>NC_133361.1:19552392-19599524 GCF_049309525.1 Garra rufa
AAGGACAAACAAACACACCAATATTACTAAAAATAATAATGAAAAAAAGTACTCTCTCTATATATTTAAAAAATAAATAAAAAATAAAACTAATAAAAATGATGAAAATACACAACAAAATTATTAAATCTAAGTAAAATTAAAATTAAAACAGAAAATTAAAACACTAATTTATCATTTATATTTATAATTAATAATAACGGTACAGACAAATAAAAAAAATATATAAAACTAATAATGTCAAAACACAAATTTAAAAAAAAAAAAAACTAAAAAAAATATAGAAAAATAAAAGCTAATATTCAATATCAATAAAAATAATAGACATATTAAAAAAACTAATAAAATTACAAAAACAACATTACTAAAACTAACTATAATTAAAACGAAAACAAAAAAATATATATTTAATCATAAATATTGAATTAATATCAACATTAAAAAACTATACATTTAAAAAAATAAATTAAACTATAAAAATAAAGATGAAAATAGGCAACAAAATGACTAAAACAGAAAATATAAAATATATAAATAAAAAGTACTTCCGTTATTACTAAAAACTATAATAGTACCTCAATGATACTATGCATTGCATGCATAAAATAAATGATAGCATTGTAAACTCTAAACTATAGTGTTTGCCAGAGCAAAGTCTTATGTTTAATGTTTATCAACATCCTAGAAAAGTGCAGCACAACTTTCCTCAACAACAGTTTGTAGCACAAACACAAAATACTTTGGGGTTTGTTACAGTCTCTAAGTATGAGCGATAGCTTTTGCAAACAGCACTAATAATGTTTGTTAAAGGTTTGCTGTATAATTACAGCTCTAATTAGTGCAGGTCAGACCAATAATCCCAGGGTTTGAACAAAGAGGGATTTCTGCTGGTTCAGAGTCAAACGCTGTTGTTGAATTATATGGTACAGTGGTTAAAAAGGATCACCATGGTAACAGAGAGGAGAAACCCGCAACAACAGTCATTAATAACCTACAGATACTGTACTGGGAAAAAACGCAGAGAAATGAACCAGCAGCAAACTTGTTTCTGCTGCGCCAGGAGGTGAAATGAATCACAAAGTTAATTTATATGAAGCACAAGGGAACACATTAAAGCAGAACCGCTGCTTTTCCAAACACACAAACGCCATTTACCCTGCAAGCGCTCAGATTAAAATCAAACTGTGAAACATTACATATGTCACATACTGTATATCTCAAAAACACACAACCCAACATTCAATTCGAGCAAGGTGCAAGTCTTTCTTCCAACAGATAAACAATAAAACATCGCAGCATATCTTGCAGATGAAAATACCACTTTAAAATAAGCAAAAAACAATGTCCTAATGTCCTAAAATCAAGCAAAAATAAAAATAATAGTAACAAATATATAGATAAACACACTAAAAAACTAAAACTAAAAAACAAAATAAATTAAATATAGAAAAATATGTTTTATTTCAGCTTTTTACAGATTTATTTTCATTTAGTTTCATTTGATGTACTAAAATAAACAAACAAACAAAAAACTATACAGACTGATAAAAAAACTAATAAAAAAACACTAAAACCTAATTACAGTTTTTGCCCGTTGCTTGAACACTATAGAGCCATGCTTAAACTAAAGTAACACAACTTGAAACTTTTGTTAGCATACCTCAAACATGTACCCATACCTTAAACAAAAGCGCTGCTTTGCACTCTAGTTGCAATTATGCAACATACTTACTCCTTTATGCAAAACACTTGGTCCTGCATACTACACACTATTTCATACATAAGACACTTCGTTAAAAAATTAAATCTCAGGGTGCCATTTGGAAAACACATGTATCCAAAATACAAAACACATCGGGTAATTGCAACCACTCAAATACACACCTGAAGGCACTTACTTGCAAAACTGAACACCAATTAGCCAACTACAAAAAGCCCTCAGTTTAGCCATTTCAAGAACTTTGCAAGCATGGATGGAGGGAGAGCAAGAGGAAGAGGAGGAGGAGGAAGAGGAAGAGGAGGAGGAGGAAGAGGAGGAGGAGGAGGAAGAGGAGGAGGAGGAGGAGGAGGAGGAGGAGGAGGAGGAGGAGGAGGAAGAGGAGGAGGAGGAGGAAGAGGAGGAGGAGGAAGAGGAGGAGGAGGAGGAGGAGGAAGAGGAGGAGGAGGAGGAGGAGGAAGGGGAGGAGGAGGAGGAGGAAGGGGAGGAGGAGGAGGAGGAGGAGGAAGGGGAGGAGGAGGAGGAGGAGGAGGAAGGGGAGGAGGAGGAGGAGGAGGAGGAGGAGGAGGAGGAGGAGGAGGAGGAAGGGGAGGAGGAGGAGGAGGAGGAGGAAGGGGAGGAGGAGGAGGAGGAGGAGGAGGAAGGGGAGGAGGAGGAGGAGGAAGGGGAGGAGGAGGAGGAGGAGGAGGAGGAGGAAGGGGAGGAGGAGGAGGAGGAGGAGGAAGGGGAGGAGGAGGAGGAGGAAGGGGAGGAGGAGGAGGAGGAAGGGGAGGAGGAGGAGGAGGAAGGGGAGGAGGAGGAGGAGGAGGAAGGGGAGGAGGAGGAGGAGGAAGAGGAGGAGGAGGAGGAGGAGGAGGAGGAGGAGGAGGAGGAGGAGGAGGAGGCCATGTACGGACCCATATTTTCTGATGATATAAGAGCAACGTTGGTGGACCATGTCATCAACCATGGCCTGACTATGAGGGAAGCTGGGCAGAGAGTCCACCCACATCTAAGCCGCTTCACAGTGGCATCTGTAATAAGAACATTCCGACTAGAAAACAGGTATGTCTTCACGTCTCTACCTTCTACTCTACTCAGATGGTAGTATTGGTAGTATACAGGAACTTGCCGTTGTGGACCTAGTGAGGGCAGACAATGCCATCCGTCTCCACCAGCTACGACAGAAAATACTTGCAGACAGGCAAGTGTTCAACAACATAAATGTGAGCATCACCACCATCAGACGCATCTTGGGAAAACACAGCATCACCATGAAGCAGCTCTACAAAGTCCCATTTGAGAGGAACAGTGACAGGGTCAAAGGACTTCGAGCTGAATATGTACGGGTAAGTGTAACTGTCCTTTATATTTACAATACAGTATTGGTGAAATCCAGTAGCAGCTGAATATGTACCATATCAGTACCACATGGATCGATTCTGAGAGCTACACAGGTACATGTGTGATGGGGTGAGGGTTCTGTATGTGTAGCACTGTGGTACAGTAATATGTTCTCTTTTTTTACAGACAATCTAGGCCATGGATGGAGCTGCACAGCCTCATGAATTCATTTTCATTGATGAAGCTGGATTCGACCTGAGCAAAACAAGACGACGGGATCCATGAGCCCACGTATGCACAATTGTCATGATATTTTTTTGTGTTTACAGCATAGTGTTTTTTTCTCTAACTGTTTTTTTCTCTAACAATTTGATACAGATGTGAATGGTATATTTCCCAGTGTTGTGTCATGTTTACTTGTGTTTAGAGTTTTGGCACAATGAGCGAAGTTTTGCAAAATGTGTTCAAGCAACGGGCAAAAACTGTAAAATAAAAACAGAAAATGTAATATAAATAAAAAACAAACAATTACTAAAACCTATTTAAAATAAAAACAGAAAAATTAAAATGTACTCCTAAAAATAATAATAATAAAATAATAATAATAAATTAAAAATTAAAATAAATAAGAAATTATAGTAATAAATATATAAACACATAAACAAACTAACTAAAAAAGGTTACCTGAAATATAGTTAGTAGCTAGTTGAGGATTTATTTTCATTTGTACTAAAATAAACAATTAAAAAAATAGTGTATATATATAACACAACACAATTACTAAAACATGAACTGAAATTAAAATGAAAACAGAAAATCTAAAATTAAAATTTTACTCCTAAAATCAAGTAAAAAAAACTAAAATTAAGCTAAAAAAGAAAAAAATTGTAATAAATATATAGATACACAAACAAACAAACTTACCTAAAATAAATTAAACATAGAAAAACATGTTAAACTAAAAATAAACAACCAAAAAATGTCCTAAAATTTAGCTAAAAATTTAAATAAAATAAATAAATAAACCTGGAATAAAATTAAATATAGAAAAAAAATGAAAAGAAATAAAAATAGTAACTATACATACATTAAAACTGATGAAAAGAAAAACACAACACAATTACTAAAACATAAACTGAAATTAAAATGAAAAACAGAAAATCTAAAATAAAAATTGTACTCCTAAAATCAAGTTAAACATTTCCTAAAATTTAGCTTAATAAATAAATAAGCTGGAATAAAATTAAATATAGAAAAATATGTTTTATTTCAGCTAGTTAAAGATCTATTTTCATTTAGTTGCATTTTATGTACTAAAATAAACAACTAAAAATATATATAATTAATAAAAACGATTCAGACATAAAAAAAACTGGAAAACAACAATCACAGCAAAATTACTAAAACTTTTTTTTTATAACTATATAATTTTATAACTAAAAATAAAATAATTAAAAATGTACTCCTAAAAAAAACTAACAAAAAAAAAAACAATAGTAATACAATACATACATATGCAAACTAAAAATAAATGCAATGTGGTAACTAAAAACATTTGAATGGTTGTATGTATAAATAAATAAGTAAATTAAATTATTTTATTGTCATTAATGTTTCTCTAATAATAATAATAATAATAAAAACAGAAATAACATGATCAATTAAATTTTGGCTTAAGACTTGAATAAGCAAAAGATGCACTACATTTACTTAATATCCAAGGCTTCTTTAAAATGAAGTATGTTGTCTGATTTTAGGACATTTTTGCTCTTAGGACAAGTTTTTCTCTCCTCAAGAGATACATTAGCATATAGTTGCTTCATAAGCATCACTTCCAGCAGATTCAAGAACATCCAAAAGTTTTATAGAGCACAAAGGTCACCTGTGAGCAGGAGTGTTTTAGGATCATGTCTGAAGCACGGTACATACTGTAAGACAGAGGAACGTCCAGGTCGCCCTGCCATGACAGCTGCCCCAGATCATCTACAGAGTGCTGCGCTGCAGGAACACAAACACACATAAATATTAACACACCTCATGCGAACATATGCACACATACAGCTGACAAACACTGAGAACTTCACCGTCTGGAAGTTTAATATTAATATAAACCATTTTAACATTTATCAAGCGTCAAAAGTTATGCTTAAATGTCATTGACCAGAGTTGTTGTAACACTACAACTTCTAAAAATCACAATGTTACTGACAAAAAATAAAACAGAAAATATAATAATAAAATCTGATTCAAAATATTAATAAAAACCCATATACAGTAGATATAAAAAAAGAAACCTAATTAAAATTAAAGTCAAAACATTCAACAAGATTACTATAACTTTAAAATTAAAATATATAATTATAAAATATATAATAAAAAATATATAATTTAAAATATAATATAATAACATTTTCAAAAACGAATAAAAAAAATCTAAAAACACAACAAAATTACTTAAACTTGAACTAAAATTGAAATGAAAACAGAAAATATAATATAATATAATATAATACCATTTTCATTACAGTTTTTACTGTATTTTTTGATCAAATTAATGCAGTATTAATGAGCAGAACTCCTTTAGAAAAAAAAAGTAAAATATTAACAACCGCAACATTTTGGATAGTGATATATATATATATATATATATATATATATATATATATATATATATATATATATATATATATATACAAATTAAAATTAAAATAACAGAAAATATACAAATAAAATATTATTTAAAATAATATAATATAAAACATTTTTAAAAACTAATTTAAAAAAAATTCAAAAACACAACAAAATTACTAAAACTTGAACTAAAATTTAAATGAAAACAGAAAATATAAAATAATTATATAATATAATGTAATATAATATTATAATATAACATAATAATATAATATAATATAATATAAAACATTTCAAACACTAATTTAAAAAAAATGTCAAGACAAAATTACTAAAACTTGAACTAAAAAAAAGAAAAAAAAATATATACAAATAAATGAAAACAGAAAATATAAAAATAAGTTAAAAAAAAAAAAAAAAAAAATATATATATATATATATATATATATATATATACATACAAAAAACTGAAATTATATATTAATAATTTTAGTAACATAAAATATAAAAATATAATATAATATAATATATTTATAACTAAATTAACTAAATTAAATAAAAATCTTCAAAAAGCTGATATATATATATATATATATATATACATAAATGGTACAGAAAATATAAAAATAAGTTAAAAATATTTATTTATATATATATATATATATATATATATATATATATATATATATATATACACACACACAAAAAAAAACTGAAAATATAAAAATATAATACAATAAAATAACATTTTCATTGCAGTTTTTACTGTATTTTTGATCAGATTAATGCAGTATTAATGAGCAGAACTCCTTTAGAAAAAAAGTACATTTTTAAGGACTGCAACATTTTGGATAGCGGTGTGTGTGTGTATATATATATATATATATATATATATATATATATATATATATATATATATATATATATAGTACAGACCAAACGTTTGGACACACCTTCTCATTCAAAGAGTTTTCTTTATTTTCATGACTATGAAAATTGTAGATTCACACTGAAGGCATCAAAACTATGAATTAACACATGTGGAATTATATTTAATTCTATAAAATATTTAATTATACATATATACTATATATACTATATAACCATTTCAGGTGACTACCTCTTGAAGCTCATCAAGAGAATGCCAAAAGTGTGCAAAGCAGTAATCAAAGCAAAAGGTGGCTACTTTGAAGAACCTAGAATATGACATATTTTCAGTTGTTTCACACTTTTTTGTTATGTATATAATTCCACATGTGTTAATTCATAGTTTTGATGCCTTCAGTGTGAATCTACAGTTTTATATATATATATATATATATATAAGTATTTATATATTTATTAAAATTATTTTTAATTTATTTGTATTATTTGTATTTTTTCTTGCTTAATTTTAGAACATTTTTGTTTGATTTTAAGAGTAACATTTTTATTTTATATTTTCTATATTTATTTTAATTAGGTTTTAGCTTTTTTGTGTGTTAATATATAATATAACATTTCATTACTTGAAATAAATTCAATGTTAACTGATCATTTAATTTAGTTTCATTTGATGTACTAAAAAAAACTTAAACTAATCAAAATGAAAAAAATATATAATAATAATAATCATAGTAATAATAATAATCGCATCTCAATGATACAAAAAAAAAAAAAAGATTTATGCCTAATATATATGCAAAATAAACAATGTCTACATAGATATGTGACCCTGGACCACAAAACCAGTCTTAAGTCGCTGGGGTATATTTGTAGCAATAGCCAAAAATACATTGTATGGGTCAAAATTTTAGATTTTTCTTTTATGCCAAGAATCATTAAGAAATTAAGTTCATGTTCCATGAAGATTTTTTGTAAAATTCCTACTGTAAACATATCAAAATGTAATTTTTGATTAGTAATATGCATTGTTAAGAACCTAATTTGGACAACTTTAAAGGTGATTTTCTCAGTCTTTTTGATTTTTTTGCATCCTCAGATTTTTGATTTCAAATAGATGTATCTCAGTCAAATATTGTCCTATCCTAACAAACCATACATCAATAGAAAGCTTATTTATTGATTTCGTATAAATCTCAGTTTTGTCAAATTTAACCTTATGACTGGTTTTGTGGTCCAGGGTCACATATTTGGCGACTGGTTAGCATTAACTAAACAATCACCAGCTCAAAGGTAAAGTTGCTTCAGAATCAGAGCACATTATTAACATTTGAATGACTGCTTTCAAAGCCGAACTTTTAAAAACATTCCCAACGAGACCCGAACGATGCATTAAGAAAGTAAAGCGGCTCGGTTTTTTGATTTGACGTCGACTTGAACAGACTCTCAATCTAAATCAGCAGAGAGTTTGAGGAGCAGATCGAGCAGGCAGCTCTGCGCCTCTGGAGAGAATCTGTAAAGAAATTCAATCAGGTGGAATTAAACAGGGTGAAGATTAAGGCCAATTTGCATGAACCACAGGGCTTCAGAGCCCAGTTGAATAAGCAAAAAATACTTAAGCAACTTATTAAACTCTTTCACCTTGAGGAAGCGCGGCGCGTGGGGGTATTAACTTTATCCTCTTTTACAGTCGCATCCCAATCACGAGCCGCAAATCTGCCAGCAGCGGCGTGCAATTAGCTCAATTTATAGATGATTCAACAAACTGACATCCTTTATTAGCTAAAGGAAACCAAAGCGGTTATTTTGCGTCAAAATAATGAGGCGTGATGTCATCGGCGCGCACTGATGTCACCGATATCCCTCCGACGGTCATTAATCTAAATGTTATTGCTTATGAGTGTTCAAGCCGGTGGATTATGCTGTTGTAGTGTTAACAATCGGCCCGTGGCGCGCTGATTACGCCGCATTATGTGGGCCACGCTGATTCACTCTGGAGAGACAATGAGCAGCGGAGACGAGGCCGCAGACGCTTGGCAGCTGCTTTCTTTCCGACAGGCTTCCTCAGTCTGTTAATTAACTTTAGGAAACGTCGTTATTGCGCTGTCAACAGCTCAATCTCCCTCTAGGACACGCGATCGGCAAATCAAACACGGCTAAAAGACATTCGAGGGCTTTTAATCTATCTACTATTTTTTTTTAGAGGTGAGTGATTGAAACAGTTTCAACGTGTTTGACGTCAAAGATTGTGCTTAAATGATTTCAAACAGTTTTTGTTAATTAAAAATACTAATACTACAAATACAACTTTTGAAATATATTTTATTTCAGCTTTATTTCATGTAACTTTAGAAGAAAAAACACCTAACTAACCCTAAAAACCTGAAATTATCATTTCAGCTAAAAGGCAGCTAACTAAAATCATTTTAAAGTACTAAAATGAATAAAGTACTAAAACTGAAATAAACAAAGCTAAATAGAAAAAAATGATACTATATATTACGTGTAAACAATTGTTTTAAACCTAAAATGAAATAATAATTAAAAAAAGTAAAAATAACACACTTATTTCAAGTAACTTTTAATAAACTTAGAAATGTTCTGTGGTAACTAAGTGAAATTATTTTAAGCTAAAGTACTAAAATGACTAAAACTAAAACTTGAACATAAATTAAAGCTGAATAGACATAGCAAAAAAAAAAAAAAAATGAATACATAAATAAATAATAAATAATGCATATCTTTTTTTTTTGTTTTTTTGCTTTTAAACTTGAAAAGGGTTCTTTGGGAAATAAATAAAATTATTTTAAGCTAAAGTACTAAAATGACAACAAATAAACTTTAATTAAAGCTATATAGATATAGCAATACAAATAATAAATACCTAAATAAATACATAAATAAATACATATTTTTATAAATAAAAAAATAAAATATTATTTTACTAAAACTACAACTACAATTTGTAAAATATTTACATTTATTTTAAGTAACTTTTCATAAACTTTAGTTTTAAAAAAATATAAAATAAAAATCCTAAAAACATGAACTTATGAAATAATCATTAATTAAAGCTAAACAGAAATAGACAAAAATATAACATTAAATATAAATAATAATAATAATAAAACAAACCTAAAATGTAAAAATAAAATATAATTCTAAATAATATTAAAAAACTCATTTTAAAACCTTAAATTAGACAAATTAGACAAACTATGAAATTATTTTAAGATAAAGTATTAAAATTATTCAAACTAAAAAATAATATTTTAAACCTAAAATGAAATTTAAATAATAATAAAAAAATAAAAATAAAAAAATAAAAGACAATTCAATAAAATAGTAAAACTACTAAAACTACAACTTCAATTTATAATTTTTAGATTTAGATCTAAAATCTTAAATTAGACAAACTAGACAAACAAATTAGAAATGTTATTTGGCAACTAACTGAAATTATTTTAAGATAAAGGATTAAAATGACTAAAACTAAAAAAAAAAAAAAAAGTAATAAAAAATAATATTTTAAACCTAAAACAAAAATAAAAATAAAAATAAAAATAAAAATACAAAAATAAAAGATAATTCAATAAAATATTACAACTACTAAACCTACAACTTCAATTTAGAATTTTTTAGACCTATATAGAAATGTTAAAAAAGGGTAATAGAAATATAAAAAACGAATAAAATGTATTTTTAAACCTTTTAAAGAAAATGAAAAAGAATCTGAATATACAAATTATAAAAATAAAAGGCAATTCAAAATAACAGTATATAAATCACTGTCATTAACAGGATGCAGAAAATATTTGGCATTTAAATAAATCTGATTTCAGAATTTCACTACATTAAACAAAATGCAAACCAAAGTTTACAACAATTAAGATGTTTTAATGTTTTTTAGTCTCTTCTGCTCATCAAAGCCACATTTATTTGATAAAAAAATACAATAAAAAACAGTAATATTGTAGAAAACAGTTGTGCTGTTGTGTGTTTACCTTTCAGATGGCCTCTGCCGAGCGTCACAAAGCCGGAGGAGATGAAGTTGTGCATGTCTTGACCACTGCGGAAGTTTTCTTTCCCATAATGCCCTGCGAAGACAGACACACACACAAGTGTTATTAATAAAAACATACTTTCATCATTTTGCTGACATATTACAGTTGATGTTTTTACAGAAGTGATTTTGGATCTCTTTTTATCAGTGCAGAAATCAGAAAACATCAACTTTTTATCAATCAATCAGAACCAAAAATCAATTTTTACCACTGTTTTTGGAAATAAAATATGATATAAATCAAACAGATGGGAAAAAGGTTTGAATGTTTTGGTCTTGGGGTTTTGTGTATGACTTTTTCATTTCATTTCCTGTCAGACGCCCTGTTTCATTGTATAACAGTTGTGGTATATTTTACAAGTGATATATGAACAAACACCTCTGTAAAAACCCTCAGAATATAGATAGGAATACAACTGTAAAGCTTAGAGTATGTAAGTGCTGCTAAAATGGAGATTTCTGACTAATTTGAAGAAATCAACCTATATTCTGAAATAGATCAAGTGTAATAAAAAATAAGTGTAATCATCAAGGCTGCATATTTCTGATCAAAAATACAGTAAAAACTGTACAATTATGAAATATTATTACTACTTAAAATAACTGTTTTCTATTTTAATAGCTGTTTGAATTGAAGTACACATATGCAGTACACTTAACCCATTTGTGCTTATTTTTTTTATTGGTTTCATGCATTGCCGGTGGGCAAATATGTTGTATTCACCCCTTCAATGTCAAATTTGCTAAATTTGAAAACATTTGGCATCAAACTCGAAATAACCGCTTTCAACACCCTGTCTCCCAGCCTTACCAGCTAAGACCAGCCTGAACAGCTAAGAAAGTGGCCAAAACCCCTCTAAAACCAGCCTGCTGACCAACTATGACCAGCTAAGACCAGGCTGGAATAGGGGTGGGCGATATCTCGATATTTAAAATATATCGAGATATTTTTTAAACTCGATATGAATTTTGACATATCGTGTATATCGATATAATGTTTGTATTAAATTTCCGCCACTTTGCTTGTTTGCCTTCCCTGTGCTGTGCTCGCCCCCGCCTCATTACTTTTGTTCCCCCTCCCCTCACCTGTCGTCTCATTCAACATGGCGGCGCCCACAACCAGCCCGGAGGCTACAGAACTTGTCGCAAAAAAAAGGACAACTGGCTCCATTATATGGAGATACTTTGGTTTTAAGGCGTCGGACGTCTACTGCCATGAATGCCGAGAGTTGGTGCCAACCAAAGCTTCTAGCACCACGAACTGAGATTTTAGCGCGATCATTAATACGAAAGCAAAAGTAAAACACGGACGCGCATTCAAAAGCAATTGTAATACCCTGCGTTTAGAGAGCGAACTCCCCAATGCGCGCAAATTAGGCTACATAAAATATCTAGTGTATAATAACTTGGGTAGATAGCTCTGTATCATGCTTGAAAAATTCGGTCTCTATTTGCACTTTGAATGCTGAAAGAGTAGTAGACTAGTAGTAGTTCTTGGGTAAAACGTGTTTTTAAAACACTCATGGTGGACTTACAAATGTTCTGATGCAGCGTTTTGTGAGTACATAACCTATTTACACTACTGTACAAGTTTGGTAAGATTACTTGCACGTTTAGTGGTGCAATTTACGGGATACATTACATGTACCATTCACTCCTGTAACAAGCAATTCGAAAAACTCTAATATCTCCATAAATGTTCGACTAAGGTAAAAAAAAACTTCGGATGGGGTATTTAGATGGGCTTCGGAGTGCATAGCAATGAAGTCAATTCTACTCCGAACCATCCCTTTAATGCAATGTCTGATTTTAAAATGGCTTTCAAAGGATGAATTTTGAAATTGTTAGTTTTCATCTGATATATCATTTCTTATTATTTCTAAAGTGTAATAGGGAAAAAGACAACAAGGATGTCTGTGAAAATGGTCACAACTCCTGTTATGAAGTAGATTTTTAAGGTGCACTCTACATAATTTGTAACACAACAAAATGTCAAATATCTATTTAGGAGCCTTAGACCTTTCCAACGATATATTAATTTGTCATGATTAGATTAGGATTTATCTGTAAAATGGTGAAGTAAACTTGGGCATCCCACAGAGTGGATGGTGACAGCCATAAAATGTTGATAGGCAAGTGTTTCTAGCTAAGAATCTTTAAATCGCTTTACTCTGACATAATACCTTTGTATGTTTATTTTTTAATGTTTAATGGTGATTTTTTTTCTTTACATTATTACATTATTTTTCATTAAATTTCTTTAAATTTAAAGCAAAGTTTATTATGTCTTATTTTACTGTTATTTTACTTCGGTTTGATAACCTAATGTGCAGGGGTAAATCTTTAAAATAAAAAAGTTCTCCAGAATCGTGATCTTTATTTTAAGCAAACAAAATCGTGATTCTCATTTTATTCAGAATCGTGCAGCTCTAATATGTATACAGGGATTTTTAAAAGAAAATTTGCAGAAGCACTTTGTTCTAAACTGCCTACCTCTGAGTTTCAATAAAAAAAAAGACTGGGATTTGGCATATTTGTTTTTGCAGTAGTTTTTGGGGGGTTATTTATCCTGTAAAAATATCGAGATATATATCGTATATTGAGATATAGCAAAATATATCGAGATATATTTTTTGCTCCATATCGCCCAGCCCTAGGCTGGATGACCAGCTAAAACCAGCCTAAACTGGTTGGCTGGTCTTAGCTGGTTTAAGCTGGAAATAGCTGCTTTTAGCTGGCCTCCCAGCCTGTCTAGGCTGGTTAGGCTGGTTTTAGCTGGTTGTTCCAGCTGGTCTCCCAGCCTGAACAGCTAAGAAAGTGGCCAAAAACCCTCTAAAACCAGCCTGCTGACCAGCTAAGACCAGGCTGGATGACCAGCTAAAACCAGCCTAAGATAGCTGGCTGGTCTTAGCTGGTTTAAAATGGAAGTAGTTGATTTTAGCTGGTCTCCCAGCCTGTCTAAGCTGGTCAGGCTGGTTTTATCTAGTTTTTCCAGCTGGTCTCCCAGCCTGAACAGCTAAGAAAGTGGCCAAAACCCTCTAAAACCAGCCTGCTGACCAGCTAAGACCAGGCTGGATGACCAGCTAAAACCAGCCTAAGATAGCTGGCTGGTCTTAGCTGATTTAAAATGGAAGTAGTTGATTTTAGCTGGTCTCCCAGCCTGTCTAAGCTGGTCAGGTTGGTTTCAGCTATTTTTCCAGCAGGTTTCCCAGCTAAGACCAGCCTGGACAGCTATGAAAGTGGCCGAAAACCCTCTAAAACCAGCCTGCTGACCAGCTAAGACCAGGCTGGATGACCAGCTAAAACCAGCCTAAGATAGTTGGCTGGTCTTAGCTGGTTTAAGCTAGAAGTAGTTGATTTTAGCTGGTCTTCCAGCCTGTCTAGGCTGGTCAAGTTGGTTTTAGCTAGTTTTTCCAGCTGGTCTCCCAGCCTGAACAGCTAAGAAAGTGGCCAAAAACTCTCTAAAACCAGCCTGCTGACCAGCTAAGACCAGGCTGGATGACCAGCTAAAACCAGCCTAAGATAGCTGGCTGGTCTTAGCTGGTTTAAAATGGAAGTAGTTGATTTTAGCTGGTCTCCCAGCCTGTCTAAGCTGGTCAGGCTGGTTTTATCTAGTTTTTCCAGCTGGTCTCCCAGCCTGAACAGCTAAGAAAGTGGCCAAAACCCTCTAAAACCAGCCTGCTGACCAGCTAAGACCAGGCTGGATGACCAGCTAAAACCAGCCTAAGATAGCTGGCTGGTCTTAGCTGATTTAAAATGGAAGTAGTTGATTTTAGCTGGTCTCCCAGCCTGTCTAAGCTGGTCAGGTTGGTTTCAGCTATTTTTCCAGCAGGTTTCCCAGCTAAGACCAGCCTGGACAGCTATGAAAGTGGCCGAAAACCCTCTAAAACCAGCCTGCTGACCAGCTAAGACCAGGCTGGATGACCAGCTAAAACCAGCCTAAGATAGTTGGCTGGTCTTAGCTGGTTTAAGCTAGAAGTAGTTGATTTTAGCTGGTCTTCCAGCCTGTCTAGGCTGGTCAAGTTGGTTTTAGCTAGTTTTTCCAGCTGGTCTCCCAGCCTGACCAGCTAAGACTAGCCTGAACAGCTAAGAAAGTGGCCAAAAACCCTCTAAAACCAGCCGGTTGAGCAGCTAAGACCAGGCTGGATGACCAGCTAAAACCAGCCTAAGTGGTTGGCTGGTCTTAGCTGGTTTAAGCTGGAAATAGCTGCTTTTTGTTTGTTTGTTTGTTTTTTTTGTTTTTTAGCAGGGAAGACCTATCTTTATTCATAAACAAATTTATCATGTATAAAAGTCGAAGAACCGAAAAACAATAGTTGCCGCTTTGACTTTTGACTATGTATGCAAAAAACTATAAATCTCTTGTAAGATTTGTTTTGTTTGGATGATTCTAGAGACCTTCAGGATCATGTAGATATATATATATATATATGTCAACAAAAAATACTTGTTAGTGACATAAAAATTAACTTTCTTTGGAAGGGTTTGCCTTCGCAATGCTTCCTGGAAGTAGGGGTAGACAAGTTACAGAAGCAAAAACAAAAATAACCAGTGCACAAATAAGCAATGGTTTTGCTTGTAGTGTCTTGCCTTAACTACCCTTTATACCCCACCTCCATCACATCAGGGCCTTGGTTTCATGTGGTTATTGAAAAGTCATCTCAGCCAGCGGGCGATAAAAGGCGCTCAGAGACGGAGGTCAAGACAAGGTGCTGCATTAAGTATTAATGGGGCAGAGGTTCTTCTCATGGACTCGAGAGGTTTTAGAGGTCACTACAACACACACACATCTCGTATTCGAGCCCTGCAGTGTTAGAGGACACCGGGAAACTTCACCGTCTTCCTCTGGCAGGTGAATCTTTGGCTGTCTAATTGGACAGTAATGGCGTCCCTGACCAGAGCTGCTGACCTCGAGGTCATGAGACGGGAGGCTTGAGAGGTTTATGTGTGTCACTCTCATATAGTGTTCATTTTGTAAGCTATTTTTAGTCCTGTGTCAAATTTACTTTTTAGTTTTTATCATACACTATATTGGCAAAAGTATTGGGATGCCCCCTTCTAATGAACAAGTGTCACTACCATAGTCATTTTCATGAGTACAAATCTTTATGTTTAAGCATATAATGATATTCTAGGCAATTGTGTGCTTCTAATTTTATAGCAACATTTTGGACTGGATCCTTTTCTATTCTAACATGACAATACAGTTATTGAGCTAAAGCATTGACCTTGAGCTAAAAACTCATCACCAAACATCAATGACTTGTACATGCACTACATGGAAGTATTGGGACACTTCTTTAGAACAGAAAAAGGTGCTTCCAAAACTGTGGCAACAAAGATGGTAGCATAATTATTGCATTCAAAAAATGTATTTCCATCTCTGTTGCAACAGTTTTGGAAGTGTCTAAAATTACTGTACCCTCATGTGCAAGTCATTGGTGTTTGGTGATGAGTTTTTGGCTCAAGGTCTGCATTTAAAGTCACTCCAGAGGTGTTCAACTGAGATTAGGACTTGGCTTTATGCAGAACAGTCAAGTTCTTCCACACTGACTGAATCAATCATTTCTATTTGAACCTTGCCTTATACACAGAGGCATTGCCATGTTAGAATAGAAAAGGATCCTGTCAAAATTGTTGCTATAAAATTAGAAGCACACAATTCCCTAAGAATATAATTATATGCTTAAACATTAATAATATTAGAAGGGAGTGTCCCAATACTTTTGGCAATATAGTGTATTTTAATTGACGATGTTCTGTTTTGTCATGTTATAGTTGGTTAAGAGCATTTTAGTCTAGTGTTAATCAACAAAAACATTTTCATCATGCAGTATAATGGTTAAACTGATGAAAATTAATATTTTGATCAAAATTATATTTGTCATTTGAGAAATGCATTCTTAAATTTCATTAGAAGCTTTTATCTCACACTGCCGACTTTTTGTCTCACAATTCTGACTATTTTCTCAAAATTGCATGATACAAGTTACTGACTTTATTAATCAGAACTGTTAGACATAAACTCGCAGTTTTGAGAAATTAAGTCAGAATTGAGTGATATAAAATCATAACTTTTTAGATCTTGACTAGATATCAAAACTAGTGAAAAGTGCTTTTCATAACTGAAAAGTGCTTTTTTTCCTCAATTCAAAGGAAAACCTAAAGAGACACACACACAAAGAGACATGTTATTGCTCCATAAATCAATTGCATGCTGTGTAATTGTGTTGAGATATTTCTTGGCGAAGTTTTGAGGTGGAACAGAGATTACGGTCAATACTAACAGCAAACGAGAGAGAGAAATATACAGACAGAGAGAGAGATTCAGTCTCAAGAGGTGTCAAAAATGCCCTATTTTCAGGCGGGCTCTCATTTTGAGCCCTATATTCTTATATTGTGTTATTTCTGGCATACAAAAACATGCTTTTATATATGGTAGCCACCATATGCAACATGAAATATCAGCAGCTTTGTTTCAGTGCTGTCAAAATATCCATCACTTTATCTCTAGCAGAACTAAAAAACTGGATACAGATACATTGACAGTTCTCAGATTTCGACCTGGTTCAACATCTTAGATATTTCAATCAGATATCAGGAATCCCAGGTCAATGTAGACAATTAATTCCCAAGTGTCCCTTTCTACATGAAATCAAAGATACGGGTGTCGAGATGACCCGGGAACAGTCAACCCAGAGATCAGATTGCATTAAGAAACCCGTGATGAGAATAGCAGATGGGACCATTTGCCATCTTCATTACGCTGCCTCTCTCTTTATATTTTCCTCACAGTGGCTGATCTGTCCATCATTGTGATTTTGGTACATTGCCGCATGATGAAAGTTAATATTTAATGAACGTCTTTTATTAAAACAAGACCTCGTTGAACTGCATTGTCTAATCAAACTCAGCGAACATGCATGCTAATGTTTAATCTGAGAGATCTGCTTCATTTCAGCTCCTGATGCGCATCAAATCTTCATGTCCTGGTTTAAATAGCCTGAAGCAAGGTTAAAGAGGCCACATCCGACAATTTTACCATCTCATTTTCTAATCTGGTTTCGTTTAATAAAGCCAGCACCAAAAACATCATAATTGAGTATTTCATGACTATTTTCCACTAGAAATATTTTTTTGCTACTGTAACATTAAAGGAATATTTTATCCAACAATGA
This sequence comes from Garra rufa, assembly GCF_049309525.1. Lineage (NCBI taxonomy): Eukaryota > Metazoa > Chordata > Actinopteri > Cypriniformes > Cyprinidae > Garra > Garra rufa. The sequence continues at coordinate 19,570,187 of NC_133361.1, forward strand.
ACATTTGCTGAAACATTTTGAACATTTTGTTGAACATTTTGTTTCTTCATCAGATTTGAAGAAATGTATAGCATTACATCACTTGCTCACCAATGGATCCTCTGCAGTGAATGGGTGCCGTCAGAATGAGAGTCCAAACAGCTGATAAAAACATCTCAATAATACACAAGTAATCCACACCACTCTTGTCCATCAGTTAATGTGGACAAATTCATCAGATTTGAAGAAATGTATAGCATTACGTCACTTGCTCACCAATGGATCCTCTGCAGTGAATGGGTGCCGTCAGAAAGAGAGTCCAAACAGCTGATAAAAACATCACAATAATCCACAAGTAATCCACACCACTCCTTTCCATCAGTTAATGCGTTGTAAATCGAAAAGCTGCATGCTTGTAAAAGACAAAGCCATAATTTGAGACATTTTAACTTTAAACCATAGATTCTGGCCAAAATATGAGTCCATAATTCATAATAACACTGAGAAAGTTCATCCCCTGTTGTCTCTCACATCAAAAACATATTTGTTTAAGACTGTTTTGAACTGTTGAACAGTGCTTCATCTGTACATATTTCTCTCTTGATTCAGACCCGGTGACTTTTTCATTTGAACCAAAAAGCAGAATTTTAATAAAAGCAATGGTTTGAGGACAAAAATGATGATGAAATTGTTTCTTACAAACAAGCAGCTTTTTGCTTCAGAAGATGTTAATTGGTGGACTGGAGTGGTGTGGATTACTTGTTAATTGTTGTGATGTTTTTATCAGTTGTTTGGACTCTCATTCTGAAGGCACCCATTCACTGCAGTGGATCCATTGGTAAGCAAGTGATGTAATGCTACATTTCTTCAAATCTGATGAAGAAACAACCTCATCTACATATTACGATGGCCTGAGAGTGATAAACAAAATCTGCAAAATTAAATTTTTTGGGTCAACTGTTCCTTTAAGACTTCTAGGCTTTTATGCAAATGACCTCTGCTGTGATTTGCTAACCTTCGAAAAAATGAATTCTGAGTTCTGAAAGTGACAGAACATAAAACTCACAAAAATAAGCACACTGTTTCCCATGTGAAAAGTAAAAACACAGTGTGACTATAACAATCCCATCAGCTAATTTAACATTTGTAGAGTAACCGCAACCACAAATTAAATTTCATTCAGTGATTCCTGGAATCAAGTTAGTCCCAAAACACTCTTTTAAATAAGCATGTAATGCGCTCACAACAGGAATAATTATACGCTACAAATCAGTGAATACGAGGCCTCAGACCGTATCATGCAACGCTCAGACGGAGAAAGGATATCTAATACAGCACGGCTTTCCACCATTAAAAAGCAATTTAAACTCAGCTAGGGGTCAGAAAGGCAATACGAATGCAAAAGCCTAATTCAATTGATATACCTTGGCATTAATAATAACATTTTCCCCTAGCTGAGCAACAAAAACACACGCAATATAATTGTGAAAAATGAAAACAGATTTTGGTTTGTCTGAAACTACAGTTGTAAATATAGTTGTAATATTAGAACGAATGTCAGTGTAAATCATTCATAAATCCAGTGTGGGATTAAGATGAATGCATCAGTTATCTACATGCATTATAATAGCACTAACCCAAGCTCTAATGGATAGAGGAGGGTGACTGAAGGAACTGAGGTCACGGAGGTCAACCGAACAGAGAGACGGGCTACCAGAGAAATGAAAGCGAATCTCTGCATGGGCAATCAATACGAGAGTCAAAAGAGATTGAATTTCTTTCAACCAATTAATCAGATGAACAAACATTCAAATTTCTTTGAGTTCGAAGGCTTTTTATAAACCGTGTGCCCTATTTAAAGGCATTTAATCAATCAAAACAGACGTTTTATGGATCGCAGGAGCACTTTGTCACCAGCTCTCAGGAGACAAGAGGAGATCAAACAGCAGTCCTCTGATGCAATCACACACACACACACACACACACACACACACACACACACACACACACACACACACACACACACACACACACACACACACAATAGGGTAAGATGGAGAAAGATGCCTCCCCTTAAGAACAATGTGGATATATTTTTAAAATTGTAACATATTTTGCTATGAGTTTAGCAAGTGCAAGATGATGATCCATTAGACAATGTGTTAAACAGAAACATTTGGTCATGTAGATGTAGCACAAAATGTAAAATTACTGAGGTCATCTAACCTCACTATTGAAAAATACTATTTGTGTAAAATAATATATTAAAATTATATTTTTAGATATATATGGTTTTACATGGTTTACTACATAAGTGCAAAAAATCTTTCAAATATATAAAATGGATTTAATGTTAACAAATAGCCACAATTACAACCTGCTGCAAACAAAAAAATTTCTCACTGAATAGTTTTTTACAGTTTTTTACTATCTATTGTAATAGTTAGAATGGCCAAGGATCAGCAATCTCCATGTAAAACTGATCAGGCAGACCAAACCACAAGTCGTAGAGACTTGAAACTTGGAGAGATGGTAGTAATCACACTGTCTACAACGTCACCAAGGCTCACCCCAATCGGCCTGACAGGAGCGCTACAGCGATCAAAAGTACAAAATCGTTCAGAACTCCTCAATCGTTCATCTCAAGTGTCTTAACAAACTGCAAATTTGGTAAAATTTTTGGTATTTTGCATTTTTTAAAAACCTACTTTTGCAAACTCACAACATGTCTGAGGTCACATGAAACAAGTCGTAGCTATAAGAGAGGGAAATAAAATAACAACAGCCATAACTACGAACCTGTTTGTCCTATCAACATGAAAGTTGGTACACATGGTCTTGGTCCAAAGTCCCACAAGTGGCTATGAGGATTTGCGTATCCAAAAACATGGACTGTCAATGGCAGATGCAATTTGAGCATCTATTATAAATCCAGGGCTTGAAGATGGCGCCGGTGTTCATGGCGTGCCGTCTCTCTGCCCTATTGTATTTGTTTTTTATGGTTGTTTTATTAACAACAGTGTGTATACATGACGCTACCTCCGCACTGATTTATGATCGTCATACACTTTTAAATATTCGAAGTTCATACGAGAAATATTTTGAAGATGGAAGAGGCGAGCTGCAGCTCCCAATCACTAAGCCGCCGCTGATTATTCCCACCTGGCTGAAACGCGAACCCTGGCCTCCTCTGGAAAAGAAACGGCGCCGTCGTGGAAAGCGGGGAGGAAAGTTGGTGAAACTAAAAGCATACCTGGTCTCTCTTCCGAGAACGCCTCGCCCAGCGGATGTGCTTCTGTGGGGATGGCGTGGCGGCCGGGTGTTGTATCGGCGCTGGGAGAGAGCGACGCCGCGGTGGGTGCAGCCCGTCGGACTGGCGGAGCCCGCGAGGACCCATCCTTGGCGTGCCCTGCGTCTCCACAGGAGTGGAGCTAATCTGCGGAACCTTCGCCCTGTACCGCTTGGCCCGCAGCGGTCTTACGGCGCCTTGGTGGACGATGCGGGACCAGCAATCAGGTTGGCGCTGATAAACGTCCGTTCATTGAGAAACAAGACCTTCATTTTAAACGAGTTCATTAGAGCTCGAAATTTAGATTTTCTATTTATTACTGAAACCTGGTTGACTGCCGGGGATATGTCTGCCTTTGGAGAAATGGTGCCTAGTAATTTTGCAGTTTTTAATACTCCCCGAGAAACGGGAAGGGGAGGTGGTGTGGCCTCTATTTTTAAGGATATTTTTACTTGCAATAGGCTCAATTTTGAGCGTTTTTCAAGTTTTGAACTTCAAGTGTTTGAAATGCAGCTGTCATCTCCTGTGCTATGTGCTATTGTCTATCGACCACCTGGACTTAATAAGAACTTTATTTCAGAGCTGTCTGTGTTTTTAACGGACATTATTGTGAAATATGACAAAATATTAATACTGGGGGACTTCAACATTCACATATGCTGTCTGACAAATTCTCTTTCAAAGGACTTTTTAAATCTCATTGATTCTGTTGGCCTTCAGCAAATGGTTAACGGTCCTACACATATCCATGGACACACGTTGGATTTGATTCTGTCACTTGGTTTATCAGTCAATGACATTATCATAGATGATCTCCTGGTTGCTGATCACAATCCTGTTTTATTTACTGTCCTCCCTCCATGTCAACCGAAAAAAGTCTGTGCTACAAAGAGACTGGTTCGTTCGATAAAATCAACTACACATGGGGATTTCAATGAAACTTTTATGGACTCTTTGCAGAATATAAAAATGGACCTCTTATCACCCCATCTTAGCGTGGAGGAGTCGGTTAATATTTTTAATTCTGTTTGCTTGGATACACTTGATCAGGTAGCGCCTCTAAGGCAGGTGCATAGAAAGCACAAAGTAGCTCCATGGTTAAACGAACAAATTAGGTCCCTAAGAAGGGAATGTAGAAGATGTGAACGGAAATGGAAGAAAGATAAGCTGCAAATCTCTTATGAAATGTTGAAAGATTCGTTGTCTAAATTTCAACGGGCTGTGAAATCTGCTAGGACAAGCTTTTTCGCAAATGTTATTGAGAAAAATCGCCAAAATCCGAGAGTTCTTTTTTCAACAATTGATTCTGTTTTGAATCCTAAATTAGAGGCACCTGCTGTTTCATCTATTGATGTGTGTGAAAGTTTTTTACACTTCTTTGTCGATCGCATATCGGAGGTTCGGAATAATATACAGCAGTGTACATATGTGCCTTTGAATGCACTAGAAATCACTGCCAATTTATCGCAACTTGAGCCTATCTCTATGTCCACTTTTAATGACATTGTTTTTAAGTTGAAGCCTACATCTGCTCCTCAAGACATTGTTCCGACACCTTTGTTAAAGCAAATTATTGAATCGGTCGGCCCATATATGATTTCTATAATAAATAAAAGCTTACTTTCAGGGATTGTTCCCGAGTATTGTAAACATGCTGTAGTTCAGCCCGTGTTGAAAAAAGAAAATCTGGATAAGAGCGTTCTTTGCAATTATAGACCTATCTCAAAACTTCCTTTTCTGGCAAAGATTTTAGAGAAATGTGTTCTGATTCAACTGGAGTCATTTATTGATGAAAATCATATTGGTGAAGTACTTCAGTCGGGTTTTAAGAAGCACCATAGCACAGAAACAGTATTATTGAAGGTTTTTAATGACATCTTTATGGCAACCGATCAAGGGAATGCGACTGTTCTTTTGTTGTTGGATCTCACAGCAGCGTTTGACACAGTTGACCACCATATTCTTATTTCCCGGCTTGAAACATGTGTAGGCATCTCTGGAATTGCCTTAAATTGGTTTAAGTCCTATCTCATAAATAGACGTTTCTCTATTTGTATAGGTGAGTGTACATCAGTTTCATCACCTTTATCATGTGGCATTCCACAAGGGTCTGTTTTAGCACCACTTCTCTTTTCTCTTTATATGCTTCCTTTGGGTTCAATTTTGCGTAAATACAGTGTGTCATTTCACTGCTACGCAGACGATACACAACTGTATATACCATTTAAGTCAAATGACTCCACTGCCATGGGAAGATTGCTGGCCTGTCTTAATGAAGTTAAGGCATGGATGTCTACAAATTTTCTGAGCCTAAATGAATCAAAAACAGAATTGATTCTTTTTGGGCCCTCAGAACTTGATAACGCAGTTGAAACTAAGCTGGGTCCCTTGAGCCTGTTTAGAAAGCATCATGTAAAAAATCTGGGGATGATTTGTGACAGTGCACTTAAATTTGATAAGCAGATAAATGAAATTGTTAGAACGAGCTTTTTTAAATTGAGGATGATCTCCAAAATTAAGCCCTTTCTAACCCAGAAAGATCTGGAAAAAGTAATCCATGCATTTATCATTTCGAGATTAGACTATTGCAACTCGTTATATTGTGGTGCTCAAAATAAAGTTCTAGATAGACTGCAGATGGTCCAGAATGCTGCTGCAAGACTGCTTACAAGCACTTGCAAATTTGATCATATTACTCCGGTGTTAAAATCATTGCATTGGTTGCCTGTTACTTTTAGGATTAATTTTAAAATTTTACTATTTGTATTTAAATCTCTACATGGTTTAGCCCCATCTTATATTGCCGATCTAATCCAGGAACAAAAGTCAACGAGATCATTACGATCTCAATCACAGAAATTTCTTGTTGTTCCTCGGTCTAAGATGAAATCTAGAGGGGATCGCGCTTTTGCGGTCGCAGCCCCTAAATTATGGAACAGTTTGCCGTTATATATTAGGGACCTTCCTACGCTCGGCCAATTTAAAAGCCATTTGAAAACATATTTTTTTATGATAGCGTTCGATCAAGGATAAGTGTGAAGGATGCGAGTGTTTGTTTTAAGATTTTTATATTACTTACTTAGATATATGGGTATATATTTCATTTTACTTGTCTTTCTTTGCTCATTGTGTTATTGCTTGTACAGCACTATGGTCAACATTGTTGTTTTATTCAGTGCTCTAGAAATAAATTTGAATTTGAATTTTGAATTTGAATCTATTAGACAAGCTTAAAGGAGAAGTCCGGTGTGATATTGACCTAAAGTGTATTGAATCATGATACCGAGTGTGAACGTACCTTGCATATCTTATCTCGGTTTGTGCCCTGCAGCCCGAAATCTGGGGTTAGTTAGCCGATGCTAACAACAGGTTGTCAATGAGGGTGAATAGGGCATCGGAGTAGCCATGTAAATAAATCATTGTGATTGCAGGAACTGAACTAATACTGTTTCTAAGTTCTTTATTCAGTATAATATATTATACAGTATAAGACACCATATATGAATGGGACATGAAAACGTACTGCCTAGAATGACCCAGATTCAGTCAGCATCTGACATTAAAGTCATCAAAGGGTTTGTTTATCAGTCATTCATTGCTGCCTTTTTCCTGTGCTTTTAATTAAATTACAGGACAAACTTTATAAGTGGCGCTCTAAAGGTTTGAGTCGTGAATGCTGCAGTGAGTGAGTAAACTTTATACTAGCATCTTCCTCAGACAAACACTAATCCCAACAGCTGACCCCATTCAAATACAGCTGCACAGTTTATTCACAAGCGTTTTGAATATTGATGTACAACAAGCCAAAGCACTGATTAGCTGAAACACAAACGAGACAGTACATCTGCATTAATGCTAACACTGAACTGGAGGCGCATCAGAGGAGCATGTTTTGATGGCTGTTTGACTGCGGAGCTCTGTGTGAATGGGGAATTCATTCACATTTGAGCTCTGCTATTAGCTTGTACGGCGAACAGCGTGATGCTGAGCTTTTAAATATGAAACAACACGCTCAAGACGTGCTGTGGGAGAGAGATGGAGGGAGAAGTTTGGGCCACGGCAGATGTTTCCTCAAATGTAAACTCCTGAGCATATGCGCAGACCCACACACACACATGCACTTATATACAATTTCACATTTGCATTTATGCATTGGCAGATGCTTTTATTTAAAGCGAGATTGAAGTTTTGCATTTTAGCAGATCATGCAATCCCTGGGTTGCAAGCACCATGATCTACTGCAGGGCTCTTGTGAGTGTATAACGTTAGTGTTTGTCTAAGCGATACGTCTGTTTAAAGTTTACTCACTTGCTGCATCATTCACGACTCAAACCTTTAGAGTGGCATTTATAAGGTTTGTCTCATCTTTTTATAAAGAACAGGACAAAAAGGTAGCAATATATGACTGATCAACAAACTCTTGATGACTTTTATATCAGATTCAGTCCTGAATCTGATATAAAAGATTCCTACACAAACATAGGAATGCAATGTGTCTACTATCATATTACACAGTAGGCGAAAAACAAAAAGAGCAGTATTCATAGTATTCGAAAAACAGTATACCAAACTTACCCAGATGACCTACTATTTCTGCCGAGATTCTAAAGTGTGCATCTGATGGACATTTTACAATCCCATAAGGGTTAGTAAGGATTCCATAAGGATTTATGAATGAAAGTAAAGCAATGCAACTGACGCTGGTAGGTCGCTTGACAGTAACAACATAGTGGATATAGCACATCCAGATTTCATTCAAACCCATATTCATACTATATTAACCTACTTTTCTAATTGTAATGTAGTACCAACTACACAGTATGCGATTTTGAAAGCAGCTAATGTGGATCAAAAGCATTATTTGTGATTCTGTCACATATTGCAACAGTGATATGAACTGCAACATAATAGACATTTTGTCTCTGCTGCAACATCCAGGCAAAAATAGCAAACAGACCATAGTCCAATTGAAATAGTTGCCTTATAAATGTGTTCACATTTGGGTTTAATCTTTACAAGAGCCAACTTAGACTTCAAGCCAATACCTACTAGAACAGAGGTGAACTTTTTGACTCAAGTGAGGGGCCGAATCTAGAAAATACAGTACTATATCCATTTTCATAAAAACAATGTGTGTAAAACAGAAGAAGAAAGCATAATCTTTGCAAGATAAAAATAACAAATTAATTCTATGTTTTCCCTATGAAATTACAATGCCCGTGAACAGGAGGATAACACTGGCATTTTCTTACTGGAAAATCTACAGAGCATTTTAAGCACTTTTAAAACAGTACACTCTTAAAAATAAAGGTGCTTCACAATGCCATAGAATTTTTTTCCTATAAAGAGCCTTTAACATCTGAAGAACCTTTCTGTTTCACAAAAGGTTCTTTGTGGCGAAAGAAGGTTCTTCAGACTATAAAAAGGTAAGAAAGAGATGGTTCTTTCAAGAACCTCCGACTGTATTCATCTGAAAGAAGAAATTCACTGTAAAGAGTCCAATGAAGGCAAGTTGAAGTTGAGAACCCAAGTGCAGCTTTTTTACAGTGATGTGAAATCCAGAAATCCAAACAATGAAATGACTTGACTTGACTTGACTTGACTTGACTTGACTTGACTTGACTTGACTTGGCATGAACAGACTTGGCATGAACAGACTTGGCATGGAACAGAAACTCACCGACAGCGGACTACAACTTCACTACACGACAAGGAACTATGGAAACATGAGGGCTACTTATACCAAACAAAGTAGGTAACATGACACAAACCAACCAATGAGAAACAAAGAACCAGACTATAGCAACCAGTGAAAAAACAGAACAGAGAACCATATGGCAAGACCTAAACTGATGAAAGCATGACACATTGAACAGAGGAACCAATAGCAGGAATACATGAGGGAAAGGGAAGCAAGACACTAACAGCATGAATCAAATACAAAATAAAAGACATGAAAACATGAACATGACTGGGAAACCCTGCTCTACTATATGAGCAATGGGAAGGCAAATCCAAATTCGAAATGTGACCCTGGACCACAAAACCAGTCATAAGGTTCAATTATTAAAAGTTGAGATTTATACCTCACCTGAAAGCAGAATAAAAAAGCTTTCCATTGATGTATGGTTTGTTAATGTAGGAAAATATTTGGCCGAGATACAACTAGTTGAAAATCTGAAATACGAGGCTGCCAAAAAATCAAAATATTGAGGAAATTTAGAAGTTCTTAGCAATGCATATTACTAATCAATAATTCAGTTTTGATATATTTATGGTAGGAAATTTACAAATTACCTTTATGGAACATGATCTTTACTTAATATCCTAAGGATTTTTGGCATAAAAGAAAAACTTATCATTTTGACCCATACAATGTATTTTTGGCTATTGCTACAAATATACCTGTGCTACTTAAGATTGGTTTTGTGGTCGATAACCCCTTCTTGTTAATATTAAACTTTAATGTTTACCCAGTTGCCATAGTAACTTATTTCAAATTTTTGGAACATAGACCTTTCTCACAACTTCCGTATTTTGCGCCGGAAATACGTAATTGCCGTGTAAACCTATTTCCGCCCCGGTATGCCGGTAACCAGTTAAACAACGTGAAAAACGCTTAACGTGGCTTAATGTATGTAAAAAACGATCAGGAAACCCCAAGTTTCTGTCAAACCTTACGTGGAACAAACATTAACTACTATCAAAAGAACAAGCCCTTATTCCACAGATAAAGTGAATAATATCACGTTAAGCGTTTTCTCCCCCATTGAAGCCCATTATAAGGAAACAGCTTAACGTGGTTTACGTACATCAACAGCGACCAGGGAAAACCAAACTTATGTTAAATTTCACTTATAATGAATACTTGCTGCTGTCAAAAGAACGAGCTCTAATTCAGCATATAAAGTGATCGCCCCCATAAAAGTCCATTATAACAAACCATGTTAAGCTTTTTCCTTAATGGAGTTCTATAGGGAGAAAAGCGTGATATTATTCACTTTATATGCTCAATAAGAGCTCATTCTTTTGACAGAAGAAAGTGTTTATTATAAGTAAAATTTTAAGCCACGTTAAGCTTTTTTTTTTTTGTATAATGGACTTCTATGGGGGGGGGGGGGTCACTTTATATGCTGAATGAGAGCTCATTCTTTTGAGAACAGAAAGTGTTTATTATAAGTGAAATTTAACAGAAGTTTGCTCTTCCCTGGTCGCTGTTAAGGTAAGTTAAACCAAGCTGTTTCCTTATAATGGGCTTCTATGGGGGAGAAAAACGTGATATTATGCACTTTATCTGTGGAATAAGGGCTCGTTCTTTTGACAGTAGTTAGTGTTTGTTCCAAGTAAGGTATGACAGAAATTTGGGGTTTCCTGGTCGTTTTTTACGTACGTTAAGCCACGTTAAGCGTGTATAAACGCGGATAAACTCTTAGTGGAAAAATGTATATCCTTTATCCAATTTGTTCCTCTTTGTGACGGAGTTTTCTTACACGACTCTTATGATGTCGGCAAAAGTTATCTTTGGCAAACCAGCGAGGGAAGTTGTGTAGACGCTCTCCATTTTAATTTTAAATTACCCGGCTTTCTGCTGTGTTGACATTACACAGGAAGTCCGCATACCCTGCGATTGCGTATTTCCGGTTTCTGTGAAAAAGGTCTATTCCAAAAAGAATTCCACATTCATTAGAAATTGTAACATGTGATAAATGCCATTCTAATGGTGACCTCAGGAAAAAAAAAAAAAAAAAAAACACGGTAGTACCATAGTTCATGTTAGTGTCTAAAACAGGATCTACCTTCCTGCAGAGTTTAGTTCCAACCTTGATCAAGCACAGCTGTCTGTAATGATCAAGTGCTCCTTCAGATCCTAATTAGTTGGTTCAGGTGTGTTTGATCAGGGTTGGAGCTGAACACTGTAGGAAGGTAGATCTCCAGGAACAGGGTTGAGCACCCCTGGTCTAAAACAAGTAATTTCCATCAAGAACACAAAAGTGCCGCCACCTACCGTGGTTGTTTTTGTTGTGCACTGGCGTGTAGTGGTTCTTGGATGTCCGTACAGGCGTGTTCTCTTTGGGCGAGGTGTCTATAGCAATGTTTTCATGTTCGTACTGTGATATGGGAACGGGCCCCTGCTGTCTCAAAATGTCCGCCAGCGCTCTGTGAAAAAAAAAGTAGAAGATTATTTCACTGCTCTCCAAAAAGAAAAAAACACTACCCAAATGCGGCTCAGCCTTGAAATAAAGCCTTGTTTAGTGTTTCTTTCAGTTTAAAGATACAAACACACCGGACCCCAAGAGATTAAACCAATTTGCCCCGTTTAGGCTATTGTTTCTGTTGTTTTCCCATTTGAGGAGGTTCTTGCCTCTTGCAACCAGCAATCCTTTTCTCTCTTTCACACACATACACAAGTTTAATTGCGCTTTGTGATATTATGAACAGTGGAGGTTCAGTCTCACAGGTTTTTCGGGACCTCAGGCCTGCAAGCTCTATAGCAGCAAACAAAAGCCATTAATCAATGTTCCTCCGCAATATGGCGTTAGAGCAACACACCCCACCCACACCAGCCTAATGGGATTCAAATTCTATTAATGTTTTTGCTCTTTGGCCCGAAGGACACGCTTTCTGACTCGAGACCCAACTGCCTCATGGATTTTCTGCGCAGCGGCAATCTGAGATTCTGCTGGCTGGAGTTAATGGTGTTTTCGGAGCTAATGCAGTTTTTGGAGCATGTGTAGTTATATTGGGCTTCATCGGGCAAAATTTGTCATTCCAGGCGAATTTTGTAACTTTGGGGTAGTGTTGCCTTAGTGCAGTGGTTCCCAAACTTTTTATGCCAGGCCCCCTTTTTGCATAATAACAACCCCCCCCCCCTCCCCTCCCCTTCCCATGTGACTGAGTGCAATGTATTTACAGTATAATCAAATGTATTTTGTATTTAATTACATTTTATCTTAGTATTTTTGTATTTGGTATTTTGTATACTTGTTGATACAGGAAATCAGCAGCCTAATAAAGAGGTTGATTGGCAAAAAGTAATTTATGTATTTTGAAAATAAAAAAAATACTAAAGATTAAATGTATTTAAATACAAAATAGTATTTTGTATTTCAAATACATGTTTTTGAAATACTGCCCATGCCTAACTGTGGTTAACAAATTTCTTGGACCAGCCCCCAAGTGTAAGGCTTGTACCACAGCTGCCCCAAACTAAGTGATTACCAAAATAATTTTTAATGTTAATCCACCAGTATGTGTAAGATCTTCTTATGCTAAAACATAATTATTTTTGGGATTGAATGGATTCAAAGATAGATTGCACAAAGACTGCATTTGGATGTACAGTACAGAGACTGTGGAAAGTGCATTAAAACAATGTCAGCAAGGATGTAAGCTCTTACCAAGGCCAAAGGAGGCATACAAAAAAAAAAAAAAAGAAAGACAACATGAAAGCGCAAGGCTGACGCTCTGTAGCGAATTCACACATAAGTGAGGCATTTTAATTTTAGTTGAAGAGACGGGATTTGCACGACGCACCGCACAGCATGCTCCTAGAATCTGGTTGAGTAATATATGGTTTTGCATATATTATATAGTAGCCTATAGCAGTTTGTGTGAATCTGGCGATAGATCGTGCATCCACTGGCTTAGTACGTTCTGATGAAAGGGTATATATAGGCCATGGCTAAACAGACGTCTTACGGGAGAAAATTTATTTGCGTGGTGCCCCCCCCTGGATGTGGAGCCCCTGGGCACTTGCCCAATTGCCCATATGGTTAATCCGCCTATGGTTACAGCACAGTATGTGGCGCTATTGCAAACAGGAACAAGTATACATAGACATTGTTTGTCTGCGCGTTATTTGAGCGGACTTAGCTTTTCCGTTGAGCATAAGTGGTACACGAATGGAGCATTCAAAAGGGCTGTGAGCAGCTCAACGGAACGCACATTCATAGAGCGGAATACTGATCAGAGCATCACACATTGAGTAGTGCGCGCTGAATACTGCCGAGCGACGCGGCAGATAGTTTCGGCCGTTTATCTCTTTCGAATCTCTATAAAAATCGGCTGACTGTACACCTGCCTTGCCGCGCCCCCCAGTTTGGGAACCACTGCCTTAGTGCTTACAAATCAAATTTAGTGACCAAAAAGGTTGGTGGCTGAAAGCATTAATAGGCAAATCCTAATTTTAATGGTAAAGATTGCAAACGTGGTAGGGTCCCCTTACCCTAGTGGAAAAAAAAAAGGGGGAAAAAAAAAAAACCTGTGAGAGCTCTAATAGGGAAATTCATGTCAATTTACAGCAAAATACAGTTGCATTTATAGCTTTTGTAAGTTAAAAAGAACAAGACATCTTATAAAATCACAGTGAACAACCATAAAATTGACATTGCCAGAATGGGACTTTGTTTTATGAACTTTGTAACATTAAGATTGTGCTACCTTAGTGGGTAAAAATCAAAGCTGGTGACCAAGAGTATGAATAAGTTCATGTGAATTAGATCTGAAAGCTGTGTTTTTGCCATCAAGCTACGGAAGCGCTTACCAGATGGAAGCAAAGTGAATAGGCGGTTACCAGGGTGATTTAAGTCCTTGAAGATTTTAACAGCTCTATTTTTGCAGCGTTTGAGGTAGATGTCCTGCAAAGAGGGGAAAGCAGACCCTGAGATGCGTTCAGCTAAGCGCACAACTCTTTGTAGTGCTTTGCAGTCCTGATTTGAGCTGTTTCCATACCACGCTGAGATGCACTGGGAGTCAGTACGCTTTCTATGGTCCCTGAATAGAAAGTTTTCAGGATTGCTGGTGAGACCCTGAATTTCCTCAGCTGTCGCAGATGGTACAGTCTTTGCCTGGCTTTATTAACCTGTGTTTGGATGTGTGTAGTCCAAGTAAGGTTCTCGGAGATGATTACACCGAGGTACTTGAAGCTACTCACCCTCTCCACGGGGGTCCCACTGATCATAAGAGGAGTATAGGGCTGCTGTTGTCTCTTCCTAAAGTCCATGATCAGCTCTTTAGTTTTGCTCACATTCAGAGAGAGACAGTTGTCCTAGCACCATGATGTGAGCCTCTCTACCTCATCCAAGTATGCGGTCTCATCGTTGCTGGAGATGAGGCCCAGAACCACAGTATCATCAGCGAATTTGATAATGGATGTGGAGCTGTGAGAGGACACGCAGTTGTGTGTAGAGAGAGTAGAGCAGGGGACTCAGGACACAGCCCTGTGGGGCTCCTATGTTCAGGGTGATGGAGTTTGAGGTGAACTGGCCAATTTTCACCACTTGAGGTCTGCCGGTGAGGAAGTCTTGAATCCAGTCACAGAGTGAGGAGTTTAGGCCGAGGTCTGTGAGTTTAGATGCCAGCTTAATGGGGACTATAGTGTTGAAAGCTGAGCTATAATCAATGAATAGCAGCCTTACATAATTCCCATTGTTACTGTCCAAGTGTGTGAGGGAAGAGTGGAGGACGTGGGAAATGGCATCGTCCGTGGATCTATTTGTGCGATAGGCAAACTGAAGGGGGTCCAGAGTATCAGGTATAGAGGAGCAGATGTGGCTCTTTACAAGTCTCTCAAAAACCTTCATGACTATAGATGTGAGGGCAACTGGGCGGTAGTCATTCAGGCAAGAAGGTTTATTATTCTTAGGCACAGGGATAATAATGGATTTTTTGAATGAGGTGGGAACCACAGAGGTGGCAAGTGAACAAACCAGCGAGCTGATCGGCGCAGGACCTCAGGACACGGCCGGTTATCCCATCAGGTCCGTCCGCTTTCCTGACGTTCACTCTCTTTAGTGCCCTCCGAACCTCATCCTCCGACACGGTGATTACAGGATCATCGCAGCTCTGCCTACTGCTTCCTGACACACTGGTCGGCAGAGTCGCGCCGCCGCCGTTGCAATCGAAGCGGCCATAGAAGATGTTTAACTCGTCGGCCAGCAACGGATCTGCCCTCACCTCTGCGGAGGATTTGTTCCCCAAGGTACAGATGGTCCTCAGTCCTTGCCACATCCTCTGAGAGTCATTGAGCTGGAAATGAGACTCAATTCTCTCTTTATATTTGTGTTTAACGGCTCTTACTGTGCGTTGGAGAGCATAGCACGATCCTTTGTACTCGCTCATATTCCCAGTCAGAAGAGCCTCATTGTAAGCGGCAGTGCGTGTGTTAACCGCAGCGTGGATTGTTCTGTCCACCCACGGTTTCTGATTGGAGAATGTCCTTATCGTTATTGTTTCTGTAGCTTGCTCGTTTAGCGTGTTTACAAAGCTCAAAGCTACATCCGTGAACTCGCTGACGTCAGGAGAACTTGCCCGGAACATGTCCCAGTCGACTTCATCATGCGCCGCCTGCAGCATAGTCTCTGAATGGGAGGACCAGCGTGCCACTACTCTCTGCACCGGAGGATCCTGAACGAACCTTTGTTTATATTCCGGTGTTAGGAAAATGGCGGCATGGTCCGATTTGCCAAAAGCCGGTAGTGAGCGGGCTTTATAGGCATTCTTGAACTGAGTGTAGCAATGATCCAGTGTGACAGTGTCCTCTAGTTGGACAGGATACATGTTGATGAAAGTTCGGCATGACCTGCCTGAGGTTAGCTTTGTTGAAATCTCCCGCGATGATAAAGGCAGCGTCAGGATGTTTGTTAATGTAGCCGCTGAGCACATCGTGAAGTTTAGACAAAGCCAAGCCAGTGTCTGCCTGTGGTGGAATGTATACAGCAGTAGCAATGATCGACGAAAACTCCCGGGGCAGATAATGGACGGCAAATAATGGAAAGATGTTCCAGATGAGGCGAGCAGGAATGCGACAGAATGGAGATATTCCTGGGATCACACCATTTCTTGTTAATCATGAAACACACTCCTCCACCCCTGGATTTACCGGCCTCTGCTGTTCTGTCGGCCCGAAAAACAGAGAAGTTATCACTCTGCGTTACAGCAGTGTCCGGGACCGAGGAAGAAAGCCACGTTTCTGACAAACAAAGGATTTTACAGTCCCTAATGTCCCGTTGAAAAGTAATCCTGGCTCTAAGATCGTCCATCTTATTCTCCAAGGATTGGACATTAGCGAGGAGAATGCTTGGAAGGGGAGGACTGTGAGCCCTTTTCCTGAGTCTGACTCGAATTCCAGCGTGCTTCCCGCGGTGTTTCTTGATCTGTCGCCTTGGAGGGTTGTTGTTTATCTCCGCGTTCTGAAGAATCTCCAGAGGCCACGCAGGATTCGTGGATAAAGTGTCCTGGAACAGGTTGGTGTAGCGGTTTCCAATGTCCAAAAGTGTTTCTATGTTGTAAGTGATCAGTGCCGACGTGAAATATGTAAAAAGAGAAAGTAAAAGTGAGTAAAAAAAAAAGGTTAAAGCAAAATCTCAGTGGAGCGACCCGAACGGCATCCAAACACAGCAGCGCCATCTTAGAAGAAAGTTCACACAAAACTTACCGTAAATTGAATCATTTACCACAGAATATGATTTGGACAGTAAAAGTGAGTAAAAAAGAAGGTTAAAGCAAAATCTCAGCAGAGCGACCCGAACGGCGTCTGAACACAGCAGCGCCATCTTAGAAGAAAGTTCACACAAAACTTACCATAAATTGATTCATTTACCACAGAATATGATTCGCCGTTTAACTGCTTACAATGTGCAAAGCATGAATTCACATGTGTGAATGAGATCCATAAGTTAAACTGTAAAAAAATGTAATTTTAACAGTAAAATACTGTAGATTTACTGTAAATTTCCTGAGTATACATGGTGAAGAAATATAATATATCTAATTATGTATTTTGTGTAATTTTTGTGTAATGTTAAATAAATGTATTTTTTAAATAAATAATTGCATATTTGTTAATTTACTTATTTGTTTATGCATTTATTTATTGCATATAATAGATTAAAAATATATACAAACAAACAAACACATTTTATAAACTGCCAAAGCACCTGGCTTTGTTTGTTTTTTAACTTACTGCAACTGTGATAAATAACTAAATAAATAAATGAATACATATTTTATTAATTTAATTGTTTGTATTTATTTTAAAAAAATCAACAAATACATATTTGAATAATTGATTAATTTTGTTATAAAGATGAATGAATGAATGAATGAATGAATTAATTAATGAATAATGCATCCAAATCATATTCTGTGGTTACGGTAAATTTCCTGAGTATACATGGTGAAGAACTCTAATAGATCTAGTGATATATTTATTGTATTTTTACAGTAAAATACTGTTAAATTAATGTATTTTTTTTAATTAAATAATTGCATATTTGTTATTTTACTTATTTGTTTATGGATTTATTTATTGCAAATAATAGATTCAAATTAAATCAAAGAACAAAAATATAAACGGACAAATAAACACATTTTTGTCATTTTATAAACTGTCAAAGCACCTGGCTTAGTTTGCATTTTTACTTATTCAAACTGGTATAGATGGATACATTATTTGGCAACTAGGAGAAATGTTATATTATTTTAGTTATTTCAAGTAGTGTTTTTTTTTTTTTTTAATGGTTTGAATTTTAGTTTCAGTTTTATAACTAGAGTATAGTGCACAAGTCATTTCAGCAACTTCAGTGCTTATTAAACCCAGATGATGCTCCATGAACATGAATAAACATTTTCAAGTCCAATAGCAGAGAGTGCATCTCTGGAAAACCTTCAGGTCAAGGGCTCTCTGGACTACAGTTTGTAACAGTCCATCAAAGAAAACTTTAGGATGACCATGGCACTCTTTCACATAAAAAGCCTTTATCACCAGATGGCAAGTTTTGGATGTTTTCGATGCAGCCATCAAAGGCTTTTTAATCTGAAAGAGTGCCATGGTCATCCTAAAGTTTCTTTGATAAATAAACATTTATTCAGATGTTGAACCAGGTCGGACCGTCAGTTCTGACGGCCTGCTATCTGAAACCGGCGCACGCCAATGCGGCGGAATCCAGCAGACCCGGAGGCCATCTCTCCTCACATAAGGAGCCTGAAATGGCGTCTTAACTGTGTCAATGTCAGCGTATTTGCTCTGCCTCGCGGTCTCTGAGCGCGCCACAGAGACAGATAGAAAGAAAGAGAGAGAGTGTGACTTTGGAAGGAAGTATAATTAGTCTTTCCCTTCCAGGAGAAGGCCTTTTTTAACAGAAGTTCTCCTCACGTGGGGGCGACCTGGTTTCACTGCCCCAGTTGGCTGTAAGGCTCTGAGCGCAGCTCTACCGTTCCACCTTCTTCAGCTCAAACATCGCAGGACTGGAGTGCTTTCGGGCCCGCGTGGCCTGTCTACATTAAACTACTTGAGTGGGCTGTTTTACTGTACACCTCACGTTCACTGCTTTAGAGATTTAGAACAGTTTACCTTTATACAGAGTTTAACTAGCTAACCAGCATATCCACAAAGCCTAAAACAATGCTGGAGGTTCAATTTCGACTCATCAGTCAATTGAAGTCAATAAATAAAATAAAAACCGCTGTGGGTACAGTAACACACTAATAGCAAAAGCACATGCAGCCATCTAATCCAACCTAAGGTTTTCATGAAGCAGACTATCAAAACCACCAAAAATCCCATAACCTTTTAAAAACTTTTGTACAATGAGACTTATGGTGTATTGCTGTCTATTGCTATTGTAAAACAGCTAAAACCCGCCTAAACTGATTGGTTGTTTGGCTGATCTCCCAGGCTGGTTTTAAAGTGTTTTTTGGCCACTTTTTAACTGGTCAGACTGGTCTTAGCTGGTCAAGCTGGGAGACCTGCGAAAAGCACAAACAAGCTTAAACCAGCTGTTATCAGCTTAAAAGTTTATTTATTAATATCTGTGATTTTAATCGTAAAATACAGTAAAAATTCTAGGGACAATACTATAGAAATAAAACTTGGATACATTTTAGAGTAGTCAATGAGCAGCTTGTATAGCAGTATAGATTTACTGTGAGTACACCCTAAGTGATAAAGGCAGTATGATGTTTAACCATGCAAAGCCACATGTCCAGTTCATCATGTTTATGTTTTTGTCTGCTTTACAGGACCATACAAAGTTGTATATCTTGTATTAGAGCAGATGAAATTAGGTCCTTTAAGTACAATTCTCTCATACTGACCACTGGATGTTCAACATGGCATCTCATGGCAAAGAACTCTCTGAGGATTTGAGAATTAGAATTGTTGCTCTCCACAAAGATGGCCAAGGCTATTAGAGGTTCAGTAACACCCTTAAACCGATATACACTACAGTGGTCAGGGTCATACAGAGGTTTTCCAAGATGGGTTTCATTCATAACAGGCCTTGCAAGGGTTGATCAACAAAGTTAAGCACTTGTTCAGTGCATCAGGTGCAGAACCTGGCTTCAAAAATAGATGCATGAGTGCTGCCAGCATTGCTTTAAAGGTTGCAGAAGTAGAAGGTCAGCTTGTCAGTGCTCAGACCATACGCTTGTGAGGCTGGCTCACAAGAAAGCCCGCAAACAGTTTGCTGAAGACAACCTGTCCAAGAGCATGAATTACTGGAACTATGTCCTGTGGTTTGATGAGATTATATGATAAGATGTGTGGCGATGCCCTGGTGAGGAGTACCAAGAAAATTGTGTCTTGCCTACAGTCCAGCATGGTGGTGGTAGCATCATGGTCTGGGCCTGCATGAGTGCTGCTGGTACTGGGGAGCTGTAGTTCACTGAGGGAAACATGGATTTCATTCTGAAGCAGAACATGATGCCTTCCCTCCAGAAACTAGGCGAACAGCAGTTTTCCAACATGATAACGATCCCAAACACACTATCAAGATGACAACTGCCTTGCTGAGGAAGCTGAAGGTGAAGGTGAAGGGGTGGCCAAGTATTTCTCCAGACCTGAACCCTATTAAGCACCTGTGGGGCATCCTCAAGCGTAAGGTGAAGAAGCACCATGTGTCTAATATCCAGCAGCTCTGTGATGTCATTATAGAGAGGTGGAAGAGGATCCCAGCAACAACCTGTGCAGCTCTGGTCAATTCCATGCCCAGGATGATTAAGGCAGTGCCAGATACAATGTTGCTAACACAATATATTGAGACTTTGGACAAGTTCACTTAAGGTGTACTCACTTTTGTTGCCAGCTATTTTGACAATAATGGCTGTATGTTGAGTTATTTTCAGAAGACAGTAAATCTATACTGCTATACAAGCTGCATACTGACTATAAAATATATCCAAGTTTCATTTTCATTCAAGACTTAATGCATTGTGTATGTGTAAACGCTACACATTCAACCTTCTCCGTCTCGGCAGATTGTCATCAAGCGTCATTCAATTGTCTGGTGTTAATATATGCAAGACGATGCTGACAGTAATCTGGGCCTGAGTGTTATCCTGTTTGCTCTGAAGACACATCTAAACATCAGTGTGAGTTAATTACATCCTCACAAACACCCTGATGCAGCCTCTGGGGACAGACGAGCACCGATTCCCAACAAATCAAGGCCAATTTCCCTCGTTCCATCACCTGAATTGGGTTGAATGGTGAAACATATGGTATCTTTAGAGACCTGATGTCGTTACAGCATAAATTAGACACACTGTCCCACTCATTTAAACTCTGTTTACATGCTTAAAATGCATGCAAAATGACTAATGATTGATGTAATGATGCATTCATGTTAAAAGCAATTACTTTTGCCACTAGACCTGCCAATGGTGAGAGAAAGTTTCACATGAGGATGAAGTGATTGGACAAGTCTCATGTTACTGATTATGTCACCTCTATGAAACAAACAGACAATGTTATAATCAAAGAAACTTCTTCATATGTCACGTCACTGTAATAGAGGAAAAAAAGTTTGACAAGTTTAAGATGAAGAAAACAACTCTTGGAGCAAGTAGTTAGAAAATTAAATTAAGCCAAATTTAGGTAAGTGAATCTCATTGCTCAGGTCATATTTCTCTCCAGAGTTAAAAAGAAATTATATTTTGCATAAATAAAATTAGGTTTATTTCTAGGAGCTGAAAGATATTAAGATTCTTGATTATTTTCAAGACAATTAAGCAGATTTTCATAATCAACCTGTTTGGACCATAGATTATTATTTAAAAAAAGTTCAGTTCAGTAATTAAAAAACCCACCATGACATAAAACAATGTACATTATAAATTGTGTATTAAATCAAAATAAATTAAATTAAATTGTTGAAAAAAATATATAATTTTTTGAAGAGAAATACAGACTACTGGATGGGAAATTAAATTAAAATAATCTTTTTTTTATAAAATATAAAGAAAATTGGATGGGGAATTTACTTAATTCTATCAAAATTATATTCAGTTCAGTATATACATCAAACAATTTACATTATAAATTATTTTTTAAATCAAATTAAATTAAATGACATTTTTAAAAAACAATTTTATTAAAGAACTGGATGGAAAATTAAATTAAAATGATCATTTAAAAAAAAAAAAGGATATGAAGAGAATTGGATGGGAAATTTACCTAATATAATATAATATATATATACACAGGTCCTTTTCAAAAAATTAGCATATTGTGATAAAGTTCATTATTTTCTGTAATGTACTGATAAACATTAGACTTTCATATATTTTAGATTCATTACACACAACTGAAGTAGTTCAAGCCTTTTATTGTTTTAATATTGATGATTTTGGCATACAGCTCATGAAAACCCAAAATCTCAAAAAATTAGCATATCATGAAAAGGTTCTCTAAACGAGCTATTAACCTAATCATCTGAATCAACTAATTAACTCTAAACACCTGCAAAAGATTCCTGAGGCTTTTAAAAACTCCCAGCCTGGTTCATTACTCAAAACCGCAATCATGGGTAAGACTGCCGACCTGACTGCTGTCCATAAGGCCATCATTGACACCCTCAAGCAAGAGGGTAAGACACAGAAAGAAATTTCTGAACGAATAGGCTGTTCCCAGAGTGCTGTATCAAGGCACCTCAGTGGGAAGTCTGTGGGAAGGAAAAAGTGTGGCAGAAAATGCTGCACAACGAGAAGAGGTGACCGGACCCTGGGGAAGATTGTGGAGAAGGACCGATTCCAGACTTTGGGGGACCTGCGGAAGCAGTGGACTGAGTCTGGAGTAGAAACATCCAGAGCCACCGTGTACAGGCGTGTGCAGGAAATGGGCTACAGGTGCCGCATTCCCCAGGTCAAGCCACTTTTGAACCAGAAACAGCGGCAGAAGCGCCTGACCTGGGCTACAGAGAAGCAGCACTGGACTGTTGCTCAGTGGTCCAAAGTACTTTTTTCGGATGAAAGCAAATTTTGCATGTCATTCGGAAATCAAGGTGCCAGAGTCTGGAGGAAGACTAGAGAGAGGGAAATGCCAAAATGCCTGAAGTCCAGTGTCAAGTACCCACAGTCAGTGATGGTCTGGGGTGCCATGTCAGCTGCTGGTGTTGGTCCACTGTGTTTTATCAAGGGCAGGGTCAATGCAGCTAGCTATCAGGAGATTTTGGAGCACTTCATGCTTCCATCTGCTGAAAAGCTTTATGGAGATGAAGATTTCATTTTTCAGCATGACCTGGCACCTGCTCACAGTGCCAAAACCACTGGATAATGGTTTGCTGACCATGGTATTACTGTGCTCAATTGGCCTGCCAACTCTCCTGACCTGAACCCCATAGAGAATCTGTGGGATATTGTGAAGAGAAAATTGAGAGACGCAAGACCCAACACTCTGGATGAGCTTAAGGCCGCTATCGAAGCATCCTGGGCCTCCATAACACCTCAGCAGTGCCACAGGCTGATTGCCTCCATGTCACGCCGCATTGAAGCAGTCATTTCTGCAAAAGGATTCCCGGCCAAGTATTGAGTGCATAACTGAACATAATTATTTGAAGGTTGACTTTTTTTGTATTAAAAACACTTTTCTTTTATTGGTCGGTTGAAATATGCTAATTTTTTGAGACAGGAATTTTGGGTTTTCATGAGCTGTATGCCAAAATCATCAATATTAAAACAATAAAAGGCTTGAACTACTTCAGTTGTGTGTAATGAATCTAAAATATATGAAAGTCTAATGTTTATCAGTACATTACAGAAAATAATGAACTTTATCACAATATGCTAATTTTTTGAGAAGGACCTGTATATATATATATATAAAACTGTATGGGAAATCGAATTAAAATAGTCTCATTTTTAAGAGATATGAAGAGGATTGGATTATATAAAATATAAAATTAAATTAATTATAAATTGAGATAATCTGATTTTTTAAAAGATATAAAGATAATTGGATAGGAAATTTACTTAATTCTACCAAAATAAATAAATAAAATAAATGTCAATTCTATTTGAGTAAAATAAATAAACAACATAAAACAAAACGTGAAATAAATATTATACAATAAATATAACAAAATATTACTTATGTGTAAATAAGCAGTAAAAACAAAATTATGTAAAACAAAAGTAGTCTGAAAAATTTATCTTTCACTCATTCAAATAAAAAATTAAGATGCAAGTAAATCACTAATGATTCAACCAATGATGCATTCAGGGAAAGAAAAAAATTACTTTTGCAAAAAATGCCAATGGCAAGTGAATTGACAAAATTACATTCACCTGCAATAATGTATTCTGCAACACTTTTATTTAAAGTGACTTCAGGCTTGTTCGCACCAAAGCCAATAACTGAAACTATACAGATAATGTTTCAAAACTCATTCTATTGCTACACCACAACTATAAGAATAACAACACAGAAGAACAACATGGTTAGAATCACTTTCAGAACAATTTCTTTGATCTAAATAAAAAACGTTGACAGCCAATCAGAATTCACATAAAGGATTAGTTAAATTCCAGAATAAAAATGTACAGATAATTTACTCATCGCTTTGCGATCCAAGATGTTCATGTCTTTCTTTCTTCAGTTGTAAAGAAATTATGTTTCTTGAGGAAAACATCTCAGGAGTTATCTCCTTATAGTGGACTTCTATGGTGTCCCCAAGTTTGAACTTCCCAGCCAAGTTTAAAATGATCCCTGACGAGGAAGAAGGGGCTTATCTAGCTAAATGATCTGCCATTTTTTAAACAAATTGACAATTTATATACTTTTTAACCTCAAATGTTTTTCGTCATACCCTAAGTGTCTTGAACCGGAAAGAACAGAGTTCAGGCAGAGCTAGACAAGACAAGTGTTTAAGGTTAGAACGTACATAAATAGTGAGTTCATTTAGAAAATGACTGTTTTGCTAGATAAGACCCTTTTTCCTTGGCTGGGATTAGAGCCCTTTGAAGCTGCATTTAAACTGCATTTTGGAAGTTAAACTTGGGGGCACCATTGAAGTCCATTATATGGAAAGAAATCCTAAAACATTTTCCTCAAGAAACATAATTTCTTACTGACTGAAGAAAGAAAGGCATGAACATCCTGGATGACAAGGGGGTGAGTAAATTATCTGTATTTTTTTTCTGAAAGTAAACTATTCTTTTAACTTTAAAAACACAAACATTTAAAGTGGCAGAAGACAAAACTGCGGGGCGACAACATTATTGTCCATTGCCATAGATAATCAGTGTTGGGGAAAGTAAGGCATTACAATATTGAGTTACTTCCTAAAAAAGTAACTTAAGTTACTTAGTTACTTTTTTATGGAAAGTAATGCGTTACATTACTTTTGTGCTACTTTTTAAATCTGGGCAGGGCTTGCTTGTTTGTTTTTAATAAAAAGTTCTATTTTTTTGTAAATGTAAAAGCCTTTTCACACCAAAAGCCTCAGGCTTAGAGAAAAGTAAACTGACGTCTGTACAGTAGACCGCAGAAGAAAAAATGACAACTCTTTAGCAATAAAAAAAAGGAAAACAAATGTTAGATTATCTTGAGTAATTTCTGCTTATTAGTATGGATGAATTGGATCATCAAAAGAGCAGCAAAGACATTGGTTAATAAAATAGGATTAACACATAAAGCATATTTGTATTATTTAACATTTAATTACTGCAGGTTTGCATCATATTCTAAATTGAATTTCACTGTTTTTATTCATTTTGAGGAATTAATGCATGTTCACATTTATTCTAGAACTAAAGTACCATCTTACTCACGATTTCTCTCAATATGGGGACAGTACAATGTAAAAAGTTTTCACCAGATTCAACTTAAAAAGCTAAGTTCAGCAGCTGCCTTACGTTTCTAAGTTAAATCAGCTTAAAACAACAAGTCATTTTAACTTATTACAATAAAAATTAGTTGATATAACTTGTGAGTTTAAATGACTTAAGTTGATTTAACTTACAATCTTAAGGCAGCTGCTAAACTTAAGTTTTTTAATCAATAAATGGGGGAAAAGTAACTGGCATTACTTATTTGAAAATGTAACTCAGATATTATTATATATAGAATTTTTGTCAATTAAAAAGTAATGCGTTACTTTACTAGTTACTTGGAAAAAAGTAATACTACTAAGTAACTTGCGTTACTTGTAATGCGCTACCACCAATATTTATAGCTATCGTTTTTGGCATGAACAGGCTCAAATGTTTCAGCAGAACATGCATTAGACCTTTAATGTGTTCAACAGAAGTTTGCTATTGTTTAGTAGCATGTGTGAAATGGGTAAATCAGAAAACTAAAATGTAACACCAAGAACTTTAAACTCTAAAGAACCATTTAGCTCAACTACAGTGAAAATGGTTCTTTGCAAGAAGAACCATTGACAAAGTGCTGCAAAGAACAACTGAAGAACCTTTATTTTTAAGAGTGTAGTTTATTTCCAAAGCAGTGAAATGGAGAACAGCTGTGACAGAGCGCCCCGTCAGGGTAAAACGTCCTCGTCTTACATCAGCATGCACTCGGATTGCATCGGCGCGTGTACCCGAGGAGACTGATCAATACGAGGCGCTCGGATCACCCGCGGAGGCTTTCAAACCACGGCCTCTCTGTCCCGCTGAAGGTCACCGGCGAATCTGCACGTGTCGAACGCAGCCAGTACCTCTTTTAACCTCTTCCACCTCTCAGCCGCAGCTCGCACAGACCTCGGGTGCCCCGGGGAGCCGTGAAATGCACTGTTATTCAAACCCTGGCTTATTGGCACCGAGCTAATCTTGTGTTCCACTCAAACTGCTTATGTGCGGCTGTCAGGTTATAATGCATAAAGCTTTACCATAACTGCCGAACTTGCTCTAGGCAATCTGATTGGCTGGACAGAAAAACTCCCAGAGTGCTTTTCACCGGACACAATAGGTATTCTGTCGACTCGTGGCTGTGTTGGAGTTTGCCCGTGACAGTGATGTGAAAGGTTTAAACCACTCTCAGGTCAGAAATGAATCATTATATGCGTATAGAGCTCAGGAAGTCACTCGTGCTAAAAGTGCAGGATGTGAAAACCAACGCAAAGCTTCTTTTAAACAACTGCTAAAGCGGATGGAGAGGATCCAGTCTGGCCTTCCAGCACTGTTGCATAAAGTAAAAGGTTAGTTCTCCTAAACATGACAACATTTTTAATGGCTTTTTGGTCTGTACTGTAGATATGAATTCAACTGAAAAAAATTGTGAAAAAATATCTTTCAGGTGGTCAAATAGCAAATTGCAAATAGTGGAGCTCTGCAACCACCTATTTGTAGTATTTTTTTTTTTTTTTTTTTTTACTTTTAAAACTGGATTTTCCAAAAGATGGCCAAAACTCTTACACTAAACCATGTGAAATTATCCATGTTATCCCCATGAATTAAAGTTAGAAATGTGGGTCTTTTATAAAGTGAATTTTACATTAAAAAAACAGTTTTTGTATAAAAACCCATTTAAAAAATATTTATTAATTTATATATATTTAAAAAATATCACTAACCCACTGAAAACTGTACAAATGTAGAGTAAAAACTTTAATAAACAGAAAAATATACAGTACAGACCAAAAGTTTGGACACACCTTCTCATTTGGATGAGAAGATGTGTCCAAACTTTTGGTCTGCACTGTATTTTATAATTTTTGGAGAAGTAACCTTTTAAAGCAACTATCTGAAAATGTCATGCAGCAGCGCGGGAAGGCCAGATTGAATCCTTTCCATCCGCTTTAGTGTTAGCTCAGATCGATGAGGCCTATGATCAATCAGTTCAGAAAGGAAATACAAAACCTGTGTAAAGTGAAGATAAAAAACAAGCTGATAAAATTTAATTCAATATTTAGCAATAATATAGCATAATGAGAATTTAGGAATTAATTTCAGATTTTTGTTTAATCTTTTTAAATTGTAGGCTGGTCATTTTTGACTGGGGACACCACAAGGTGGGAAATAATCCTAAAAAGTAGAAAAAATTGTCAAATTTGTTTTATAAGTCAGTTTTAGTCCAATGCAATAACATCATGAGCCAAACACAATATAAAGTAATAAAATCTCAAAGTGAATATCCTATATTAATATATGTGACCCTAGACCACAAAACCAGTCATAAGGGTAAATTTTTTAAAATTGAGATTTATACACCATCTGAAAGCTGAATAAATAAGTTTTCCATTGATGTCTGGTTTGTTAGGATAATTGGACAAGATTTGGCTAAGATGTAACTATTTGAAATTCTGCAATCTGAGGGTGCAAAATATCTCTGAACATGAGCTTTACTTAATATCCTACAAAATCAATAATTTTGACCCATGTATTTTTGGCTATTGCTACAAATATACACGTGCTACTTAAGACTTGTTTTGTGGTCCAGGGTCACATTTATACATCATCTGAAAGCTGAATAAATAAGTCCATTGATGTTTGGTTTGCTAGGACAAAAATTACAACATTTGGCTGATACAACTATTTAAAAATCTGGAACCTGAGGGTGCAAAAAAAAAAAATCTAAATATTGAGAAAATCACCTTTAAAGTTTTAGTATTTAGTATTTATTTATTTAGCAGGACAGTGCATATTAAAAACAGAACATCTGTAACATGCCAGAGTTAGCCGAAATTTGCTAAAGTTGTCTAAATGAAGTTCTTAGCAATGCATATTACTAATCAATATGTTATATTTGTGGTAGGAAATTTACAAAATATTTTAATTGAACATGAGCTTTACTTAATATCCTACAAAATCAATAATTTTGACCCATGTATTTTTGGTTATTGCTATAAATATACCCTTGCTACTTAAGACTGGTTTTGTGGTCCAGGGTCACAAATCTCAATTTTAAAAAAGTGTCCCTTATGACTGGTTGTGTGGTCTAGGGTCACATATATTAATATAGGATATTCACTTTGAGTTTTTATTTCTTTATTTTGTGTTTGGCTCATTTTGAGCCAGAGAGGGTTTTTATTTTTTCCTGAAATGATCATTAATGGTATTGGCATTGGACTAAAACTAACTTATGAAACTAATTTGACCCCTATGAACAAATATTTCCCCACCTTGTGGTGTTCCCAGTCAAAAATGACCAGCCTACAATAAAAATAAAAATAAAAAAAATGAATAAAAACCTGAAATTAATACCTAAATTCTCATTATGCTGTATTACTGTCAAATATTGTATTCAATTTTATCAACTTGTTTTTTCTTCACTTTACACAGGTTTTGTATTTCTTTTCTGAAGTGATTGATCATAGGCCTTGTCGATCTGGGCTAACACTAAAGCAAATAGAGAGGATTCAATCTGGCCTTCCCACGCTGTTGCATGACATTTTCAGATAGTTGCTTTAGGCCGCGTTCACACTTGGCGTCTTTTTTGACAAGAGAAAGTTGACTAGGGCGTTTTTTTAGTAAAAAAAAAAAAAAGCTTGCAGCGTTCTGTTACAAAAAGCAGCCGAGTGCGTCTTTTGTTGCTATAACAACAGCTGCAACAGTAGCGTAGTGCCAAAGAACTTATACTGACTGGTGTTCTATACTCTTTGGTAGTGCTGTGTGGTGAAGAAATGTCGAGAAAGAGCCTCTTTGTGATGTATATTATGATAGAGTTGTTTACTCATATCATACAACTCCTTGTGCTCCGAAACTAGTACGATAAGTTTATCTACCGGCAACTTCTCAATTTTTTTTTCTTGTTGTTTTTGTTGTTATGGAAACGATAGGTCCCGCTACTCGCTTGTCATTGGTCAGCTGTCAAAAAAGCGCTTGACGTAGGGCGTTTTCTTCAAAAAAGTTAAA
>NC_133361.1:19600024-19699534 GCF_049309525.1 Garra rufa
ATATATATATATATATGGTCCAGGATAACATTTCCTTCTTTTTTCCCCCTTTTTTTTTTTTTTTTTTTTTTTTTTTCAATGGGGGTCCAAATTGTGTGTTCATGCCATTTTGACCCAGGGAGGATTTTCTTGGACTAAAACTGACTTTACTCACCCAGTTTATAACAATACACATTCTAAAGAAATTTGATCATTTTGTCCATTTTAAAGAGTATTTTCCCACCTTGTAACACTTGTGGTATTCTCAGACAAAAATGATTGGCTTACAAAACTCTTTTCTGTTTCTTTTTCAAACTGATTGATCGTAGGCCTCATCGATCTGAGCTCACGCACCTCAGTTTTTGAGTGAACATTTTCCACAAATAATGCTTTATTCACTCAAAAACTGAGGCATCTAGGCTGTCAAGATCAATGAGCCCTATGATCAAAGTCGACAAAATGATCTTTAACCATAATGCTTTGAAAAACACAAACTCACAAATCATGCACCTCAAGCCTCGTCCATGAAACATGAAGAGCAGAATACATTTCTGTGTAAAATCATTTATATTTCATACCTTGCATACATTTTTTGTTCTGAAATTATTTCATGTTTCATAAATGAGGCTCATTGTGTGATACTTTTAACTGTTTTGGTTTCATTCATATGCCTAAATTTTATTTTAACATTTTTAAGTCAAACTTTATATATATTAAAACATATATGGTTTTACTTTAAAAAAAAAATAGTTTTATTTAACAAGGATGTAATAAATAGATCCAATGTGACAGTAAAGACAAAACTGCTAAAAAAAAATCAAATAAATATTTAAAATCAATTAAACTTCCTATTTATCAAAGAGTATCACAGTTTCCACAAAACATAAGGCAGCACAACTGTTCAACATCGATAATAATCAGATTTTTCTTGAGCAGCAACTCATCATATTCAAATGTTTTCTGAAGGATCACGTGACACTGAAGACTGGAGTAATGATGCTGAAAATGCAGCCTTGATTACAGGAATACGTTATATTTTATAATATATTAACTTAGAAAACAATTAATTCAAATGATAATATGTCACATTTTTGCTGATTTTACTGTATTTTTGGTCAAATAAAATATGTATGAGAGACCATCAAAAGTAGACAATCTTACAGGCAAAAAACAACCCAAAAATATTCTGAAATTATGCTAAACATCACATATTCATGGCACTAGCACTCATTAGCTCTGATCTCATATTTACGATTTTTTTGCCAAGTCAGGTTCTTTCTACCTTATTTCCTGACTAGTGAATTTCTCTCAAGGATTTTTCTTGATTCTGATGTTTTCTCCTACAGGCTGATCATTCCCTGGCCATTTCAGCAGGTGTCTAAGACAGCGGCATCAATATTTAAACAAAGAGAGACAACACGCTGAGACACAGCAGGGGTTTCTGGGTAGCTGAGAGTTGGAGAGTCATCACACGGGGAAGATGCGATCGGACAAGACTGCAGCTGCTTGCCCAATCACGTTCCTGATTATGTCATCAGCACCAGACAATTAGACGGCATTATAATCAAAGAAACTCCTCAATATGTCACATCACTGTGATGAAGAGAAAACAGTTGAAAGAGATACAGGCACTTTGATGATTTGACTAATGTTTAAAGGGATAGTTCACCCAAAAATGAAAATTTAATGTTTACCAGGGCATCCAAGATGTAAGTGACTTTGTTTCTTCAGTAGCACACAAATGAAGATTTTTAACTCAAACCGTTGCAGTCTGTCAGTCATATAATGGCAATCAATGGAACCCACAGCTTTGAGAGTCAAAAAAGACATACACAGACAAAACCAAATCAAACCCTGTGGCCCATGACGATACATTGAGGTCTTAACACACAAAACAATCAGTCTGTGCAAGAAACTGAACAGTATTTATATAATTTTTTTACTTCTGATCCACCACAATGTCCAACTGTCCTGAGCGTGTTCACAACAGCCAGCGCGTGACGAAATCGGTGAAAAGTCAACACTCCCAGATGAGTTTGCGCAAGCAAACATAATCTTTTAGTTTTTAATTGGTTGCAACAATCAGGACAAGCACAAGTAATTACCATTTTGAGTAGATGTCGTACTCACAATCTCTCAATGAGTGACGTATACACATGACAGATCACTTCAGTGCATGCGTCTACACTTTTAAAAAGAAAGGTGCGTCACAATGCCATAGAAGAACCTTTTTTGTCTAAATGGTTCCATAAAGAACCTTTAACATCTGAAGAACCTTTCTGTTTTACAAAAGGTACTCTGTGGTGAAAGAAGGTTCTTCAGATTATAAAAATGTAAGAAAGAGATGGTTCTTTAAAGAACCTTTGACTGAATGGTTCTTTTTGGAACCAAAAATGGTTCTTCTATGGCATCGCTGTAAAGAACCTTTTAAAACACCTTAATTTTTTGTGTACTATGTCAGAGCATGCTGACGTGTCACGCCCCGGCTGTTGATAGCGCGTTTAGGACAGTTGGACATTGTGGTGGATCAAAGGTAAAAAAATCAGGACATTGCTACCATTTTGGCCGCATATGCTGCCAAAATGTAATCTGTGTGATCTCAAAATATATTTGGGAGCATTTGTGCGAGTGCGAGAAATTGTTGTGGTGCGACTTTCGCTAGTCTATTACTGCACAGACTACGGTGAGCTGATACAGTGACAGCTTCGCCGTTCTCTCCACCATTACATAACCAATTAAACTTAATCTTTAAATTCTTACCTTTAATGCAGATTTGAGATATTAGCCATTAATTACTCCCTGTCACTGACACTGCACGCAGCTGAAACTCAGAACAGGACTTTTCCCCCTCTCATCCGACCTCTGTTCCGGATTTGTACAAACTACATTGCAATTAGGGGTGTGTGATATGACGATTTTTGATTGTGGACAATTAAAAGGTCTCCACAATCTGCTTTTGAAGAAATATACTATATTTCATGCTACAGCACACATTCTGTCAGATGCAATTCTGCAATTCAATATACTGTACAACGCGGCACACATTCACATCAGATGACAACTCAGCGGCAGAGTTCCACTCACTCAGGGGCGTAATTTTCACTGGGGACATACTTTTCAAAATCCCAGTTTCAAATTGTTTTGTTAAATTAATGTCTTGTATTGCAGAATGCACGGTTAGCACCACAGAGACTTTTGTGCCATTAAACGAAACTAAACAGAAATGAAACTTAAAACTAAACCGAAAGTAAAATGTGCACGCACATTCAAAAGCAATTTTAATACACCACATTTAGAGTGTGACTCCCTAATGTGCGCAAATTATTAGGCTACATAACATATCTAGGCTGTTATTAGTATGTAGGCTATAATAGGTTGTGTAATTTTTCTATAGCTCTGTATCATGCTTGAAAAATTTGTTCTCTATTTGCACTTTGAATATTGAGAGAGTAGCCTAATTTGATTATGGCTGTATTTATTCTCTGCACTTAATACGAATAAGAAAGAACTGTGTCTGTTATTTTTATTTTTTATTGTTTTTGTTATTTATACTGTAGATGGTTTAAAAATGCAGTGGTTGCCTCTAATTTAAATTGCTTTACCTATAATTGAGAAAATAAAGATTTCGTTCAGGTACTCATATTTTCATTCATTCTTGTCCCTTGCTTAAAGTGTAAAATAAATATTTTTAAAAAGGCTTTCAGAATCAGCCCATTTGCTTGTAAAACATCGGCAATCAGAATCAGCCATTAAGAATCAAGATCGGTGCATTACTAAAAAGAAATATGGGGACGCATGCTGGCTGTTCTGCTCAATTGGCAGTTGTGGTGCTCCTTAATATTCATTGGGTGCTCCTAAATTTGTTTTGGTGCACTTAACTTTTTGAAGTTGGGAGCACCAGTGCTACCAAGTAAACAATTTCATTTTCAAGTCCTAAAAAATGATATAAATACTGTTCAGTTTTTTGCACAGACTGATTGTTTTGTGTGTTAAGACCTCAATGTATCATCACAAACCGAAGGGTTTAATTTGGTTTTGTCTGTGTAGGTTTTTTTTTTTTTTTTTTTGACTCTCAAATCCGTTGGTCCTATTGGCTGCCATTATATGACTGACAGACTGCAAAGGTTTGAGTAAAGAATCTTCGGTTGTGTTCTACTGAAGAAACAAAGTCACCTACATCTTGGATGCCCTGGAGTTAAGCAGATAAACATCAAATATTCATTTTTGGGTGAACTATCTCTTTAAGATGAAGAGAACAACTCTTAAGGCAAGCATAGTCTGAAAAAGAAAGTAAGCCAAATTTAAGTGGGTAAATCGCATTAAGAAAACTCCAAGTCGTATTTTACTAAAATAAATCAAATTTTGCCTAAATAAAAAAAAAAGTTTACTTCTAGGAGCTGAAAGGGTATGAGCAATCTAATTATGTAACACAATAGTAGTTGGGCTCTGTGTTGGCACAAATGAGTCATAAGTTAGCTTCAATTACAGCCCATGATCCATTCAAGCTAAGCCATTTTTACCCAGTGTGATGTAATTAAAATACTTTAGTCATTACTTTGTCATCAGTCTCCAGTATGAATTATGAGGTCAAATCACAACCAAGCTATACTACACTACTCACAAAAACTCTATAGTCCTTATAATCGATTCACAATGAATCAGCCAGAGAGGCGTAAGACAGATCTTGTCCCTCATTGACCGAGGTCTCATTTCTAGTCCTACCCAGACATTCTCCTCAGAGAAACCACATTTCATGCGCCTGTGCTCTTCAAACACACAAAACACACAAAACACACACAGCACATCAAGAGCCTTCCAGCCCCGGAGCTGTTCCACTACACATCTGAGCCCCTGGGTAAACACACTCATAATATATTTAACTATATTTTGGTGCAAATTACCACCCTCTACACACGGCCTAAATGAAGCAGAGCGGATTCAAAGGGTGGAAATGTTAAAACAAATGTTCTGGAACATTCTGTACCCTCACGGCTCATACCGTAATATGAAACTTCACTGGTGTTTGCTGCGAGACAGTGAGCAGCAGGGACGGTTTGTCAAAAATGGGGCAAGTAATGACGGAGAACAAGACAGATCTGAGATGGTCGTTTTAGCGCCAAAACCCTTTGATAAATGTTCAATATCAGTTCAGGGGAATATATAAATGCTCAGGGCCTTTAAAAGTAAAAATCAACACAATAAAAGTGATCAGGGACTGTCAAGTAGCTTATGTGGCTTGTGGTCTACATTTCATGACTTCTGAAGGCATATGATAGTTCTGTGTGAGGAAAGACTGAATTTTTCATAAGTGAACTGACTTCAGAAGATTTGAAATGGAGCAGATAAAGGCTGAAACACACTACATGATTTTTGCCCTGATTTACAGTCTTGAAAATTTGACGCTAGTTGCTGAAAGACAAAGCCAATCTGCAGATTTGAGCTGACAGATTTGATAGAAAACCACGTAGTGTATGATGGTCACAGATGGTCAGCATTTTTGTTTTAAAACGCATAACTTTTGCTGCGGTTACGCATGACGTTTACACTACTCTTGGCATTTTCAACACTCAAAAATGGAGATTTTCGAAAAACCCTGCAGACCCCCATTTTAATTTGAAAACTCTGGGATTCCGTTTTAGTGTAAACGGTCATTATGAATGGTGACATGCGTTTTCAGTTTCTGAAACGCAGTGAAACCAACAGTGTAGGGGAGGGCTGTTTTTATTTTAAACTGCTGTTTTAAAACAAAAATGCACTACTGTAAACAGGGCCTGAGGACTGTTGTGCATGAGTTTGTTGTGATCAGAACAACTTTAAAGTCCCCATCAAATAAAAAAAAATTTTTTTTTTTTTATTTTTTTTTTTTTTTTTAGTATGAATATGTTAGCCTTGAGGTTATCTATAACAACGTGTCTACACCGGACGCGAGCAGCACGGCGCGGCGCAACAAAATACATTAGAACCTATTATGCTGTCTACACTGGATGCGGCGCGGGGCGGCGCGACACGGCAAATCCCCAACTGTAATCTGCTGTTGCGTTCTATTTATGACGTGCTCACACAAAGTTTAAATGATTTGCAACGGTCTCTAACTTGCGCCAATATGGATCAATGATTTTAATGACATCACACTACACTTCAGCTTCCCATCAAACTTTCTGTCCAATCAAATGCTCTCTAGAATCCAAAGTGTCCCGCCCCCTGCACTATAAATAGATGCTGAAGTTGCGGCTAAAATCTGTCACTTGTTAGTATTTTCTGTACGGCAAATGGCATGTAGTGCACTATATAGCAGACAGGGAACAATTCAGTCAGTGTAAATATGCAAAAGAAAAATGTGCATACTGTATCATATGCGCAAGTCAGCGCAACCCACAAAACATATCAGACCCATTTGAATTCTACACAGAATGCTATATTTTATAGTGATATGAACAAGATTAGGAGGAGAAATGTTATTATTACTATTAGACGGTGGCTGTCAAATGCAGTTTTACCAAACTCGATAAACGAAACGCTATTAGCTATTTTAAAAAGAGGGCAGGACTGCTTGAACCCGCCCTGTCTTCCTGGTTCAGTTCAAATTACGTCAACATATTGAATAACGCTGCTTGTTTCAAAACACTTCACTCCAGAGCCGTTAAGCTTGGTAAATCCACATTTGACAGCCACCATCTCATCCATATTGCATGAAAATATAGCATTCTGTGTAGAATTCAAATGGTTCTGATATGTTTTATGGTCTGTGCAGACACAGCGCAAAACCAGACTTCTTTCGCACCAATGGAAAACATATTTACACTGAATCGTTTCCTATCCCCTATACAGCGCACTACGTGCCATTTACCGTACAGAAAATACTAATGAACAAGTGACCGATTTCAGCTGGAGCTTCAGCGTCTTTTTTATAGTGTAAGGGGCGGGACGCTTCGGATTCTTAAGAGCATTTGATTGGACAGAAAGTTTGATGAGAAGCTGAAGTTCAGGATGATGTTATCAAAATTATTGGTCTACTGTACATTGGCGGAAGTTAGAGACAGTAAGTTTTGAATGCTTATATCTTGTAAATGCAAATTTTGCCTTACAGATAACCTCAAGGCTAACATATTCATACTAAAAGCCAAAAAACTTCAATTTTGAATTCATTGGGACTTTAAAGTCCGGTAGTGTATGATCCTCAGTTGTTTAGTGTAGGATGCCCAGTTTTTCTCTCTAACAAATTACAAAGTTGGCAAGTGTGTGATCCCTAGTGCTTTTTAAATCTGTTTAGATTTTAAAAGTCCAGCCTTAAGTCCAATGAACTTCTTTTACTGTGTTTTCTTTGGGTTCATCATCATCCATTGGTCACTTTGGTTTCCAC
The DNA here is from genome assembly GCF_049309525.1 of Garra rufa. NCBI lineage: Eukaryota > Metazoa > Chordata > Actinopteri > Cypriniformes > Cyprinidae > Garra > Garra rufa. The sequence goes on from NC_133361.1 coordinate 19,607,364, forward strand.
TGGAGAAAGAAAGTCATATAGGTTTAGAACTCCATGAGTAAATAACAACAGCCTGTTCATTTTAAGTGTCAACCGGCTGCACAGAATGTCATTCGGTCTTTCCAAATCCAATAAGCCTCATTGTGAGTGCCAGCCAAACTCTTATCAGACTGTCTGAGCTTGACTCATATTTGCAACATGGATCAGTTCGATAAGAGAAGAGCAATGTGCCATCTTTAATACTCTCAACAGCTCTGCACAGGAATGACTTTGCCTTTCCGAGTGACTGGGAAGTCAATGTTACGTCATTTTAATGGAAATTCGACACTTTCGGTTAACATATTCTGACTTCTATTTTTCAACCTAAATTTAATCAATAAGCAATACAGATAAAACACAGTTGTCCTTCAAAAACAAAGAAACCTTTCTCCTTTTTGACACTGACAAACCAAAGCAATATAAATCTGTCTTATTGACAAACTGCGCCATGAAGACCTACTTCCCCTCTACTACGACGGTTTCCAGTTGACCTCTATCTCAGCACAAGACTAATGAAATCCAGAATCAATCCCTCCTAGACGCAGATGAGTCCTAGATTTAATACAGTATGCAATTAACTATTAATATTCCATCTTAACCCAGAACCCAGCGCTTAATTTGTGATCAAGACCACAAAGCTTTCACTTACGGTCTAGTTTATGTACTGTACGTTTCAAATGAAATGTGTGACAAGGTCTCATTCAATTTGGGTTTCCTCATTCATTCTCATACACTAAAAATGATAAATCACTCTTATTTTATACACAGTCTGTGCTCTTCAAACACTTTTGGTGTAGAATACCTCTTAAGTTCCTCTAAAACATAGTTTGTTTATCTGCATTTTTATCTAAATAATTTGATCAGCAATGCTAATGAGAATTAAAAATACAATCGTTTCATATTTTTAATGTCAATATCCTCATAATTTCCCATTTTGAGAATGTAATGGGCTAAAATACTTTGGGTAAACACTTTCATCCAAAATGACCAACAGTACAGGTCCTGAAGTATGTTGGGGTCCTAACAAAAATGGACTCCACTGAAAGTACCACAGAAGCAAGAATGTATACAGGTTTGGAATTTGAACATTGAGTGAACAATGTAAAAGTGCACTTTTTTGCATTGTACAAACATTAGTTACCAGCTCTTGGGTGGTTTAACCAGGGTACGTCACTGCTACACAATCACTAGTCATATTGGTGATGCATTAACCAAATGGTTGCATTTTCGGAGACATCTTTTGGACTTACCTGTGGACGTTCATCTCTTGAGGTGGTCTGGTGGCTTTATCATAGGCCACTTTGGCAGAAATCCCCAGGATGATAATGAGGGCGATGACCCCGCAGGTGATATAGACGGTGGTGTTGGTCTGGTCCAGCGCTGGGTCATATGTGTCCCCTGTGGGTGCCGGTGAAGGCGGTTGGGTTTTGATCCAGTCGGGCGTATTGTAGTTGGTACAGACTCTCTGATCCACCCGTTTGGCTTTCACAGGACAGCAGAAGCGCAGAAAGCAGCTCCCGCAGCAGTACCGGTGGTCAGTGTTGTTGCAGGCAAACTCTTTGTCAAACTGGCCGCTCACGTCGTAGTAGCCGAGACAGGTGTCGTGATCGCCGATGACGGGCGCCTGGACTTGTGTGATCCGTCGGGGAGCCACTGTCGGAGCAACGGTGCTGTTGACCTCCTTGACTTTCGGGGGTCTCTTTGCAGGTGGTTTGCTCCGCTTGGCTGTGGATGCGCTCAGGACGCACAATGGGTCTAGATAGACCAACAGAAGTAGGAGATGTCGTATCCCCATGGCTTCAGGTGGTGATGTGTGTTTCTCCTCTTTTTATTATTTCTTCAAACTGACACCGACCCGCTTGTCATGCACTCTTGCGGGTCCTCCATTCTCTATCCCCGCATAGCATTATTTCAACGGTCCTACTCCCTAAGACTCTCATTCTTCAAGGCATAAGTGCATACAGAGTCAAACCAACAACTACGCAATGCCCATTTCACATTGAGTGGATGGAATGAAAAGGTTTTCAAACTTGAAATCTACTTGTTCAAGACTGAATTATGTTTTTCTGAAAAACAAAATATGAGAGGGAAAACAATTAAACTCTTGGTTAACGGGGAAAACGCTACAGCCTACGTGATTTCAGCACCATGGACAGCACACATCTCATATTGTTCAGTATGTTCATTCAAAAATCATTATAAAGAAGAAAAGCAATGAACAGTGAATCTACCGGTGTGAATCTATTGTACGATGCCATCGTGTACTGCATAATATAAAATAATAATAACAAAAGTCATCAAAGTTTACACAATTAAATTATAATTAATACAATTTATAAAATTAACATATAACACTACTTACATCCAATAAAAGAAAAAAGGAGAAAAAACAAAACAAAACATGATTTAAACATTTTCCCGTAATTATTTTCCGTTCTCATCTGCACTGTACAAAGATCCGTCAAGTAAACCTAGACATGCGTTTCATGTGCAACAATCAATCAAACTAACAGGTATTAAAAGTATTATTTAGCATGAATGAATCAACGACTACGGGTGACACTAACAAAAGTCATTTTTTAAAGCCATGTCGGTCAGACATAGGCAGCTCCTTAAGGTAACGCCTGCACATTTTCACTTTTACAGTGTATTAAAGCGAATAAACGTTCACACATCCAATTGTAGTCTACTCATGTTACCTCTGACATCCAAAATTCATTCATGAAGAAGCTAAAAAGTGCATTTAACAATGGAATAATGGCCAGAACTTACGAGTCCAGTGCGCTCGTCTCCGGGATGTCCGTCACTGCGCCTCCGAAACGAACAGAGCTGAAAGAGAGATGCTCCTCCGCTCCGCTGTGACCCGCCTCCATCGATCCCCCTCTCTCTCTCTAGTTCACTCTCTCTCTCTCCCGTTGTTCTTCTACACGTCACCGGCAAGTCAGGACTCAGGTAATTACAAACCCGTCTCGGGTAAACGCACGCCTGCTCATACCCGCAGGCTTCCTTTAACAACCTACACGACCTCTCTACAACTGCTTTACTGTCATAAACAGCCTTTGAACACACAAGACATGTTCGCTGATCAACATTCCTGTCAGGAAAACATATCCCTTTCCTTAAACTGCACTACGCCTCAACTGTACTCTGATTATCTTGTATAATTTACTTAAGTGCAATTTAGAGTGTTTAAAAGCTGCAAATTATATCATCAGGCAGTAAAACTACTGTTTGGCTGGGATTTCTCGGCTTCTTTTCAGTTTTAGTTATAGAATCTTGCGGTTACTCTTGATTCAATGATTCAATGTGTCAAATCTTTTAAAAGTCTCTAACATATATATTTAATCTCACAGTAAACGTCCACGCAGACAAAGCCATCCATATCCGTCTATCGATGAGCGAAAATTACCGTTATGACCGTTAACTTTTGAATTTTGCAAGTGCGCGAATTCCAGTGAAGGACTAATTGGCGCACATCAGGAGCAGAGGCTTGAAGAATATAGAAACAGCTACTGACTTAACATTATAAACTGTATTAAGATGGATTATATAAAGAAATGTCCACTTTTGGTATGGGAAGATGTCCATAAAATATTTTTATTTTAATTTTAACTTAGACCACAATATTAGATGGCCTTTTCCCTATATACAAACGATGGGGGTAAATAATTTTCATTTAAAAAAAAAATGCATTTTACTAAATGGCTGCTGCAAGGTTCAGTACCATATGTTGCAGTCATGTTATACTCACTAAATTAGATAGTTTAATCCATTTGTATTAGTTTGTTCACTATTCCCTAACAATAAAGCAAGTCATACCAGTGAGTTCAACTAAAAGCTTCATATGAAATCATAAGACATTTTTGTTAAACGGTAACACCAGTGACACAACTACAGGGGACCACTACTTTTATTATATATTTTATAATATATAATATTTACAGGTATATCACATATTATAAATACAGTAGTTACAGTAGTTATAGTTATATATACATTATTGTATTTTAGATGGTAGAAAAAAACTGTTTTAAACTCAAAATTCAGCACTTTTTCCACACTGTACATGCTGTGGGGACGAGCAGTTTTGTGGTGCTTGGAATTCGATATAATTAATTTAAATATATATATATATATATATACATATTGCCACATTGTTGGCTCAAGGTGGTGTAATTGTTCATATTGCATATTGTTTCATTTTAAAAAATAAAGAAATTGCAACCCTTAAGTCCACAGAATGACCCAAGTGATGCCGTTTTTATAGGCAGAGCCTATCTGGTGGCAGAAAATGACAGTTTTGAAGTGGCAGTCTATGAAAACTATGGAATAAAATGATAAATAAAAAAAATTAAATTTGAGTTTACATTTCAAAATTCTGACTTTATTCTCACAATTTCAAGATTACATCGCACAGTTCTGATAAAAAAAACTGTCATTCTCTCTTTTTAGTTTATTTTCCACACTTTTGTTTTTTCCTCAGAATGAACAAACTTGCTATTGTTGAGTTAATGTGAGTTATAAAGTCTGAAATATGAGACATAAACTTGTATTTGCAAAAAGAAAAAGTCAGAATTGTAAGATAAAATAGGTTTAAATAGTATTTCATGCTGTAACTATAGGGCTAATATAACACGTTCCTAATGAACTGCATAATGGATATGAATAGTATGTAGACCTATTGTTTAAATCTAATTTATGCTTTAAAGTAATCATAGCAGATTTCATCCAATAGTCTATCCATTTAAACATCTGCATTTAGTTTTAAATGGTGTTTTTGACAACAGTACTTTATAAATATAATTTGCATTCCGATTCTGACATCCAACAGCACAACAATACACTGTAAAAAATACACTAAGTTGACACTTAGTGCAACTTAATATTTTAAGTTGACTAAACTTTTTTTGAATTGACTGAACTTAAAATTATAAGGCAGCTTGGTAACTATTTAAAGTTGATTCAACAAATTGTTTTTTACAGTGTACATTTTATCTCTTATTGTTTAAATCAAATTTATGCTTTAAAATTAGATTAATCATAGCAGGTTTCTTCCGCTAGTCTGTACATTTAAACATCTGCTTTAAGTTTCAAATGGCATTTTTGATGACATTATTTTATATATATGATTCGCAATCCGTTTCTGACATCCAAGAGCCACTGTAAAAAAACACAATTTGTTAAGTAAACTTAAAATAATTTGTTACCCTGCTGCCTTAAAATTTGAAGTTCAGTCAGCTCAAATAAGTTTAGTCAACTTGAAATGTTAAGTTGTACTAAAAGACAACTTAGATATTTGACTTGACTTAACAAAAAAGTTGGTTTGTTAAACTTAAAAGCTGGGTAAGTTACCTGCTTGCCTTAAAATTTTAAGTTGAATCAACTGAAATATCTAAGTGGTCACTGAGTTGACTGAACTTAAAATTATAAGGCATTATGAGGTAACAAATTATTTTAAGCTGATTCAACAAACTTACCAGTGTTTTTTCTGCCATACATGTGCAGCTGCAAGTGACGTAACTGTGATGTCTACTCCATATTGGTCTATTCTGCTTGCAATTATTGTCTTCATCCCTGTATGTGCACTTGACTGCTACACAATAGCCTATACAAAAGATAAAGCATAGGATGTCAGAAGATCACTCTTCATGATACAGAACAATCCACATAACTATAATTTCTGTGTTGTGGCAACAAAAGTTGCAAATCCATACTGCAGATTATTTTGTTTAAGAACCACCCACTGACTGACGCAAAGTGGTCAATCGTAGTAGCCTTAAGGGGCCATTTAGGGGGCAAAAATATCTGAAATATATGTAGAGTCACTGATAACCGCTTCTGTGTGAAACTGGATGTTCAATATGAGAAAAATATAAGACAGGAATTGATTGGATTGTGCGAAGTGCACATTCTATGCCAGAAATGAGCCAGAAGTGTCCTAGTTTTCATTATTCACAATATAATTTCTTTCTTTTCTTTTCTTTTTTTTTTCTGGTGGAAAATGAAAGGGGCATTTTCTGGTAGTTTTCGTGAGATTCACCCAACCGATTAACTACCCATGAAATCAAAATGATAAGTTGTTAAAGTGTTGCACAAGCCTCTGACCCTCAGCCTTTCCCAATGCCTAAAATCCAGTTAGTTTATAGAAATGTTGTTCCTGAAACACAGGAACAGTACACAATGTGATGCATCATGAAATGTGACTCATCTCGTTCAATATGCTCCACAGAGCCCTGAGTTCAGCTGAGATTTGATACTCGACGATAACAGAATAATTAAAGACGGGCAGATAGATATAAGACCTAGATTTAAGACTTCTTAAGAATCCAGAAAGTTCAAGAAAAGATTATGAAACCCTGACTCATCGTTTTCGGAATGAGTCTTTGGTCGCAGATGTTTTGGACAGCAAAATAATATAAATATCAAAGGGAAGAACATTATGAAGAGAACATTAAAATGAAATTCAGATTGTTATTGCCAAGCATTCAAGATGTCTAAAACAGACAAGGAAAGACACTAAAGAGAAAGAACAGATAATAACAGTTCGGTTAGGAATAATAATAGCTCACGTGCTGTTAGGAACAGATTGTAAGATGAAGATTGTCCCTCTGTTTTTTGATCTCCATCAAACAAGTAACCATGAAACACTTTTATTGAGTGTTCGACGAGTTGTAATATATTAATAGCACAATAAAATGATTCTATGCAGAAATACTAATACATGTTATGGTCTGTTTTTTATAATTAAAGAAATATAAACATTTTCATGCAATATCCAGCTTTTTCCGCAACGCAGAAGTAAGCCTATGGGTGGATAGCCAGTCACACAAAGTTTATGTTTAATGGGAATAAAAGCTGTGCCTGTCTCATAGGATGTCTCTCAAAAGTGCACGTGTAATTTGCAGACACTGTTAAAACAGGAAGAGTTTGAGGAACCCGTCTTGTTTTATGAGCTCTTTGGTCGGGAGGTTTGCAAACGAGCGCTGTCTTTCTGTCAATCAGCATGTATGAGAGAGACAGACGCACAGTGGGAGGACGGATTGTCCATTAGATTTTAACTGCGACCTCAGCAAAAAAAAAAAAAAAAAATCCCTGACAGGTAACGTCAGCGCTGACATTGGCTTAGGAATTATGAGGCAGAAATTTCAGCTCCCTGAAAAGACGTAATTAATCACAGAGGAATATTCAGCTGTGAAGACGGTGCGCCCACACAAGCTGTTCCTCCACCGGACCTCCTATAGCTACAGTACGCATACACCGCTGGACTGTAAACCTTTCAGCATTGATAACTGCTTATCGCTTGATTGATCAACTGAGAACAATTGCTGACTAACTCAAAAGTTCAAACTTTCTTGGTGTCAGACTTCAGTTTTGTTGACGACATGAGTTTTAATTAAGGCACACAGTCATAAGAGGGGGAATGATCCATTTTAGGTTCCCTAAAGAATAGGGATGTAACGGTATCAAAACTTCACGGTACGGTAATACCTCGGTATGAATGACACGGTACGGTATTTATTGAATCATTTACAGGAAAAACAAAACTAATGAAGAGACTCGAAAAAAGTGCCAGAAGTGTTTATTAAACAGTTTACATGAACACTGAACATATCAATGGCATACAAATTAGCCATCTATCTGTAAACTTTTAAACAGGAACTTCAATTTTTCAATTTTAATAACAAAAAATTATTAAACCATGTAACCACGTTACTTTTTTTTCCGCAGTACTTTAGCCTACTTTGTGTAGTAACGAAAACATTCATTTCAGTGGAAAAATAAGTCCAAAACTCTGTTTTAACATTTTGAACAATAGGGCTCCACAATCTTTTGCTTTTTTTTTTTTTTAGAAATTCTTGTGTGTTTTTATTTTTCTGATTATCAAATGAAAGAATAGACATTTATTTTTAATCAAATGAAAAATAAACCCTTTTAATTTTTGGCAAACAAACAGGTTTACTGTTAAAATCAATACATAGAAGAAAAATTATATTCAGTTTAAAACGTTTAAATAATAATTGTAGTATTTTTGTTCTACAATTAAGTGGTTAATCTTGTTGTAATATTTATTTTTTATCATATATATTGTTTTATGTAAATTATTTAAATAGGAATATATACACACCTACATTATACTGTACAAAAGTAATACAAGACTAATATTGTTCTGTTACATGTTAAACCGTACTTTTATTTTGACAGGTTGCCGTGAACTTTCTGTGTGTATACCGTATGATGCTAGTTTTCTCAAATGAAACGGTAAAAGTGACACTGACAGCAGCTTTGGAGACTGAGTTATCTGTTCATGTGAGATGCAAAGGCCAAAAATTAGCGGGAGCATCACGCGTGCTTCAGTATGAGTGTTGTAAAAAAAAAAAAAAAAAAAAAAAACGTGTCTTCTCCATTTATACAGACAGAGGCAAACGGAACATGCAGTATTCATATTAAAACGGTCTTTCTCCATTTCAGTTTTCACAGACACTAGTCCATATCGCGATTTGAATTAAGTGACAGACCAACTTTTGATTTATTAATCCAATAATCGACAAATTCCGTGGCATTTCGCGCTATAACGTTAGTTAATTCGGTTTTTATGAATGGAGTCCGCGATCCAGTCCGTGTTTTCGCGGAGGAGACATTGTAAACGCGTGACAGTGTAGAGACAGAAATGACATGCCTTCGTGTAAATAAGATAAATAACATAAGGCAATTTAGTTTGTTTAATAAAAGAACAATGTATAGACCTGTTCTATAGGAAAGATAACCTTAAATGACTTCTATTGTGATCTGGCGCTATATCGAAAATAAAATGAACTTGACGTTCAAGGGGGGCGGGCAACAGACCGCAAAGGATGACGGCCACACCTGGGCTGATGGGAAATGTAGTTCCCGCTACCTCCCGTTCGCTTCATTCGCCTGAGCAAACTTTTCTTAGAAGAACTATGGTTTTATCGAGTCATGCGACCACGGTAGTATCGAAAAAATTTGCTATTGCGGTACGACGGTATTTACAATACCGTTACATCCCTACTAAAGAACCCTTAATTGAACAGTTTTTCAAGTATAAAGAACCTGCTATGAAATGGAATGTGTCCATGGATGTTAAAGGTATGGTATGGAACCATAGAAGCCAAAAAGAACCTTTATTTTTAGGAATGTAAATCAGTCTTTATTGTATTTTGTGTTTAGCATGGCAATCATTGACCACTACAAAATCTAGGACCATGTCTAAGACCCAAAAGAACCTAGGAACATGATATAATTTGATGGATAGTTTACCTTTAGATTATTTTTATCATAGCTTTATAGATTTAAATGGAATTATTGTTTTTTTAACAATATGGAAAATACTTAAAATGGAACCTTGGGTTTTAAGACTTGTACAGTTTAATAAAACACAAATGATGTGTTGTATAAAAAAAAAAATCCACATCATTATATGCATATTTTGGACGATTTTAATTATTATTGTTATTTTTATTTATTTATTTTAGTTACGTAGAACAGTTGCACTCAGTGAGCTACTGGCACTGAGCCAGCTATTTTTACCGCAATAAAATACTGATACGACGACCACAGCTATACTGAAAGAGCTGGCATGTGGTGATGGATAGAAGCGCAGGCTTAAACCATCAGAATGCTGTACCATCAATTTTCCCCACAAAGACTCTAAACACACTCTTTTATCGAGTAAACCCTGTCAGGACGGCATCTAGCGTTTCTTGTCTATGCTGTTTGTAAACTCTTTCAGTTGCTGTGATCTACTAAAAGCCTCAAAGGCATTAGCACTAAAGTAGAGAGAACAAAGACGCGGGTCTTTAGGAATTTTTATATATCCACAGGCATCTTCCCATTTTTCCCCTCTTCTTATCGCTAAGAAAGCAATGAAGACTTGCATCACTTCTCTTGTTGCCCTTGACTAAAAATTACAACCAAATAACGCACAATGTGGCATTGTATGTTTATTTTATTTTCCAAGTTATGTCGCGGTAAAAATAGCAACAGGTATATATAACATAAATCTTTCTACATAAATCTTTCTACTATTTACTTTATACTTATATAACAAATTTTTCTATGTATTTTAATAAGAGACATCATTTGCGTTATATTAAGCCCTGCATCACATAAACGAAAATGTTAAAAAAGTAAAAAAAAACTGCATTGTGTGAATCATTTGTAATCATGTAATCCATAAAAACGTAACTTTAATCTAATGAGCATTTAAAAACGTAATATAATCTACTTACTTTTTTATACTAAGGCTACGTTTACACTAGTGCATTTTCATTTTAAAACGCAGAACTTTTGCTATGATTATGCCTGTCGTTTACACTACTCTGTCGTTTTCAACCCTTGAAATCTGAGACTTTATAGAAAACACTGCAGACCCCGTTTAAGTTTGGAAACTCTGGGGTTGCGTTTCAGTGTAAACAGACCAAAACGTACACTTTTGAAAATGATGGCATGGCTGCCCATAGTCATTTCTGAAATGCAATGAAAATGCCAGTGTAGTTGAGGATGGTTTTCATTTTAAAACACTGTTTTAAAACGAAAACGCACTATTGTGAACAGGGCTTAAACCCTTAGCATTCCTGTCTCAACTTAATTCAATGCAAAACATTCCGCGAGTGTACTAATTTAAGTCAAGTACTGATTTTTGGAATCTGATTACGTAAATTAGATTACATGTAATGCAGTTCTACATGCAGAAATGTGTAGGTTTATACCAAAACTAATTAAAACAAACATAAATGAGTCAATAATCTTGTCTAGCTCTGCTTGAACTTGAACTTGAACATTCCGGGTCAATATAGTTAGGTTATGTCGAAAAACTCTTATCTCATATTCTCCTCCAATTTCAAAATCACCCTACATCACAGCAGAAGTACCGGCCCAGTGTTTACAAAGTGAACACGCAATGAGGGTCAAACACCTTTACAAAAAAAAAAAAAAACAGGGAGGATGATTTTGAAGTTGGAGGAGAAAATGAGATGGGAGTTTTTGGACATACACTATGAACCAGAATACCCATTTTTTACAAGGAGAAACTAACCAACCCTTTCTCATCTGGGATCATTTAGAGCCCTTTAAATCTGGATTTAAAATGCATTTTGGAAGTTCAAACTCGTGGGCACCATTGAAGTCCACTATATACAGAACTTTCCTGAAATCTTTTGCTCAAAAAACATAATTTCTTTACGCCTAAAAAAAAAGAAAACATGAACATCTTGAATGACAAGGGGTACATTATCTGTACATTTTGACCAGTTTTGAAATTCCAGATGATCCTTGTCATCTCAAACGTGAACTTGTCTCATTTTCTCACGAGCAACATATGAGAAGCAGATCCTTTAATTGTTTTGGCGTCTAGAAGAAATGATTGAAATATTAAAGAGATCTTGTTAATCTAGTCTTTTCTGCATGCTAGCGTCATTGTGCATTTAAGGAAGAGTGCAGATGTCCTCAGAGGAACCGATGAAGTAGGGCCTAGTCAGTGAAGTTTTGAGTCACTGTGAATAAAAAGCATCAGTTGACATGACAAGCAACTAATTAAGCATCAAGCTAAGACTCTATCAGAGTCTCTTCTGCAAGCTGAATGCAAATAGAGGCTTCGGTTTTCCCTCTGTGGGCCCAAAACATACTGCATTTGCATTAGTGTACTTGCGTACAGTAGGTTTTTGGCCCTGTGGTTTTGTCAAAGACGCACACACTTGCTTACATCTGTCGAGAGATCAAATGTGGACACATGTTGCTCGGTATCTTGTAACAGCAATCAGCCGGATCCACCACAGAGTCCTTATGAGATAAGATGAGGGAAAATTAGCATGGTCTTATCATCACGTTCCCGCTCATCAGGGCTCAGAAACACAGCGTGTGCACGCGTGTGGTCTAAGGGAAGATCACAGTGGTGGATTCAAAGAAGTTTAACGCAGCTCTACAGATCTGGGATCTCTGACCCAGCATCCCCTGAGACACAAGAGCGTTCAGACAGAAAATGAGGAATGGAAACTGACACTAGAAAAACTTCAAAAATGCCTTACATCTTCACACCTCTTTTACAAGACTCAGATTGCAATACTAGCGTACTGCTTACTATACTGTACATTACCTGTTGTTAAAAAAACAGTATGGGAAATAGTATGCGACAATAAACATTTTAAATGATGGCATAATATAGTGCAATAGTGCCAGCCTACTTTTCAGTGGCCTTGGTTTCCAGAGATATTTTTCACCATAAAGAATTTAAAAAATGTCTTTGTAAGAGTTAAAGTGTTAGTTGACCCAAAAATGAAGATTTGCCCATGATTTACTCACCCTCAAGGCATCCTAGGTGTATATGACTTTCTTTCAGATGAATCCAGTCGGAGTTATATTAAAAATAGTTCTGGCTCTTCCAAGCTTTATAATGGCAATGGGTGGGTTTTTGTTCAACAGTCCAAAATAAATCCAATAAAGTGCATCCATCCATAATAAAAAGTGCTCCACACAGCTCTGGGGAGTGAATAAAAGCCTCCTGTAACAAATCGATGTGTTTTTGTAAGAAAAACATCCATATTTAAAACATACATACCGTTCGCCAAGAGGAGACTGGTTGTCCTTTGCTAAAGTAAGGAAACTGCTTCTATTGCTCATGTAAACAAATGTTAAATCTTGCGAGACTAGCATATTCTCACTAGCACATGAGCTACACATATTTCCTATATACGTAGTAATATCACGCAGCACCTGAAATTACTTCCCAGCTAGGTAACTAGGTAAATGTGTCCGGCTTTTTGAAATTGTGACCGTTCTTCAAGCGCTGTGTTATATTACTGCGCCTGCTGCGTCCATATTACGGCAGTAAACTTCCTTGACTATTACGCCGGAATGGGAGTGTAGTTACTAATCTTATCGGCCTAGAAAAACGCAGCTTTACATTTTCCGCTGGTTTTAGTGCATGATATAACTACAGAAGAGTCAAGTTTTAAATAGGGCAAATATAAAAACGCATTAGTCATTTTTAAACGCAATGCTATATTTGTCTCATGGGATTGAATAATCTATGCTTATGATTTTTCCCCATTTACTGTACAAAACACCAAACCAATGTACAATTACAATTACGATTCAAATTATTCAATTTTATTCAATCTATCATCAGAAATTGAATAAAAAGCAAAAACAAACTTGATGAGGATTTTTGTATTCATCATTTTGTAGATGCAGAGTTTTAAAAATCTTGTTGAGATTTATGTAGAAAGGGCACATTGCCATCTTGGAGTAGAATTGACTTCATTGCTATGCACTCCGAAGCCCATCTAAATACCCCATCCAAAGTTTTTTTTACCTTAGTCAAACATTTATGGAGATATTAGAGTTTTTCGAATCGCTTGTTACAGGAGTGAATGGTACATGTGATGTATTTCGTAAACTGCACCACTAAACGTGCAAGTAATCTTACCAAACTTGTACAGTAGTGTAAATAGGTTATGTACTCACAAAACGCTGCATCAGAACATTTGTAAGTCCACCATGAGTGTTTTAAAAACACGTTTTAGCGGATCCCTACTAGTCTCAAAAACTACAAATGGCGACACGTCGACGTCACTTCCCTGGTTTGAAAAAAGCAAAAGTCCTCCTACTACATCTGTGTGCATGTCAACTTGTAGGAGGACTTTTACGTGCTTTTTTCAAACCAGGGAAGTGACGTCGACGTGTCGCCATTTGTAGTTTTTGAGACTAGTAGGGATCGGCTAAAACGTGTTTTTAAAACACTCATGGTGGACTTACAAACCATCCCTTTAAGGACACTGTTATTACGACTTCCCAACTCGTAAAGACGACCTTCCCAGAACGACTTTTGAAGTAACCATCAATGCTACAAAAATAATATGACTAGTATACCATTTTAAGAACAGAACAGTGCTAAATGTAGACATTTTGACGTACTTGCCCTTGAAGTTTCGCCATGATGCAATAGTTTCTGGTCTCTAGATATGGCTCAGGTCCCTCCATCAATGAAAGTCTGTGGGATTTGGTCAGACGTATTATCTCCCAACAAGCCGCATGCTGAAGTTCTGCAGTTTGTTCAAATCACTAACCCAAAGTATGAGCAACAGCAATAGCAAACACATCTAATATCCAGAGCATGTGAAAGCATCTTCAGAAACCCCGCGGCGGACAGCCTGCCAAACCGGAGGAGCATTTCCGCAGCATTCGCTACATGAATCAATTACCATTTCTGTCTAAATGTCACTGATCTGGACACTAGAGGAGGCAGGTGAAGGGACAGAGAGAGCAAAACAGAGATCAAGGGAGTAGAGCAGTTCTGATCCCACAAGGAAAGAGATCTGCAAGTGTGCAAATGTTGAGCTGTCGAACCGTCACCAAAACATGTCCCGGTCACATTTCACTGCAAAAATCAAACGAAAGAAACCCGATATTAGATGTTGCGTGAGATGCTGCAGTTATGCAAACAAAACAGAAGTCTGATATGCTTTAATGTTTCTATAATGTTTCCAAGGCTGGTTTCCTGTAAAATGAGAATACAGTGTTGATCAGATATCAGTTAGATTTTCATCCTGATGTTTTGTGGCCATTTGACCCTCGAGGAGTTGCTCATGAGTTTTTGTAGGTCAGTGATGACATTAAACCTTCCTAAAGCCGCCCGTTCTCCACCTTCCATCCCTCTCTCTCTTTTTAATAGCTCCTCTGCAGCTCATTTGGTATCGCTCTCATCAAAGCAATTTATCAAAAGTGCAAGCGCAGTACTTCCTCTAATCAACCCAATCAGGCATTAAGACCCTGCCATTTTCACACACACACTTACACACACATAACGACAGTCCCTTCTTGACTTTCTGTATTCCTGCATCTGTCTGTCTCACCTCTGCTAAACGACATTTATATAACAAGCTTTAATCTTGTTTGAAATTAACTTGTGTTGTTGATGTCCAAATGACATCAGAGCATAAAAACAGCTGTTAATCTAAATCTTTTCAAATTCATTTTCATCCATTAAAATAGAATTTATATAAATTAAAATATTATATGAAAAACTTAAATCCCTTGGTAACTAACTAGTCATAAGTTTACATACACCTTGCAGAATCTGCAAAATGTTAATTAGTTTACCAAAATTAGAGGGATCATACAAAATGCATGTTGTTTTTTTATTTAGTACTGACCTGAAAAAGATATTTCACTTTAAAGATATTTACATATAGTCCACAAGAGAAAATAATAGTTCAATTTATAAAAATGATCCCATTCAAAAGTTTGCATACACTTTATTCTTAATACTGTGTTGTTCCCTAAATGATCCACAGCGGGTTTTTGTTTATTTGTTTTGTTTTTTTGTTTTTGTTTCAGTTAAACTGCCTGCTAATCTTCAGAAAAATCCTTCAGGTCCCACAAATTATTTGGTTTTTCAGCATTTTTGTGTATTTGAACCCTTTCCAAAAATGACTATGACTTTGAGATCCATCTTTTCACACTGAGGACAACTGAGGGACTCATATGCAACTATTACAGAAGGTACAAACACACACTGAAACTCCAGAAGGAAACACAATGCATTAAGAGCCAGGGGGTGGTGAAAACTTTTGGAATTTGAAGATCAGGGAAAAATTTAACTTATTTTGTCTTCTGAGAAACATCTAAGTATTTTATGAAAATAAAATAAAAAATGTACAGTCATGGCCAAAAGTTGAGAATTGCATAAATATTGGAAATTGGAAAAGTTGATGCTTAAGTTTTTCTAATAGCAATTTGCATACACTCCAGAATGTTATGAAGAGTGATCAGATGAATTGCATAGTCCTTCTTTGCCATGAAAATTAACTTAATCCCGAAAAAAACATTGCTGTCATTAAAGGACCTGCTGAGATCATTTCAGTAATCGTCTTGTTAACTCAGGTGAGAATGTTGTCGAGCAAAAGGCTGGAGATCATTATGTCAGGCTCATTGGGTTAGAATGGCAGACTTGACATGTTAAAAGGAGGGTGATGCTTGAAATCATTGTTAACCATGGTGACCTGCAAAGAAACGCATGCAGCCATCATTGCGTTGCATAAAAATGGTTTCACAGGCAAGGATATTGTGGCTATTAAGATTTCACCTAAATCAACAATTTATAGGATCATCAAGAACTTCAAGGAAAGAGGTTCAATTCTTGTTAAGAAGGCTTCAGGGCGTCCAAGAAAGTCCAGCAAGCACCAGGATCGTCTCCTAAAGAGGATTCAGCTGCGGGATCGGAGTGCCACCAGTGCAGAGCTTGCTCAGGAATGGCAGCAGGCAGGTGTGAGCACATCTGCACACACAGTGAGGCCAAGACTTTTGGAAGATGGCCTGGTGTCAAAGAAGCAGCAAAGAAGCCACTTCTCTCCAAAAAAAAAAACATCAGGGACAGATTGATCTTCTGCAAAAAGTATGGCGTATGGACTGATGAGGACTGGGGCAAAGTCATAGGGTGTACTCACACTAGGCACGGTTGCCATGAACCGAGCCCGAGTACGATTGTCCCCCCTCCCCACTCCCCCTCTGGCCTGCACTCACATAGGGTTTCAGCATTCGTGCCAGAGCATGCTTACGTCATTATGGTGTGACGGTTTCAGGATAAACAGGAAGAGCAGCGCTCTCGCTGAACGCAATTTAGTCCATCGCTCTTTTTACTTTGTGGATAGTAATTTTGAGTCGATTGTTCCGCGGTGGTCCACAGCCTATTGTTAAACAGGTCTATCGCCTTTGTGGCACGAAAATTTTCGCACAATCGTGCTGCTCGTATGAGGAGGTTTGCGAGGTACCAGCTGAAGTGCAGCAAGGATTTTGCAGCTTTGATTACGGACTACAAAAACGTTGATTACCTCGCAAAAACGTGACATCACGCGTCCTGTTCCGTGCTCGAGCACGGTTAGCGCTCACACTGCATGCGAACCGTGCCTGAGTCCAACTTAACCATGCTCTGGCCCACCTCTTCCAAGCGGGCCAGGGACACCTAAACGAGCCGCGCCCGGGCACGGTTCGGAGCACTCACACTAGTCAAATGAACCGCGCTTTGGTGGTCAAACGCACTCGGGCACGGTTCAAACTGCCTAGTGTGAGTACACCCATATTCTCCGATGAAGCCTATTTCCGATTGTTTGGGGCATCTGGAAAAAGGCTTGTCCGGAGAAGAAAAGGTGAGCGCTACCATCAGTCCTGTGTCATGCCAACAGTAAAGCATCCTGAGATCATTCATGTGTAGGGTTGCTTCTCATCCAAGGGAGTGGGCTCACTCACAATTTGGCCCAAAAACACAGCCATGAATAAAGAATGGTACCAAAACACCCTCCAACAGCAACTTCTTCCAACAATCCAACAACAGTTTGGTGAAGATCAATGCATTTTCCAGCACGATGGAGCACTGTGCCATAAGGCAAAAGTGATAACTAAGCGGCTCGGGGACCAAAACGTTGAAATTTTGGGTCCATGGCCTGGAAACTCCCCAGATCTTAACCCCATTGAGAACTTGTGGTCAATCCTCAAGAGGCGGGTGGACAAACAAAAACCCACTAATTCTGACAAACTCCAAGAAGTGATTATGAAAGAATGGGTTGCTATCAGTCAGGATTTGGCCCAGAAGTTGATTGAGAGCATGTCCAGTCGAATTGCAGAGGTCCTGAAAAAGAAGGGCCAACACTGCAAATACTGACTCTTTGCATAAATGTCATGTAACTGTCGATAAAAGCCTTCGAAACGTATGAAGTGCTTGTAATTATATTTCAGTACATCACAGAAACAACTGAAACAAAGATCTAAAAGCAGTTTAGCAGCAAACTTTGTGAAAACTAATATTTGTGTCATTCTCAAAACTTTTGGCCAAGACTAGTCTGTACACATCCTCATTCTGTTCAAAAGTTTTCACCCCTTCTGGAGCATCAGTGAGTGTTTGAACCTTAATAGTTGCATATGAGTCTATCAGTTGTCTTCAGTGTGAAAAGATGGATCTCAAAATCATACAGTCATTGCTGGAAAGGGTTCAAATACACAAAAATGATGAAAAACCATGCAATGAACAACTATCAATCAAAAAAACAGCTGTGGATCATTCAGGTAACAACACAGTATTAAGAATAAAGTGTATATAAACTTTTGAACAGGGTCATTTTTATAAATTCAACTATTATTTTCTCTTGTGGATTATATGTAAACGTTTTTTGTTTTTTTCGTAAAATATCTTAGTACTAAATAAAAAAACATTTTAGTGTGTATGCAAGATGTATGCAAACGTTTAACTGTAAAATAAGTTGAAGTACTAAAATGAATAATAAAAAAACAAAACACTGAAATCAATATATATGTAAATAGAAAAATAATGTAAAAAACTGTAATAAAACTGTATATATAAAATACTATTATTATAAATATTATAATAATAAAATATTTTATAAAACTATCAAATAAATAAAAAAGTTAAAAAAGATATAATAAATATGAATAGGTAATATAACTGATATTAAAATAACACTAAAAAAACAGGAATAAAACTGACATACAGAACTTAATCAGATCTAAACCAACACTAGTTTTACAGCACGATCTGGAATCAACATGGTTTCCAGATCAAGTCCTCAAAAATCGACAAGACAGCATGAAAAAAATGATTAAAACATCTCATGTACTCACTCAGACCAGCTTCCTAATCTTGGACCACTGCAAACCCGGATAGCTAATAAAAGTCTCAGGGTAACTTGACATAGACTAAGATTTTCCATTCACAAACTTTAAAAGAATAGCTCACCCAAAAATGAAAATAATGCCATGTACTCACCAGCCTGTTGTATGCATCGAAAGGTGAAACATTTGATTTGATTTCTGTGACAAAGAAGGAAAATTACAGTTTAAAACAACCTAGAAATGCATTACTTTTTCAAAAATGTTACTTTTTGTTGTTATTCTGATGATAGACACAATAATGCCGTATAGATTTAGAACAACATAACAGTCAGATTTTTGTGTGAACTGTTTTTAAAGTTAAGCCAGCAATGTTTTTATTGCAATATCCGGCTCATTTTTACCTCAAGAGTGGAAGCAGGCAATGTTTACTTTCTGAAAAAGTAAGAATTATTATCCTTTGAGTCTGACTAACTGCTAGATGGTTAGACAAGTTCTTACAATGCAGTCTTAAAATAGTGTCTATGTTTTTTTTTTTTGTTTTTTTTTTCGATGGCCTCTGGATGTTTTGTTTCCAAGGCTGAAATACATGCTACTCCTTTGACTGCATTCAGTGTTTTCACTGTTTAATTCCCACTTCCTTGCTAGCAACCTTGTAAAATCGTCTGTCCATGACGTTATCTGCAACACTTTTCCTCTGAAGGGTCAGAGGGGTGATTCACAGAGAATGCGTTTTTGCTTTTAAAAACATTGTGCAGGCCAGTGGAATGGAAACAATGCAATGTCTCAAGATGTATTTTTATTTAAAAGGTGAACTTCTTTTTAACTTGAACGTCTTGGTTTTATAATGCAGTGTCATGTGCGAAACGCTGCAAAAGACACAAGCGCACCGGTCAAATTCGTATGTCTAGCACGTTTACATTAGAAAAAACTGTCCTGTTCAAGAGTCTTTAAAGTTACTAAGTCCAGTTTAGTTCAATTGAAATCTTTCATGTAGTATTAAATATTTAAAAAATTAAATAATTAGGATTCTTTGTACCCATGTGAGTTTTATAGAGCAGTGGTTCAGAGTTAGTTCTGCGAGTACTGAGAGAGATGTGTGGGATTTTGAATGTTGTGACAGGCAGAACAACCACCCTTAATTAAAAACACTGCGTGAACAAACAGTCCGCTGATTACCAATCACAGTTTAAATTACCAAACACCTAAAGCCAGAAACATACTCCAAGACTGTGAATGCAAATGCTTCTAGCTGTACAAGCTCTGCACTCTTAATTGACACTTAAGGCTCCATGAAGAACCTTTAATATCCATAAAACCCTTCCATTCTGAATAAGTTTATTTAAAGCGACAAACAGATTATTAAGATGTTCTTTAAAGGAATAGTTCACCAAAAAAGTTAAACTCTGCTGAAGCTTACTCACTCTCAGGCCACTCAAGATGTAGATGAGTTTGTTTCTTCATCAGATTTGGAGAAATGTAGCATTTCATCATTTGCTCACCAATGGATCCTCTGGAGTGAATGGGTGCCATCAGAATGAGAGTCCAAACAGTAAGTAAGCCACACCACTCCAGTTTATTACAGTCAATTAACATCTTTTGAAGCTAAAAGGTGTGTTTGTAAAAAGGAAATATATCATAATGTTTTTTTTTTTTTTTACTTCCAACTGCCAAAATATGAGTCCATAATAATGCTTCCTGTTGTCCCATCAAAATCCACCCATATATTTGCTTTGGACTGTTTTGGCTTGTAAATGGTTCTTGATCTGTTCACATATCTCTCCTGATTCAGACAAGATGACTTTTCACTGGAGAAAGCAATTATGGACTCATTTTGGCCAGAAGCAACTGTCTGAAGTTAAAACATCTTAATGATCATGTTAACTGATGGACTGGAATGGTGTGGATTATTATGATGCTTTCATCAGCTGTTTGGACTCTCATTCTGATGGCACCCATTCACTGCAGTGGATCCATTGGTGAGCATGTGATGCAATGCTACATTTCTCCAAATCTGTTGCGATTAGGAAACAAACTTTTGGATTGCCTTATTTTCATTTAGGGTAAACTATTTATTTAACCATCTATGGTACACTGTTAAAAAAAAACCTAATTTTACAGAAAATAACTGTAACTTTTTTACAGTAGTTTTCTGTTATTTCAAGTTACATTCAAAACTTAGTAAGATTACTATCAATATCTGTAAACTAACAACTTGACTGTTATTTTAGGTCCTTTTTCATTAAAGACAAATCACAGTATTTTTTCTTTTTTATACAGAAAAAATACTGTATTATTTTTGCAGTATTTTCTGTGTTATTTTAAATTATGTTAAAAACTTTGTAAAATTACAAACAATATCTGTAAATTAACAACTTAATTGTTATTTTAAGTAGTACTCCATTAATGACAAATTACAGGAATTCTCATTTTTTTATACAAAAAATTATTGTATTTTTTTACAGTATTTTTTCTGTTTTCTTAAACTAATTACATATTGATGTAAAATTACAAAAACAATCTGTAATTAAATAATGTTGCTCATTAAGGTTTATGTCCATACTAACAATTTAATGTTCTTTTTGTAATTTGAAAGTAAATCTTATTAGTTTTATTATATTTAAGGTGTATTTTGCATTAAAACTCTGTAATTTTAAATAAAACAGAAGTAGAATATATATAAAATAGAAAATCAGCCTTAAAATCCACAAATCCTGTAACCATGCGCTAAAAATGTATTGCATTAAAAATTTTTTATTTTTATAAAGAACAAATTAACCAATAAAGAGCGAGTGTATCATTTATTTGCAGAAGTCAAGTCAAAAAGCAATACCACAGTAGTCCAAATGACAATACGTTGCAGTCGCAGTCCTCTCTGGTGGAATATACATTAGGATAATAATGTAGTGTGAGGAGCAGGGCATCATTTAAGTTGTTAAACGCTCAAAACACTAGTATCCCGAATTCACTTTCACTATCGCTCAGTTGACGCGCTTTTCCTTTTTAAATCACGCATTACCGGCGGAAACACTGCAAGTCGCAATCTATGACGGTACCGGCGACAGCCAATGAGCGTTTGATTATCGCTGCCGTTAATTATTCTGGCCAATGACTAGTAGGGAGCCGTTTCCCGGTCCAATTTGAATATGCTGATCGGCTTCTGCTGCAGTCTGCTTCGGTCGCTTCTCAAGCAACAGCTTTCACGTGGATTATTTTACGTCTGACTGTTTAATTCATATTTTGAGCGAGTTTTGGTTGTGGATTGAAGATTGACAACAAACAAACGCGAATATGGACTTTTTCCAGCAGCTAAAGATCATGCAAACTGCAAAAGGTAAGTATCCTTTACTATTATATAAAGTTCTATAGATTGTAACGCTAACGTTAGTTATATTAAGATACAGTTTACTGAAGTGATATGCTAATCGCGATTACATATTTTAGTATCCTACCAGTGTGTGTTACTGTGTTTTGTTAGTATGAGCTAATACTGTTAGCTGCGGCTAGGCGGTAACATTATATTTATGTCTTGCTGAATATATGAAGTGAAAGAAATCCGCACCTCACTTGAATAGTCAAATACAGACAGTTTACTTAAGATTTAACGTTAATTGACCTAAATACAGTCGCTAATGTTTTGAGTCCAGATTAACAAACCCGGTTGGTGTCAGTTACTGGATCTGTGCATTTAGTTCTTAAAGTTACAGCAGTATAATTAAGCCTAACGTTACCAGCAGTCGTTCTTAATTACAATCAAACACTAAAGAGAAAATCATTCAATGTACTTAACTTGCCTTTGTATTAGTCCTATTGTTTGTAACGTTAATTTGCTACTTTGATCGCATGTTGAATAAAATACAATATAATAAATAACTAACGTTATACTGTAATATATTACTATTGTGAAATAATATGGTCATATTGTGCACCCATGCTAGTTTTAAGATCAAACTCACAAAATGTGACAGAACTTCAAAATGAGTAACCTGAGAACACTGTTATGTGAACTCATCTGACAGAGAGAGGACCTGAGTGAAAGCATGATCATTGGACTCCATGGAGAAGAATACTAGATGTAAACCAGGATTTTGGATCAGCTGTGCAGATTTGGTTTGGAGCTGGTGAGTACATTTTTGCAAGCCCATGTCTGTAGATAGTAAGTAGATAGTGTTTTATCAAACAAATAAATTTTAATGTAATTGATTGCTTGTGTGTGTTTCCCCCTTATGATCCTGAAGTTTTGGGAATGAAAATCTTCTACATGATCTTCAGAGGAAGTAAGTATTCATTTCTAACATTAAGATTCTACATCATGTCATTCTTAACATTAAGACACACTAACATTAGAAATGTTCATAGTATTTTTCTTCTGTTTTTTTTATTTATTTTTATTTTATTTTTATATTTTTTCAATTTGTTTTGTTTTTTACCCCCAGCTGATTCCTGGCCATTTGGGGAGGACTGCTCTTCATCTGGTGTGTCTGTCACTTCTGGTGCAGAGTCATGGACCTTTTGTTGTATGTTTTGGTTTTACTTATTCTCACACTACATTAATTATCAGGGCTACAGTGGTGCCAAAAATTATTAGAACACTAGTATTTTAACTAACTAACTAATGGTTTAAACTGAACTATTTCTATCATTTGCTATAGTGTGTCAGTATGAAATATCAGTTTACATTTCCAAGTGTTCATTTTGCCATTAATTATAATAATCAGTGACACAAGGAGTATGAAAACAGACAGTGCTTCACACAGAGGTCTAATCTCATCATCTAAATCCAGAAGAACTGTGTCAACATCTCCAAGATGCTTAAAGAAACCTACCAGCAAAGCAGTACTGTTAAAAGTTTTAAGCACTTGTGTACAAATTCTGTAAAATGAGAATGTTGATAAAAATATCATAAATGTCAAAAATGTTATATGTTTTCTTCATCAATTAACTTCTTTTGACCATCATCTTGTGTTTAAAGCAGCTTTTGCACTTGGTGCACTTGCGGATAGTTTTTCAGGTTTGCAGGTGGCTCTCTTGAAGCATCTTGGAGACGTTGCCACAGTTCTTCTAGATTTAATCTGTCTCAGTTTGTTCTGTTTCTTCATGTCATTCTGTGCAGAATGGATGATGATAAGATCAGATCTCTGTTTGGAGCACTGGCTGTTGTCAAACAAAAATCTTACTGGATTATTACATTTAATGGCAAAATTAATGTTTAGAAATATAAAATAAAATTACCCATTGAAACACTACAGCAAAAGATAGACATAACTGAATTAAAATCATTTTTAGCTGGTAAAAATACTAGTGTTCTAATAAATTTGGACACCACTGTATATGGAGCCCAAGGATTAAGATAAAATGATGTGGATGAGATAGAAATGCATTTTTAGTTCAGTTTCTCCTTGGAGCTCTGAATAACTGGTTATGAAAAATTCAATAATCTAAATTTTGATCTGAAACTAATAAAATTGTTAATCTTGACAATTTTGTAGATGTACTGGTTTTCTATTTATTCAGTTCTAAAGGACTAGTTCAATTCTGATACAAATATTTCCTGCTGATAATTTACTCACCCCTGTGTCATTCAAGATGCTCGTGTCTGTCTCTTTTTCTGTCGAAAAGGTTTTTGAGGAAAACATTCGAGGATTTTTCTCCATATTTCGATGGGAGCCAACGGGTTGAAGGTCCAAAATTAATTAAAAATTAATTGTCAATGCAGCTTCAAAGGGCTCTACATCATCCCATCCAAGGAATAAGGGTCACTGGGAACTTGTAAAGCCCATTGAAAGCTGTATTGAAATTTTGAAACCTTCATCCTTGACCTTAAAGGTTGTATCAGCGATTTCTAGCCTAAAACATAAAGTGTCAATTTCAGCTGACCTTTCTTCACGATCCGCTCGCAATGAAAGGTCAGCTGAATTTGACACTTTATGTTTCAGGCTAGAAATCGCTGATACAACCTTTAATCCCACTGAAGTCCACTACATGGAGAAAAATCCTGAAATCTTTTCCTCAAAAACTTTAATTTCTTTTCGACTTCAAGAAAGAAAATATATGAACATCTTGGATTACATGTGGAAGAGTGAATTATCAGGAAATATTCTCTAAAAGTTTTAAGTTAAACATATATTTAATTAAACGTTTTGATGAAACTGTCCCATGTTCTTTTAATGTAATTGTGCTGTATTTCTTAAAAAAAATTGCTGAAATGTAAAATGTTAATTTTATATGGCATTTGCACAGACTTTGTATTGCAGACTGGTTTTTGTCTTTTAAATAAAACTGTTAATTTTCCACCTTGAGCATGCTTTGACACTTTATTGAAGGTTTTTTATTGTAATGATTTGTAAAATAACAGTGTTTCTCTGTAGAACATTTAGTGCTTTCATTGTAATAATCTAGGTAAAATTTGTCAAATAAGGGTTTTACACTGTAAAAAAACGGTCAAACGACTGGCAGCTACGGCTGCCAAACAAAAACCATAAAGTTAAAGTAAAATATTGTAACCAAAAAAGGGGAAAGTCTGTAAAATAAGGGTTTTACACTGTAAAAGAGGTCCCGTAAAAAAACGGTCAAATGACTGGCAGCTACGGCTGCCAAACAAAAACCGGAAAATTAAAGTAAAATATCCTAATTGAAACAAGGAAAAATCATTAAAATAAGGGTTTTACACTGTAAAAAAAGTCCTGTAAAAAAACGGTCAAATGACTGGCAGCTATGGCTGCCAAACAAAAACCGTAAAATTAAAGTAAATTATCGTAATTGAAACAAGGAAAAATCTGTAAAATAATGTTTTTTTCTGTAAAAGCTTTAATGAAAATTTCTGTAAAATTATTGTTTTTGCACTTTATTTCAATTAAGATATTTTACTGTAATATTACGGTTTTTGTTTGGCAGCCGTAGCTGCCAGTCATTTGACCGTTTTTTTACGAGATTTTTTTTTACAGTGGAAATTAGTTGCAGTTAGATCGTCTGGATACAGTTGAGGTCAAATGTTTACACACACCTTGCAGAATCTGCAAAATGTTAATTATTTTACCAAAATAAGAGGGATCATACAAAATGCATGTTGTTTTTTTTTATTTAGAACTGACCTGAATAAGATATTTCACATAAAAGATAATAGTTGAATTTATAAAAATGACCATGTTCAAAAGTTTACATACACTTGATTCTTAATACTGTGTTGTTATCTGAATGATCCACAGCTTTGTTTTTGTTGTGATAGTTGTTCATGAGTTTGTCCTGAACAGTTAAACTATCTGCTGTTCTTCAGAAAAATACTTCAGGTCCCACAAATTCTTTCCTCATTTTTGTGTATTTGAACCCTTTCCAAAAATGACTGTACGCTTTTGAGATCCATCTTTTCACACTGAGGACAACTGAGAGACTCATATACAACTATTACAGAAGGTTCAAACACTCACTGATGCTTCAGAAGGAAACACAATGCATTAAGAACCAGGGGCAGGGGGTGAAAACTTTTGGAATTTGAAGATTAGGGTAAACTTTACTTATTTTGTCTTCTGGGGAACATGCAAGTATCTTCTGCAGCGTCTGAAGGGGAGCACTAAATGAAAAAAATAATAATGACGTTTAGGCAAAATAATAAAAATGTACACATCTTTATTCTGTTCAAAAGTTTTCACCCCCTGGCTCTTAATGCATTGTGTTTCCTTCTGGAGCATCAGTGAGTGTTTGAACCTTTTGTAATAGTTGTATATGAGTCCCTCACTTGTCCTCAGTTTGAAAAGATGGATCTCAAAATCATACAATCATTGTTAGAAAGGGTTCAAATACACAAAAAAGCTGAAAAACTAAAGAATTTGTGGGACCTGAAGGATTTTTCTGAAGAACAGCAGGCAGTTGAACTGTTCGGGACAAACAAGGGACTCATGAACAACTATCACTAAACAAAAAACAGCTGTGGATCATTCAGGTAACAACACAGTATTAATTACAGTATTAATAAATGTTTTTATTTTATTTTATTTTATATAAATTCAACTATTATTTTTTTGTGGACTATATGTAAACATCTTTTAGGTTTAAACATCTTATTCAGGTCCTTACTAAATAAAAAACAGCATGCATTTTGTATGATCCGTCTTACTTTGGTAAAATAATTTAACTATAACTAACTACCTGAACAATAATGCAACATGAAATTTCAACCTTCACTACTGAGGTTTTTTAACACCAAAGTAATGCAAAAATGCATACATTTATAATGAGACAGAGAGTGTTTCTGCTCTCTCCTCATAACGCACCAGTCATAGACAGTAAAGCCAGAGCAGATGAATGGAAATAGAAGAGGTAGAAAAAGCTTTTGATTCGACTCTGAGCTCAGAGTTCGGTTCTCCTGAGGCGTGAATTATGAAACACTCAGACCGTTTTAAACAGAAAAGGAGGAGAGGTGAAGACAGTACAGACACAGGAGAATTACCCACAATGCTCCGCTCTGCCCCAATTAACTAAGACAAATGGGCCGCATGTATTAGCCTGACACATCAAAATAGAGGGCACGTCACTCCGTGAACCGGGATGCTGGATCAGCTGGTGAAAGTCAAGCAGGAGCGGGCCATTATTAGTCTGCAGTTGGAGCGTTTCTGGAAAGCCGTGTTGACGGCAGTAAAGGAGAAACCAGAGAGCCTTCAAAGCTGTGGAGACGGTCTTCTTCATCAGCCTCTGATGAAAGCCGCCGCGGCCTGACGGGCAGAAGAAGAAGAGGAGCATTAAAATCCCACACAAAAAGAGCGAGAGAAAGAGGGAATGCTGGGAAAACGTCTAATGACTCTGGGGTCTTTGGAAGGTTATCAAGAGTAAAATATAAATTTATTAATTTAAAGCCAACGAAAGCTGAGTCAGAAACCAGAGAGATGAGGATAATAAAAAGAATAACACAAAATCTCAGCTTCTTGAGATTCCTGAAGTGAAGCACAACAGACACATAGATAGATGAAGCGCAGAAGTAGAGGTTGGGCGCAACCACAAAAACTTAACATAGAGTGACTATGAGAAACTTTACTATACTAATGCTGCATTCATATCATGCTGAAATTACTGTAATTATTAGTTTCCAGCTTAAAAAAAATCTAATCAGCGAGTCAAATCAAATCAAATCAATATATTTCTATATATTGCTGATACTTGTATAAAAAAAAATAATAATAATAATAATAATTCTACAGCTGTTATTTTCCGTGTACTAGTTTAATGAAAAATTGTTTTTCATATTTTATTCACATTTATTAATTGTCTCAGTTTTTATTGTATTTTATTTATTTTTTTTACATTTTTATTTTGGTACAATTTTTGTAATTTTGTTGTTTGTTTTTAGTTAAATATTTTTTACTTGTTAATTTCTTTTTTAAAGATTTTATAACTTTTATTTCAGTTTTAGTTTCAGTCTACTACGTTTAACTAAATGAATCCCATTACACAACCATACATAATTTTTTTATTTAATATTTTTGTTAATATTTTGAATTTTCTTTTTTCTTTTGTTATTTATTTATTTTTTCATTTTTGTGTCTATTTCTCCTCTTTTTTTCCCCATTTATATTTCAATTTTAGTTTTAGTCCATAACATTTTTTTTTTATTTTGTTGTGTTGTGTTTTTTTTTTTTTTTTAGGTTTTAGTCCAAGTTTTAGTCCGTGACGTTAAACTAAATGAATCCATGAATTAAGATTTTTGTTAATATTTTACATTTTCATTTTGGCTAAACTTTTTGTAATTTTGTTGTTTTTAAAAATATTTTTTATATGTTCATTCCTTTTGTGTTTTTTGTGTTTTATGTCCTCTTTTTTTAAGTTTTTCCCATTTTTATTTCCGTTTTAATGTAATTTTTTTTTTTTTTTTTTTTTTTTTTTGTTAAGTTTTAGTCTAATTACATTCAGCTAAATGAATCCCTAACTATACATCATTCATTTTTTATTAATATTTTTGTTAATTTTCATTTTAATTTTGGTAAAAAAAATTGCAATTTTGTTGTTTTTAAAAAAATATATTTTTAAATATGTCTATTCCTTTTTTTCCCTAAGTTTTTCTCATTTTTATTTCAGTATTAGTTTTAGTCCAACTATTATTATTATTATTATTATTATTATTATTATTATTATTATTATTATTATTATTATTATTATTATATTTAGTATTTAGTTTTTAGTTTTAGTCCATTACAATAAACTAAACAACATATAATTTTTATTAATATTTTTGTTAATATTTTCCATTTTCATTTTGGTTAATAAATGTTTTTAATTTTGTTGTCTTTTTATGTTATCATTTTTTATGTCTATTCCTTTTTTTAAGTTTTTCTCATTTTTATTTCAGCTTTAGTTTAAGTCCATTACAATAAACTAAACAAATTCCTAACTGTACAAGAGGTTCTTTTACCAATAATATTTTTACATTTATTTCCGTTTATTTATTTATTTGTAACTATTTTGTTAATATGTCAATTGTTGTTGTTGTTTTCAAGTTCTTTACATTTGTCTTTATTCCAGTATTTTTTTATTAATATTTTTGCTAATATTTTCCGTTATCATTTTAATTTTGGTTACAATTTTTTGTAATTTAGTTGTTTTATTTTATTTATTTATTTATTTTTAATAATTTCTATTCCTTTGTTTTAAGTTTTTTCTCATTTTTGTCAGTTTTAGTTATTTTAGTAAATCAATTTAAACTAAATTAAAAGAAGAAACATTGAGTTTCAGTTTTCAATGTTTTTTTAATGGTTTTAGTTAACTATAACAATCCTTCTATAACAATTTTAACAATAACTTTAGTGCATAACCCCCCAGACATGAATGATACCTCAAATAATGGGATTTGCTGAAGTGTGTCAATACTAAGCAACTAAGCAACTGAGCTTTGCTTAAGATAAAATGGGGCAAAAAATACCATAGACGTACAGTATGAGTCATATCTAGGCGACAGAATATCAGTTTTTATTGTTTTATTTTAAACTCACTTGAGTATATACTAGGTCAAGCCTTATTTTGGTCCTTAAAAGTGTCCCATGTACACTCACAGTAAAAAAAAGGTACAAAAGCTGTCACTAGGACTGTATCCCTTAAACACATGACATGTTTGTACCTTATTTACCCCTAAAAGATACATATTATTATCTTAAATGTACAAATTAGTAGCTAAAACATACAAATGAGTACCCTAAATGATAAATATTAGCACCTTTTAAGAGAGTAAAGCCACAGGGACAGCTTTGTGCTTTTTTTTTCCCTGATGAGAGTAGAGAGAGCTGATGAATGAATAAGGCATATCTGACAGTGATATTATGTGTTTGTTTCAGAACCAAACACTTTCTTTCTCCTCTCTTTTGTTTCATCTGTCCCTCTCTTGCTGTCATCATGCTGCCGGTCTGAATTGGGTCACATCTGCATGAGACTAAAGCTCTGTTCTCAACCCTAGTGAGCAACCTACGCAGACAGCACTTATGCCATCATATCTGAGAAGAACAGCTTAAACCAGCTTAAGGTCCCACAGCCTGACCAGCTGACATGAGCCCAAAACCTCTTGAAAACCAGCAAACCAGATCAGCCTTACCAGAGACCAGCTAAAACACCTCAACACAATTTTTTCATGACTCACTTTATTGGCTAAATGCATCCATTTCAAATAATTGTCTTTCACTGTGATATGTATGGGATATATTCCTTGAATGCATTGCAAAATAAATCAATCAAATATATATATATAAATATTTGATGAATAGATTAAAAAGTAATCACAAATTTTAGATGATTAATGTTATATATTTAATTGGTTGTATGTGTTTGAAATTAAAAATATTTTAAATGAATACATTAAATAATATTTTCACTTTTTACTGAACTTAATATATTTTGTATTTGAAAATACATATATTTAATCGCAAATATTAATACATAAAATAATCATATACACGCACATTTAATTAAATATATTTATTGTATTTATAATTATTACTTATGTTTATTAATATTTGATTATTTGATAAAAAGCAGTTTATACATACATTTTAGTTGATTAATTAAGAAATAAATACATTAATATGTATTTAAAAAAATAATCTTTCAAACATATTTATAATTATTACTTTAGTATATTAATATTTAATTATTTGATAAAAAGTTATTTATACATATATTTTTAGTTGATAAATAAATAAATAAATAAAAAATATTTATAATATTTATTTACAAAAAATCTTTCTCCTAGAGTTTGAAACAGACATTTAATAATAATAATAATAATAATAAAATATTATTACACTTATTATTACATTATTTTTTACACTTTTTATTTAATTAAATATTTTTTTATCTTAAAAATACATATATTTAACCTCAAATATTAATCAATAAAATTATACTATATATAAAATCATATATAATCACACACACATTATATTTACTTATATTTACTAATATTTGGTTATTCAATAAAAAGTAATTTATACATACATTTTAATTGTTTATTTAATAAACGTATTAATCAATTCAATATTTTTAATATTTATTTTAAAAAATCATTCTACTAGGGTTTGAAATAGACATTTTAATAATAATAAATAATAATAATAATAATAATAATAATAACAATAACAATAAGTTAATTTAAAAAAAATGTTTAAAAAGTTAGTAAAAAAAGTTAATTAAAAAAAACAATACACTAAGGAACAATACAAATACATAGAAAACACCCGCATATATATATATATATATATATATATATATATATATATATATATATATATATGGGGGTGTTTTCTATGTATTTGTATTGTTCCTGGAAAATATATATTCATTGGATTACATACTGCAAAAATAAATAAATAAATACATAAATAATAATAATAATAATAATAATAATAATAATAATATCATCAAAATCAAATATTTTACACTTTTTTATTTAATTAAACATATTTTGTATGTATATATTTATTAATTTATTTATTTATTACTTATATTTATTAATATTTGATTTTGTAATAAAAAAATCTTTCTAATAGGGTTTTAAATAATAATAATAATAATAATAATAATAATAATAATAATAATAATTTAAAAACATATTTTTCTTCCTGGAATAATGTTTCAGTGGAATACGTACTGCAAAAAATAAATAAATAAATTAATTAAATTAAATTAAATTAAAATTTAATTAAATTAAAATACATAAATAAAGAAAGAAATAAAAATAATAAAATAATAAAATAAAATAAAATAATCTAGTGATCTGGTGATCTAGTAGCATGAGCTACTATATGTTACCTATAAATAAATCAGATGCTGTCTAACCCTGTATGTAAAGCATATCTAATCAGTCACATTTGCATTTTGATTCTGACTTGGAAGGCTGAATACTATATTTTGAAAAAGAGCCTGTAACCTCCTCTCTATCCCTGTGTGTTTTTCTGAATGAAATCCACTTCATCTCCATTATCTCACCATCAGCTCCCAACATTTTCCTTCCAGGCCTTATTTTTTGGACACATACTCTTTCTTCAGCTTTATTCTCTTTCTTTGTTCTCCCTCCTTTCATGTAGGTATAAAAACCCCCAGTTAAGCGCTTCCGTTCGACCCAAAGCTCAGAGGAACTACAGAAGAACGGCTCTAACCACCCGCAGCGGCCGCAGGAGCCCAGCCTTTCTGTCATTCCACCAAACCAGGCGGGAAAAAAGCGAGGCAGGATGAAGAGGCACAGGGTCACGTCCCCCGATTGGACCCTCCATTCATCACGAGTGTCAGGATTGGCCAGCATGGACGTGAAGAGCTGCCCGTCAATCTGGAGAGAGAGAGAGTGTCTGAAAGGACAGATTTCTATCTCCTTTCATGCGTTACGCTGAGGGACCGGGCCAGAGAGAGCGAGAGAATGAGAGACTAGTCTTAAAAATTTACTGAGGTTATCCTCAGGAGATGCAGCCACAGACACAGACCAGATGCGATCGATACGGCCGTTTAAAGAGAGAGTGTCAGTACCCCTGAAGGAGGAGGAGGACACATACAAACACTGACAAATGACGCCAGCTCCGTTCACACACACACACACACACACACACACACACACAACAACCAACGCGGTCAGGAAGCGCTCTCGCTAATTACACCTAATTGGGTTTTAATTGGGAAATGCTGAATTGCTTGCTTCACATTTTAAATGCTCTCTGGATTTAAACACCCAGAAGGGCTTTACAGCAACATTATGATTTACTGAAGCACACAAACTCACATACCTTCAATTTCAATGGCCATTTTAACCTTCATTCAAAGGATTCCTTGAAGTCACGGATATTTTTGGGATGTTGTGACGTGTTTGAAGGATGCAGAAGATGAAAGGACCTAGAACACATTCAGATGTAGTCATAAATACATGTACTTGATATTTTTTTGTTTATGATATACAGTGCCTTGCGGAAGTATTCATACGCCTTCATTTTTTTTCCCAAGTCAATCTAAACTCCATACACCATAATGACAAAGCACAAAACCGGTTTGTAACAACTTTGCAAATTGATTAGAAATAAAAAAAACTGAAATGAGTTCATTGCATAAGTATTCATACCCTTATCTGGGACGCTTGAAATTTAGCTCAGGAGCTTAAAAAGCTCGTAAAGGAGTTAAACTGTGGCAAATTCATTTGAATGAGTATGATTTGGGACAGCACACACCTCTCAGAAAAGGTTAAACAGCTTAAAATGCATATCAGAGCAAAAAACAAGCCCTGAGGTCAAAATAACTGTCTGTAGAGCTCAGAAACAGGCTTGTGTCAAGGCACAGATCTGGGGAAGAGTTCAGAAAAAATTCTGTTGCATTGAAGATTCACAGAAGCATGTAGTCTCTATTATCTATAATGGAAGATGCTTGGAACAGCTAGGACTCTTCCTAGAGCTGGCCTCCTGGCCAAACTGAGCAATTGATGAAGATGGGGCTTGGATAGACTGGTGACCAAAAGAGGAAAGCAATATCTTTATCGTACTATCCTTTCATCTGTTAAGGGTGATTTCAGATGACAGCGCTGCTCAGTGCATTTGTTGGCTGCATCTTACAAGCTGTTGTTAAAACTAAAAATAACCTCCATGATAACAATTCTGTTTCAATCTCTTTCAGTATAAAAGTTGTTACTGCTGACTCACTCATGAAGCAGTCCCGTCACCACTAATGGCGGAATAATGCAACTAAAATCCCTATCACGAACACACACAGTTTCTCAATACTAAATACTATTATTAAATATGACTATTATTCATTTAAATAATATTAAATGAATAATAATATTTGATAAACAACAAGGTGAGGTAAGGCTGCTCTATGCAGATTCATGAGCATTGAATGGCCGCTGACATCCTGGAGCTCACATCTCCGAAAACGTCAAAGCAAATTTTCAAATAGACGTTATTTTTTTATTAACACACCCCATATTTGAAGTCTAAACAAGTACCTTCTCACATAAAAAACTCTAAAAACTACATTCCTTGACACAAAAAAACAGTTACAAACTGTGAGTTCTGTTATCACTAGATTATCACACTCTTATCAGCCAATCAGATTTGAGGACCAGAAATAAAATTTAATAAAGTAAATGAACTACAGTGCATAGTAAAATTGTTAAAACTTCTTTAAAATACAACAGACCACAATTACAATCAAAACTGAAAATATAAAAAATAAAAGCTAATTTAAAAATATCAATTAACACCATAATACAATATAAAGAATACTAATATAGAACTGTGTACAGTTCAATTAAAGCTTAAAAGGATAGTTCACTCAAAAATGAAAATCTTTCATAATTTCTCAACCTCATGATGTTCCAAACCTGTATGAGTTTCTTTCTTCTGTTAAACATAAAAGAAGATATTTTGAAGAATGTTGGTAAACAAACAGTTAAAAGTCCCTATTGACTACCGTAGTATAAAAAAAAGAAAGTCAATGGGAACCAGCAACTGGTTACCAACATTCTTGCTTCCTAATTCCTAACTGACACACAGGAAGTCTAGGCTGAAATATCAAAGAATGACATTGAAAATTTGAGAAAAATAAGTTACCTTGGTATTTTGTTAAATAAATAGATATTCTGACGCCAAGGCCAGTGAAGTATTCAAGACTCACCCATGACGTCTTTTTGCTACACCTCCACCAGCACAGTGATGCTATACAAAAAAAAAAAAAAAAGTTATTAGTCAGTAGTTTTACGTCAGCAGTAGTCTTCCAAGCAAGGTCAGGCAAATGTCAAAACTTCAAAACTGCCTCTCTTTTAATTAAGGAATTTGAACTATTTGAACTTATGGTTAATTAGAAATAATTGAAATATAATATACAAAAATACAAAAAAAAATTATGGTGCAGATGAACTATTCACAAGCCCATCTATTTATCCATCTAATCAATCATACAAAATCCCTAAATCTCGAAACATTCCAAATTCTGATTGGAATTTTTCAATTGAATCAACATTCTAAATCTGATTGACATACTATTATTTTCTAGTTAAAACTGACACATGCAGTTATATGACTTTCAGTCCATTATTTCTGATTCAACTGAATTTGTAATTTAAAAGACATTATTAATTCAGTGCTGAATTGTCCACAATCCTGTTATCCAGATCCATTCTGACTGACATACATCAATCACTGTCTCTCCACCAGCAGAAAGAGACAGTAGTCCAGTAGATTGGGAAATATCGTACGGAAGTGTGGAAAACAACTGCGGTGAGATCAGGACTTTCATCTGTTTCCTTGTGCAAAATCTTTGGCAGCTTGCATCACACGTCCTGACATAGCTGCTCCAGATCATGACAGTCCAATCACAGCACTGACCCGGGTTCACTTCATCTCTATCACTCTCTCCATCTGCACTCTCACCTCTTTGGAATCACTTTCATTTCAGAAACCCAAGGAGACTCTCAGTGTGAATGAGGTGTGTAATATGAGGTTAAGTCAGTAATGATGAAACGGCATTCATCTCAACAGTCCTTGAGCGTTTGTTATGTTTTCTAACGCGTTCAGGTTTAGGGCCCAGAAGGGTTTTGTCTGAATCAAGGGAGGAATATTCAGTGGAAATTAAGTGAAATGTGTTTGTAAATGAACGACGTGGCTATTGAACTCCGCTCGAGGTCAAACCTTCGATTTTCTTATTCTCACAATAAGCACGCCAGGAAATTGTGTGTGTGTTTGTTTTTGTGACATATCAGGACACAAATTTGTGTAATAACATGGGTATGACATAGGTATTACAAGGAGAGGGTGACTTATGAGGACATTGCCCATGTCCCCACTTTTCAAAAGGCTTATAAATCATACAGAATACGTTTTTTTGAGAATGTAAAGATATGCACAGTCTCCTGTGAGGGCTAGGTTTAGGTGTAGGGTAGGTGTAGGGTGATAGCAAATATCGTTTGTACAGTATAAAAACCATTACGTCTATGGAATGTCCCCACAATTCACAAAAACAAACATGTGTGTGTGTGTGTGTGTGTGTGTGTGTGTGTGTGTGTGTGTGTGTGTGTGTGTGTGTGTGTGTGTGTGTGTGTGTGTGTGTGTGTGTGTGTGTGTGTGTGTGTGTGTTTGTGGGAAAGAAAGAAAGAGATTTTCTGTCAGATCTCAGACCATGTACAGGTAAACTAGACAGTTGAAGTAGCAGTTTTAACCAAGATAAACAGCTTTAAGAGGCTTTCTCAGTGTCGACAGATCAGTATCTGATGTGGAAGTTCAGTCTCAGTTAAGCTGTCATGGGTTGTCTGATGAACACTGCACAGAGAAATGGCAAAAGTCACCTTAAAATGCCATGCTCAAATCTGATTTACTAACTTTACGCAATATTCGGTAAGTTTAGACGTTCAAAACTTTTCTGAGGAGGAACTAGTCACTGCATTTGACAAAGTTTGTTGGGCCAAGTCTTCAAAAACCTGGTTCCTTTTCATTTTTTATGAGTGTGAATTTGAATTGAATTGGCCACAGCACACTGGAAGTTCAATTGTTCAAATCTAGCAAATACAAAACAAGTAAATAATCAGTCTGTAGTTTTAATAGTAGGTTTATTTGAACAGTGAGAGAATGACAAAAAATAAAAAATAAAAAAATAAAATCCAGAAAAACGCATTTGAAAAAAAGTTATAAATTGATTTGCATTTTAATTAGTGAAATAAGTATTTGATTCTCTATTAATCAGCAAGATTTCTAGCTCCCAGATGTCTTTTATACACATCACGAGATGAGATTACGAGCACTCACCTAAAGGGAGTGCTCCTAATCTCAGCTTGTTACCTGTACAAAAGACACCTGTCCACAGAAGCAATCAATCAAGCAAATTCCAAACTCTCCACCATGGCCAAGACCAAAGAGCTGTCTAAGGATGTCAGGGACAAGATTGTAGACCTACACAAGGCTGGAATTGGCTACAAGACCATCGCCAAGCAGCTTGGTGAGAAGGTGACAACAGTTGGTGTGATTATTCGCAAATGGAAGAAACAAAAAATAACTGTCAATCTCCCTTGGTCTGGGGCTCCATGCAAGATCTCACCTCGTGGAGTTATAATGATCATGACAATGGTGAGGAATCATCCCAGAATTACACGAGAGGATCTTGTCAATGATCTCAAGGCAGCTGGGACCATAGTCACCAAGAAAACAATTGGTAACACACTACACCATGAAGAACTGAAATCCTGCAGCGCCCGCAAGGTCCCCCTGCTCAAGAAAGCACATGTACAGACCCATCTGAAGTTTGCCAATGAACATCTGAATGATTCAGAGGAGAACTGGGTGAAAGTGTTGTGATCAGATGAGACCAATATCAAGCTCTTTGGCATCAACTAAACTCACCGTGTTTGGAGCAGGAGGAATGCTGCCATTGACCCCAAGAACACCATCCCCACCATCAAACATGGAGGTGGAAACATTTTGCTTTGGGGGTGTTTTGTCTGATAAAGGGACAGGACAACTGCACTGCATCAAAGGGATGATGAATGGGGCCATGTGCCATCAAATCTTGGGTGAGAACCTCCTTCCTTCAGCCAGGGCATTGAAAATGGATCATGAATGGGTATTCCAGCATGACAATGACCCAAAACACACAACCATTGCAACAAAGGAGTGGCTCAAGAAGAAGCACATTAAGGTCCTGGAGTGTCCTAGCCAGTCTCCAGATCTTAATCCCATAGAAAATCTGTGAAGGGAGCTAAAGATTTGAGCTGCCAAACGTCAGCCTCGAAACCTTAATGACTTGGAGAGGATCTGCAAAGAGGAGTGGGACAAAATCCCTCCTGAGATGTGACCAAACATGGTGGCCAACTACAAGAAACATCTGACCTCTGTGATTGCCAACAAGGGTTTTGCCACCAAATACTAAGTCATGTTTTGCGAAGGGGTCAAATACTAATTTCACTCATTAAAATGCAAATCAATTTATAACTTTTTTGAAATGCATTTCTCTGGATTATGTTTGTTGTTATTCTGTCTCTCACTGTTCAAATAAATCTACCATTAAAATTATAGACTGATCATTTCTTTGTCAGTAGGCAAACGTACAAAATCAGCTTGGGAACAAATCATTTTTTCCCTTTCACTATATATAGTATTACATGTCAGTCAGATATACAGGTAAAAGAAATGTTTCCTGAGTCTAAGATTGGATTCTTGCCTAGAATAAACAGCATTTTGGACCAAATCTTCTGTCATTGAGAGTTGCTCAACCCAACTGACTCGTGCTGTGATTCAGTTCATATGTCTTAGTCTGATTGAATCTGCATCAAACGGTTGGTAAACATGGTAAATGGCTGGTTGTGTCGTGACAGCTGGACCTCATGGTGTTGATGAGGATCTGGTCCTCTGAGGCATGATTGCCAGAGTGAAGGAAGCTGGTAAAGGAAGAGCTGTGAGCAATTAATCAGCAAAGTCTGAGGGCTAGAGACTCCGAGAACCAGCTTTGAAACTGAGAATAAAGTTGCATGTGTAAAAGACTTGACTGACACTGCTGTTTATTCCTATCTGAGCTCATGACGAAAATGTTCTTGTGGGAACTTTTTTGCAAGATGCAAAAATACATACCAATAACTATATATTGCTGCAGTTTCCAACAGAAATGAACAGGTGGAACAGAGGTGGTAAGGCGGTATTTGGTTGGTTTATTCTAGACAGCTGAAATAACAGACACAGCTTGATTGACAGAATATCCAGGAATTTACATTTTTTACATTTTTATGTGCTTTTGATATTTTTAAATACTGTATTTCTATTTAGCTTTACTTTATTTTTAGTCATTGTAATTTACTTAAATTAAACTACTATTTCAGTGAGTTTCAACATTTCAAATTTTCATTTAAATTTTTTAAGTTGATGTTTTTAATCTAATATATGGTTTGTTTTATTTTATTTTCGCTTTATTTACAATGAAAATAACTAGTTTTAGTTTTTTTTGTCATATCTATCTATCTATCTATACTATATATCCTATAAATACACACAATGACATAATTTTAACTGTAATAATGGTGCGGTAAGATCCTGTTAATTGGGACATGATTAAATAGGACATTTAATGTAATTTCACAGTAAATTTTCAATAAAATTACAAAAATCACTTCAACTGAAACAGGACATCTTAGAATTTACAGAATTTTTTTATAGTAAATTTAGGTCCAATCTGTAAACCCTAAAACATTACCATATTTCGCTATCATATGCTACCATATATATATTTTTTTAAGATACAAACTTAAAAATAAAGGTTCCAAAAGGTATTTTAGCAGTGATGCCATAGAAGAACCATTTTTGGTTCCCCAACGAACCTTTCAGTGAACAGTTCTTAAAAGAACCATTTTGAAGAACATTTAAAAAATCTAAAGAACCTTTTTTTGAATATAAAGAACTTTTTTTAATTAGAAAGGTTCCATGGATGTTCATGGAACCATCAATGCCAATAAAGACACTATTTTGTGTGAAGTCATGGCAATCACATCTGCCTATTTTTTATTGCAAATTTTACAGTTTAGTTCATGTTCATGCACGCTCAAAAGTGAAGAAACTTCCTCTATCTTGCATCATCTAATGGTCCAGACATTCACAACATCTTTCTTAGATCCTCCAACATTGCTCCTCCAGTTGAGAACTTACAGGTTTGTGAGAACGAACACCCTTAGTGCAGCACTAGTGCCTTTTTCTCCATCTGGCTATTACCTCCAATTTACAGAAACAGGCATCATGCACGGTCTAGCTGAACTGATTTCATCCCCTCCTGTCTTTTACACTTAGCACCTAATTGCTCCGCTCATGAGCTCCCGACTGAAGCAAACCTGCAGTTAGCGTAGCTGTCCGGCCAATAACACCGCCGCCCGCCTCTCATTAATACAGAGTCCGCGGAGAGGCGTACAACCACGCTAAAATTTCCACTCTCCACATCTTTCAGTGGTCCGTAGGCAAGGGGAAAAACAACTTAATGAGTCTTAACCGAGTACCCAGCAGGACCATTTATAACCGTTATACTAGACGCCGCTTTCCGCTGTTAGCGATTGCGTTCTCACTAATTTACTGCCAGCGAGGAGAGGTCATTCATCTACCTTTATGTCTCTGCAAATATGAATCAGCCCACCTTTTTATACTCCCATCCTGAGGTTGGTCTCTTGTGTGGGCTAATGTACGTGCCGCGACATAAGCTTTGCATTACTTTGGTGAATGAATCAGCACTCGCTTTTGTTTTCTTTGAAAAGTGGTGCGGTGGCAGTTTAGAAAGAAATGGCTGTTGTGTGGAATGGGAGTGTTTAATGTTAAGTTACAAGAAAAAGAAAAGTATAATTTCCAATAAGACTTTGCGTAACAAACACTTTGCAACTTTCCTGCTGCGCAGAGAGTGAGAAAGCAAAGAATTGCAGAAATTGCAAATCAATCAATGATTAATTGAATCAGTAAAAAAAAATCCTGGATCTTTGAACACTGATTCATTGAGACAACACTCAAAAATGTAGACTTACCCTGATGGAAAAAACAGATGCTTTGTTGCTGGTTCAATGTGGCCTCAAAGACATTGTTTTCAGGTTTGTTCTCAAGAAATTCCTTGAAACAAGTAAAAACAGACACAAATGAGTCAATATTTCATTCAGTAGTAGTGAAGAACGATGAAATTATTGTGGAGAGCAGCTCAAATAATCAGATCTTGGGAGAACTTTGATGAGGAAAGATTGAGTCTGAGTTTTTATCAAATCAAATGGTTGGTTTGAAATAAATTATTTTAAATTACTGATTTATTTAGAGACATCACTCACTTACAACATGATGGTTTGTTACTGGTCCAATGTGATTTTAAAGACAGGTCTGCCAGTCAAAAATCAACTTAGTCTCAGGTTTTTCTACAGAAATCTTCATAAGAAATAAAAACAGAAACAAATGAGTTAATAGTTGTCGTACAGTAATAGTCAGCGCAGGGTAGTAACAGAATACATGTACGGTAATCTGGATTATGTAATTAGATTCCAAAACTTAATTACTTGTAATTAGATTAAATTACATTTTAAAATACTCGTAATTAGACTACAGTTACTTTTTAATCACACAATAGTAGGCTAATAATACATGCATTCCTGGACTTTTTTGTCATCTGAACCTCTTTCACCTGTTATATTTAGTTGAAGTACCCCTGAGATTTTAAAATAAATATTTTAATTATTAGGTATCACATTTTCATGTTCATGGTTCTTTGAAGTTGGTTAATGGTCACATGACATTTGTTTTAGTAAGTGTTCTGTTTTGATTGATGTTATTTTGAAAAATAACTTATTTTAATTATTAGCTTTTCATGAAACTCACGAACCCCTTGCATTTCATTTACAAACCCAAGTTTGGGAAACCTTGACATAATGTAATATTTAATGCATTTCATGTTAATAACAATGAATGGAATATATTTTTGTACTCTTTGTATTTTTATGTCAATATGGTACAAGATTATCCTGTTTAAATCAATGTGATAAACGAGTTAGGTCAAAAGTAATCTAAAAGTAATCCAAAAGTAATCTTACTATATTACCTAAAATGTGTAATGTAATGGATTACGTTACTAACTACAATTTAGTAATTTAATTTGGAATCAGTAACGAACAACAATTTGTAATTATTAATATGTTCTGTTTTCATTTTAATTTTAGTAAAACATTAATTTTAATGTTTCCATCAATTTCATGTCCATGTTTTTTTTTTTTTTTTTTTTAATTTTATAATAAATAGACCATTTCGTAGTAGACGTTGCAGTTATGTCACTTGCAGCTGCACGCGCATAGTGGTGGCAGAAAAACACTGGTAACAAGTGAAGAGATAAAATCCATGGAATAATAATAAATAAAAAAAAAACAATGTTTGCTCCTTTTGATGCCAGAATCGGAATGCAAATAATTTTATAAAATACTGTCAAAAGATGCCATTTGAAACGGACAGAGCATGGATGAAAACTGCTATGGTTACTTTACTTTTAAAGCATAAATTTGATTTAAACAATACGTCTACATAATATTCACATATGCTGTTCGTTTTGAAATATAAACTCAAATTTAACTTTTTTTTATTGTTTTATTCCATGGCTCCATACACTGCTTCTTGAAAACGTTCATTTTCTACAACCAGATAAGCTCCGCCCACAAAAAAAAGTCATCACTGAATCAGTCTATATTATGTAGTGAAATTGATATTTAAATGCTGATATTTCTTTGTTTTTGTATAATCTTTTTCACAAATCTATTGCGAATCAGTACAAACAAATAAAGATCATTTTCAACAGCATGACCTTAATATAAAAATGAAATACTACTAGTATTATGTGTAGTGTTGTCAATATATTCTCGTCTCACAAATCATTCTCACCCATAAACTGCCTCTTTCAAATCATGACTAACCAACCAAGAGAGAGAGAGAGACAGAGAGATTTATAGACTGAAAAGCAGTTCATTTTGTTTCCTTATGTCTTCAATTCCCTCATTCCATCTCTCTCCTCCTTCACTTCACCGTTCAACTTCCACAAGCATCTCTTCAGCATCATTATCTGCTTTTGGCATCTCTTTTCTCTCACCCTCACTCCCTCTCTCTCTCTCCGTCACTCTCTCTCTCTAAGAGAGAAGTCACAGTTGTGATGTGTGCCGTCTAGATCGATATGGAATCGATGCTGTCAGCTCTTTTGTGTGCGAACAGTGACTGCTAGTCCACAGCTGTGACACACAGTCTTATCAGTATCGTCACCGTCACTCCATTCACACACCATTCACACTCTTATGAATATAAGAGGACGACACAAACATCACAAAGCTTGGCATGTGAGGAGCTGTCAGAAATTCAAAGTAAAATGTTTTGAATGAAGAACGTTAGAACTTGCAACATGGGGAGCTGGTTTAATGCTGGTCCAGTGTGGTCTGATAGCCATTACCAGCATAACAAAGGCTGACTGCTGGGTAGAAATCAACTTAGTCTCAAGTGTTTCTCCTGAAATGGTTTAAAAGAAACAACAATAGAAACAAACTACACAGTTGTTGGCATATTGTAGTACTAAATTGTAGAAAACAATTCAGAAAATCACTCAAAAAGAAACCCTAGCAACTGCATAATGTGCTGGCAAAAACCAATAAAACTCTAGCAACAGCATAGCAACATGCTAAACGTCACTCAGAACACCTTAGCAACGCCCTAGAAACAGCACAGCAACCATTCAAAATACTATTAACTGCTAGAAATGCATATAATTAATATAATCAACAGCACAGCAACATGCTAAAAGTCACTCATAAAAACTTAGCAACTGCATAGCAACGCCTTAGCAACACCACAACAACTACTCAAAATACTCTGACAACTGCACAGCAACAGGCTAAAATTACTCAGAAAACCATAGCAACTGCATTAAACGCTGACAAAAAACCTGAAACACTCTAGCAACAGCATAGCAACATGCTAAAATTCACTCAGAACACCTTTGCAACGCCCTAGAAACAGCATAGCAACCATTCAAAATACTATTAACTGCTAGAAATGCATAGAATTATCCGAAAAACTCTAGCAACTGCATAAGAAATGCCAGGGCAACAACCTGGTACATGCTATTAACAACATAGCAACATGCTAAAAGTCACTCAGAACAACTTAGCAACTGCATAGCAACGCCTTAGCAACACCACAGCAACTACTCAAAATACTCCATCAACTGCACAGCAATAGTCAAAAATTACTCAGAAAACATAGCAACTGCATTAAACGTTGACA
The DNA here is from genome assembly GCF_049309525.1 of Garra rufa. NCBI lineage: Eukaryota > Metazoa > Chordata > Actinopteri > Cypriniformes > Cyprinidae > Garra > Garra rufa. The sequence goes on from NC_133361.1 coordinate 19,651,256, forward strand.
AAACATGGAACACTCTAGCAACATGCTAAAAATCACTTAGACCACCTCAGCAACTGCATAGCAACACCTTAGCAACACCACAGCAACTACTCAAAATACTCCATCAACTGCACAGCAACAGTCAAAAATTACTCAGAAAACATAGCAACTGCATTAAACATTGACAAAACATGGAACACTCTAGCAACATGCTAAAAATCACTTAGACTACCTCAGCAACTGCACAGTAACGCCTTAGCAACACCACAGCAACTACTCAAAATACTCTATCAACTGCACAGCAACTGTCAAAAATTACTCAGAAAACATAGCAACTGCATTAAACGCTGACAAAACCTGGAAAACTCTAGAAACAGCATAGCAACATGCTAAAACTCTGCATAGTAACGCCTTAGCAACACCACTGCAACCATCAAAAATACTCTATCAACTGCATAGTAACAGATTAAAATTACTCTGAAAACCATACCAACTGCATTAAATGCTGACAAAAACCTGAAACACACAATGCCATAGCAACATGTTAAAAGACACTCAAAAGACAGCAACTGCACAGTAACACCTTAGCAACAGCACAACTACTCAAAATACTTTATCAACTGAAAAGCAACAGGTTAAAATTACTCTGAAAACCATAACAACTGAATAACATGCTGACAAAAACCTGGAATACCACAGCAACATGCTAAAAGTCACTTAGACCACCTTAGCAACTGCATAGCAACGCCTTAGCAACACCAATGCAACCATCAAAATACTATATCAACGGCAGGATAAAACAGGATAAAAAATACTCAGAAAACTATACCAACTGCATTGCAGCAGCATAGCAACATGCTAAAGGGTGCTCAAAACACCATAGCAACTGCACAGCAACGCCCTAGCAACAGCACAACAACTGTTCAAAATACTCTATCAACTGCATAGCAACATGTTAAAAAAGAAAACCTAGCAACTGCATAATGTGCTGGCAAAAACCAGTAAAACCTTAGCAACAGCATAGCAACATGCTAAAAGTCACTCAGACCACCTTAGCAACACCCTAGAAACAGCACAGCAACCATTCAAAATACTATTAACTGCATAGAAATGCATAGAATGACTCGGAAAACCCTAGCAACTGCATAAGCAATGCGTTGGCAGCAACCTGGTACTCACTATCCACAGCATAACAACATGCTAAAACTAACTCAGAACACCTTAGCAACATCCTAGAAACAGCACAGCAACTTTTCAAAATACTATTTAATGCAGAGAAATGCATAAAATGACTCGGAAAATCCTAGCAACTTCATAAGCAATGCGCTGACAACAACCTGGTACTCTCTATCAACAGAATAGCAACATGCTAAAAGTCACTCAGAACACCTTAGCAACACCCTAGAAACAGCACAGCAACCATTCAAAATACTATTAAATGCATAGAAATGCATAAAATGACTCGGAAAACCCTAGCAACTTCATAAGCAATGCGCTGACAACAACCTGGTACTTGGTATCAACAGAATAGCAACATGCTAAAAGTCACTCAGAACACCTTAGCAACACCCTAGAAACAGCACAGCAACCATTCAAAATACTATTAACTGCATTAAATGCATAAAATGACTCGGAAAACCCTAGCAACTTCATAAACAATGCGTTGGCAACAACCTGGTACACACTATCAACAGCATAGCAACATGCTAAAAGTAACTCAGAACACCTTAGCAACTGCATAGCAACGCCCTAGCAACAGAACAGCAACCATTTAATACTCTACACTAACATGCTAGAAATGACTCAGAAAGCCTTAACAACTGCATAGCAATGCACTGGTATAACATCCCTCAATAACCTAGCAACAGAATGAGTACTTTTAATCAGAAAGGACAGTGAAGTAAAAGTGAGCAACATGTTGTGGAATTATCTTGCATCTGGGGCTTGAATTTGCTCCAAAAGGAAATTAATTTGGAATTCAATCACATCAAACTAAATGCTTTCATAAGAGGATACTGAAACATCCAGAAGGCTAAGAGACGGAGGGCTGTACAGTAACACTGAGCTGGAGAGGGTTTGAAGGAGAGAGAGGTAATAAGTGGATCAGGGTATTCCTGTCCAGGGCGGTAGCGCTTTAGCAGCAGGGCTAATTTTGGGGAGCTGAAGTTCTCCTCTTGCGTCTGTTGGACAGACCTGATTAATGCTGCTTTTCATCATTAAAGCCAGCGACAGATCCAGGACAGACACACTCAGCTCTCTTTCCCTTTCTACTCCACTTACTCCTCTTCTTCTCTGCCATCTTTAATTAGCAGTGTCTGCTAAAGCCCGCATGACTATTACTGTTCAAAAAAACACTAACCTTAAGTTTTAAACTTGGAAAAATTCCACACATGCACACTGAAAGAGGTACCTGAGTCACATAAGCTACATACACCTTGCAGATAAATTCAGTCAATTCACCTTTTAGTGCCTTAATCCACTTTTTGTACACACACACACACACACACACACACTTGAGAAATTTAAAGGAGTGACAACCACTTACTGCAACTGAATTGACTCCGATTTACAGAAATTTCTATTCAGTGTATATGGAGCTGAAATGAACAACTATTTGTTAATGTATGGAAGGCAGACTGGGCCATAAGCATAATGTACATTATGCATTTTCACAGTTTTGTTTAATAAAACCATACTTGCTTTTGATACTTTATTATTTCCTCATTGCTATTATATATGTATTTAAGTCATTTTAAAGGCTATTGTTTGCTTAGGACTATTTTTATTACATCAAAAATTGTTATATTTATCCAATTACTCAATTAATCATTAGAATAATCTTCAGATTACTCGATTATCAAAGTAATCATTAGTGACAGTTACAATGTAAGTTACAATGTAAATTAGGATTTTCGAAATGACAAAGAACGTTGAAATAAACAGCTATTGACATAAGACTGGCATCACACAAGGTACCGATGCATTATTCCTCATAAACAAATATAACATGTATCTAAACGTACATACCAGTGTAGCATTACGACATGCTGCATTAATAAACATGGCATCTAATGTTTGTATACATATATACCAACGTACCATTGTGTTGCATATGCAAAAATAGTCTCAAATTCAGCAATTTCATTGGCTGCTGTGTGTGTTGTTGCGTTAATGCGGACAAACAGTGCTTGTTGACACTGTCAAATTTCACACGTTCCATTTAATGACTTTTGGCCCCATCCACCTTCCATATTAAAAGATTAGTTCACTTTCAGAAAAAAAAATTCCTGATAATTTACTTAACCCCATGTCATCCAAAATATTCATGTGTTTCTTTCTTCAGTTTCTTCAGAAATGAGGGTTTTTGAGGAAAACAATCTAGAATTTTTCTCCATATAGTGGACTTCAATGGGGATCAACAGGTTGAAGGTCCAAATTATAGTTTTAATGCAGCTTCAAACGGCTCTACACAATCCCAGTCGAGGAATAAGGGTCTTATCTAGCAAAGTGATCGGCCGTTTTCTAAAAAAAAATTAAAATGTATAAACTTTTTAACCACAAATGCTCATCTTGCACTAGAGTACTTATTAAAGTACTGGTGACGAAGGCGAAAGTACGGATCTAGTGTTTACAAAGCGAGCGTGCAAAGAAAGTCAAACGCTCTTCACAAAAAAAAAAGGTAAAACAAAGATTTTAAATGTGGGATGAGAAAATTTATGTATGACATGGGGATGAGTAAATTATCAGGATTTTTTTATTCTGGAAGTGAACTAATCCTTTAATATGGAGGGTGGATGGGGCCCAAAAGTCATTAAATGGAACTTGTGAAATTTGACAGTGTCAGCAAGCACCGTTTATCTGCATTAACGCAACAACACACACAGCAGCCAATGAAACTTTATTTGCATATGGGATGCGATGGTACAATGTTATATATGTATACAAACATCAGACTTCATGTTTATTCATGTAGCATGTCATAGTGGTACACCAGTAAGGACGTTTGGAAAGAACAGATGTATATATATTTGTTCAAGGCATCACATGGTACATTTTGACTCATTAGTGTTGTCAGGTCTTGGCAGACAATAAACTCAAGTCCAAATACTACAAATATGGCAACCTGCCTAATGTATTAACTCCATAAACTGGATTGCTTTACAATGTGAACCCAAAAAACAAGCCCAAAGTCACTAATAAGCATTGCTTATAATAAGTGGACATGGCAACCCTTCAAGAGTGCACTCTGCAAAGCAGCCTTCCAAATATAAACAAAACACGACTGCTCTGTCAATGGTGGTTTAGTTAAAATTGCCGAACACAACAAGTTGTTGTTAAGTTCTGTTCCATACACACACAAAACAATACTTTAGGGGATTCACTCCCATATTTAAATTTGGCTGTAACCTCTGGAACTTTCCAGTGTGTACATGGCCATAGCTAGACTAGAAGTGGCTTAGGCAAGCCAGCAACAACCCCAGCAAGTGTATAGCAACATCAGGGTAATATGTCTGTGTGCATGACTTATGATTATTAATCTGCGGTGTCTCATATTCAGTCTGCCCTTATACCGCATAGCACAAACAAAACCTCCAGTTAATGTTGTTGAATTAACCCGTAGTCCCTAATTAACATCCCACTCTCTCCCTCTCGCCTTTATGTGCATAATATCCTCTAACGATTATTCTGCTCCTGCGCTGGGTTCAGGAATCTCTGAATGGAAATTACATACTTTCGAGAACCTAATGATAATGAATGTACATTTCACAGCAGGTTATTAGAGCAGTTTGCCAAGTCAAGCATCGCTATTACCGTTGCTCACACTTGAGGTTAGTGATCTGAACAAACCTGGATGAGTATATCAAACTTTAACACACAACTTTCACTCATCCGGGAACATTTGTGCTTCGGACATGATGTTGAGTAGAGCTGTGTTACTGGACGGTTATGATGTTGCCCAGTGTGCAATAAAACATGGTTTTGGGCCTGTCTGTATTCATATAACCTATCAGAACACATTAGCAATAGCATAGCAACAATCCTCAGTTTGCTTGAGAAAAATGTACAAATCTAGTTGGATGTGTGTGTGTGTTACACAGACAGCAACTCTTAATGACTAAAGCTGCTTATGAGCATTAATTACAGTCACAACACTCCTAACAGTCATTCAGTCTGTCTGAACACACAACAGACACACAGACGGGAACATCCGGACCATCTGCTGCTGCTGTTATGAACTGATTTCCATGTGTTTCCACACCAAAACATCAGAGTCAAACCTGGTCCTCTTAGACGAATCCAATATATGAAGCTTGTCCCTTCTGGACAAAAAAATATACATTGTATAAATATGATGGGAGTTTCTGAATCTATAACAAATATCAGAACAGTTACAAAACATATTTAGTGGTAAGAATTAATTATGCATGAAGAAAATTAAATATGACCATAAATCTGTGATTACTGAAGGAGAAGTTTCTAAATCATATAGAGAAGGACTAGTAAGCAGGAAAGGGCGCAATATTTTGAATAGGTGGTAAAAGATATGCATGAGCAGTATTAATTAAAATATTAGCCTAATATTTCACCTGCTTGACCAGATATGATAAGAACAAACACGAATGTTGTTAAGATTCTTGCCCTGGAAATCCAATTTGTACAAATGTGTACATTTTGTGAAAAATCTTACATATTTTATGAGTTGGCAAATTCGTAGTAATTCATATGAGTGACCACCCCTAAACCTACCCCTCACAGAAAATGTAAAAAATATTGTATATAAGTATGATTGAGGTCATACAAATTTGTAGAAATTAGCCACCTTATTAAAATATGTACAGTACGAATTGGTTGTGAACATGTCACGTTAAAATACCAAGCATTACTTTATTCTCATGATGTTTGAAAATAAAACAAAGAAAAATCGACAGCTCATTCAGTCAAACAGACGGATAAGCTTTATAGACGAGTAAAATCCGTGCTGAGAAACTCCTTTACACTGTTAAAAGATTCAACTTAAAAATCTAAGTTCGGCAGCTGCCTTAAGTTTTCAAGTTAAATCAGCTTAAAACTACAAGTCATTTTAACTTATTACAATAAAACTGAGTTGATATAACTTGTGAGTTTAAATGATTTAAGTTGATTTAACTTAAGATCTTAAGGCAGCTGCTAAACTTAAGTTTTTAAGTTGAAACTGGTGAAAACTTTTTACAGTGTAGTGGCTGCGGCGCCATGACAAGCATCGGTATGTTTATATCGTTTGTAAGCTCTTTCAGTAGCTGTGCTCTACTAAAAGCCGCAAAGGCATCAGGGCTAAAGTGCAGAGAACAAAGACGCAGGTCATTAGGAAGTTTTATTCATCCACAGGCATTTTCCATTCTTTCTCCTTTTCTCCAATCCCTAAGAAAGCAGTGAAAACTTACATTGCTTCTCTTGATGCCCTTTGACTGAACATTTCAACCAAAAGCCGCACAATGCGGCATCGTATTTGTATTTTATTTTCCAAGTTGTGTATTGTTATGTGGTGTGGTAAAAATACAAACAAGCAGCAGCAGTAGCTCACCGAGTGCAACCTATGTCTTTCTTTCTTCGGTCATAAAGAAATGTTTTAAGGAAAACATTTGAGGATTGCTCTCCATATAGTGGACGTCTATGGTGCCCCCGAGTTTGAACTTCCAAAATGCAGTTTAAATGCAGCTTCAAAGGCCTCTAGCCGAGAAAGTACGGTCTTATCTAGCAAAGTAATTGGTTGTTTTCTAAAAATAAAAATGGACAATTTATATACTTTTTAACCTCTTGGTCTAGCTCTGTGTGAACTCTGTGTATTCCGGTTCATGACAGTTAGGGTACATTCTAAAAAATAAAGGTGCTTCACGATGCCATAGAAGAACTTTTTTTGTTTAAATGGTTCCATAAAGAACCTTTAACATCTGAAGAACCTTTCTGTTTCACAAAAGGTTCTTTTTTATAATCTGAAGAACCTTTTTTTCATGACAAAGTAAAAAAAAAAGAGATGGTTCTTTAAAGAACCTTTGACTGAATGGCTTTTTTAAGAGTGTATGTTGAAAAACTCTCATCTCATTTTCTTCTCCAACTTCAATATCATCCTACATTACTTTTTTACTTTTTTTTTTTTTTGTCAAGGGCATTTGATCTTCTTTGCATGTTCATTTTGTAAACACTGGGTTGGTAGTTCTGCAGGGATGTTGGAGAAAATGAAATGGGAGTTTTTCGACATACCCTTCTTGAACCAGAATACACAGTTTATGCAGAGCTAGACAAGACAAGCATTTGAGGTTAAAATTATATAAATTGTCAATTTTAATATATAACTGATCGTTTCGCTAGATAAGACCCTTCCTCTTTGGCTGGGATTGTTTAGAGCCCTTTGAAGCTGCATTTAAACTGCATTTTGGAAGTTCAAACTCGGGGGCACCATAGAAGTCCATTATATGGAGAGAAATCCTGGAATGTTTTCCTCAAAAAACATTTCTTTATGACTGAAGAAAGAAAGACATGAACATCTTGGATGACAAGGGGGTGAGTAACTACATTTTTGTTGTAAAGTGAACTTACCCTAACTGTTTTGAACCGGAATACACAGAGTTTGCGCAGAGCTAGACAAGACAAGCATTTGAGGTTAAAATTATATAAATTGTCAATTTTAATATATAACTGATCGTTTCGCTAGATAAGACCCTTCCTCTTTGGCTGGGATTGTTTAGAACCCTTTGCATCTGCATTTTGGAAGTTCAAACTCGGGGGCACCATAGAAGTCCACTATATGGATAGAAATCCTGAAATGTTTTCCTCAAAAAACATAATTCCTTATGACTGAAGAAAGAAAGACATGAACATCTTGGATGACAATTATTTGTAAATTTTAGTTCTGAAAGTGAACTGTGTATTAGTATTTATAAAGCACATATTAATGTTTTATTGTGCCCTAACCCTATCCCATAACTAAACATAACAACTACTTTATTAACGGAGCTTGAGGCAAAAGTCATGCTCCCCAAACTAAAGTGTGCCGGGCATATTTTTGAGAATCTTTGCTTTCACAGGAACAATCTGTGAAGAATGCATTACCATGGGCAATTTGGACCGGATTAAAATCAGAGTAAAGCTCTGGTAATTATTGCATTTCCGCACCTCGCCATGTAAAACTAATCCTGTCCCAATAAAGGTAAAGTTTTACCTCATTTAAAGAGAAAAGGGAGAAGTGCATTTCATTCAGACGTCGCACGCATGAGTCGTCCAGCAAAGTTAAGCAAAGTCAAACACTTCCTGCGTGCAATAAATCCAGAAATACATCAGGCAGTGTGCTAACTGTATTCAGAATTAATTAATTCAGCCAATAATGACTGCATGGAATTAATGTCAGAAACGTCCACGTAGCCGGAAAGAGTACGACCTTTCCCCTCCGACGGGAAATCTCTGCCCGAGAAATCTCTGGCCTTTAAACTCACACCGCAGCTTCTCAACCTCATATCAGGAGGATTCATATAGTTCAAACCCAGAGGAGGAAGTGACCTTTTGGAAATTTAATTATCTGCTTTGATGACCTCGTCTGACCTCTGTTTTGAGATCTCATCCGCGGATTTATTAGAATGGATGGAGTGGGACGAATATAAGTTTGAAACAGCAGCTGAAGGGGAGGCATTTGGCAAAAGTTGCCTGGAGTCACCGGAGAACCACAGGTATTAAATCCTACGGAGCATCTGATGCATATAACACACGAGATTGACGAGAGATGTCTGCTAATCGCAGCTCAACTCTGATACCTGGCTGGCTTTATGCAATTTACATGAGTCAGTGTGTGCAGCTTTATATCCAGGAATAAAGTTGAGCTCAGAGGAAGAACTAGACACAGGGTTCATAGAATTGAATTTGAAGGACATGAAAAAATTTGTTTGCATGTAAACACAATAAAGAGGAATGTGCAGTGTGCTGCCAGCTCACAGGAGAACGTTCTCAGAATGTCAATAGAATGTTAAAGTTGTTTGGTCTTTAATAATGTTCTCAAAACATTAGCACAAAAATAGTATGTACACATTGTTCATGCAATGCTTTTTGAAAACATACAAGCTGGACATTCGTCTAACTTTTTTTTAAATGTTACTACTTTTTTCAGAACGTTCAGAGAACATGCAAAAGTGACGTTCCCATAATGTTTGTGGCATGACAAAATAGTTTCCTTAATGTTAATAATGCACAACCAAGAGAGAAAAAAAAAGTTTTTAAAACATTTAAAAACAGCTTGTTTTGAAAATTCAGTGAACATTAAAAAATAACATTAAAAGGCTGTTAAGAAAACATTTTGAAAACTTTTTTTTTTTTTTTTCCACAGCTGGGCTTGAGGATATTTTTGAAGATCATGTCTAAATCACCTTAAAGTCTATGGATAAATTAAAATAATAATAATATTAATAATAATAATACATAATAAATTAATTAAATAAGCAATAAATAATGCAAATAATAAATAAACATATGTTCTTACAATTATGAGAAAAGAAAATCTGAATTGCAAGACCTAAACTCAGAATTGTGAGGGGGGGGAAAAAATCAGATTTGTGAGAAAAAAGTCAGAACTCAATTGTGAGGGGAAAAACTTCTGATTTGTGAAAAAATATCAGAATTTTGAGATCTACACTCAGAAATGTAAGGAAAAAAAATCATATATGTGAGGAAAAAAGTCAGAATTTTGAGATCTAAACTATGAATTGTGAGAGAAAAAATCTAATTTGTAAAATAAAAGTCAGAATTTTAAGATCTAAACTCAAAATTATGAGAAAAAAATTCTCCAAGAAATTTTTAAGACAAATTTGCAAGAAATATTTCCATGCTATATATATAAATAAATAAACATATATATAATTTTATTTATTTTTTTTACCACAGAATAAAAATACAATAAAAAATATGAAAATTAAAATAAATAAACAGTAAATAATAAATAAACTTTTCTAAAAAAAAAAAAAAAAAGTAAAATGTGAGACAAAGTCAGAGTTGCAAGATTTCTTTCCTTATTATTCCTTTTTTAAGTTTATGTTGCAAGTTTTAATTTAATTTTTATTAATTTATAATTCTTATTAAAAAACAGATTTATGAGAAAAAAGTAAGAATTGCAAAAACAAAATTATATCATTAAATGTACCGATGTATTATTCTTATTTTATTTTATTTTTCAACCGCAATTTAAACAAAATAAAATAAATCCGTAAAAAAACAACAAATACAATAAATAAATAGATATTTTCAAAATTCTGAGAAAACAACATCTGAATTGCAAGATCTAATGTCAGAATTGTGAGAAAAATTTTGGTGTCTGATTTGTGAGAAAAACAAAAGAAATTTGAGATCTTAAGAATTGTGAGAAAAAAATTATTTGTGAGAAAACCACACATTAAAAATAAATATATCGAAAAAGGAATTGTAACTTTTTAATTCTGACTTTCTATTTCAGAATTACCAGGGGAAAAGTCAGAATTATGAGATTTAAATTTAAAACTATTCAGTGGCAGAAACAAGCTTTCATGAAAAAAAGCAACAAACAGCATAAAAAACTGTGATTTTACCAGGTTAGAAAAGGAGAGAAAACAACAGCAAGCCGACAAGAGCAAAATGAAATCAAAGGAAAACAAGGTGAAGGTGCCTGAAGAACCGTGGGGTCGTAACATCACGCATCTGCTTGCACTGTAAAATAAATGAATGCTAAATTAGTTCCTACGGAGTTACATCACGGCGGGAGTGAACGTCTGCTGGCGCTGCTTTAACTCGGCCGAGTTCAGTGTTTTCAGAAGCTCGACTCACGGTGAGCATCTCATCAATAAAATTACAGGATGCTGTCAGACGAAACGCGACGTGATTGATCTGAAAGCACGACGTTGAACTCCTCTCGCTGTTCGCTTCAGATCGCGGGGTCGTTAGCGCTAGTTAAAACCACAGGCGGCGTTTGCCAAAACATCTCTTGCTAAAACTAAAACGCTTTTGCATTTGTAATTCTGTAAGATAATAAAGACAAATCTAGCAGTCTGAAAGTTCGTATGGCAAGCCATTTTAGCCTAAAATATACACTATGCGTTTCTCGTCGTAATTTCGTTTTTACTAGTAACAATTCAATTAGAGAGCTCTCTAAATCAATTTTTACTAGTTACAATTACAATAACGCTCTGATTCAATTCTTACTAGTAACAATTCCAGTTACAGAGCTCTCTAATTTATTTCTTACTAGTAAAAATTAGGGCTGTGCAATATGGACAAAAGAATCATATTGCAATTTTTTGAACGAATATTGCGATTGCGATTTTATTTGCAATTTTTTTTTTTTTTTGCTTTTTTGCTAACAAGCTACATACATACATTCTAAATGTATTCAGTGCACAAGAAGTGCATAACAAAACATTTCACAATGAAATAACATAGTATTAAGTTTAATAAACAAAACTGTTGTAAAATTGTCTTTAAAACAGACAACATAAAATAAATTAGCCATGTTACTTTTTTTCCCCGGTACTTCAGCCTACTTTGTGTAATAACGAAAACATTCATTTCAGTGTAAAAATAAGTCCAAAACTCTCTATTTTAACATTTTGAGGGCTCTACAATCTTTAGCTTTTTTTCTTTTTTTTTAGAAATTCTTATGTCTTTTAATTTTTCTGATAATCAAAAAGCATAAACATCTATTTATTTTTAATCAAATGAAAAATAAACCCTTTAAATTTTTGGCAAACAAAACAGGTTTACTGTTAAAATCAATACATGGAAGAAAAATTATGTTCAGTTTAAAACGTTTAAATAATAATTAAGTGGTTAATCTTGTTGTAATATTAATTTTTTTATCATATATGTTGTTCTATGTAAATGATTTAAATAGGAATATATAAACACCTACATTATACTGTACAAAAGTAATACAAGACTAATATTGTTCTGTTTCATGTTAAACCATACTTTTATTTTGACAGGTTGCCGTGAAGTTTCTGTGTGTACGCTGTACAGTATAATATGATGCTAGTTTTCTCAAATGAAACGGTAAAAGTGAAACTCGCAGCAGCTTTGGAGATTGAGTTTATCTGTTCATGTGAGATGCAAATGCCAAAAATTAGCGGGAGCGTCACGCGTGCTTCATACATACAGAGGCAAACGGAACATGCAGGATTCATATTAAAACGGTCTTTTTGCATTTCAGTTTTCACAGACACTAGTCAATATCGTGATTTGAATTAAGTGACAGACCAACTTTTGATTTATTCATCCAAAAATCAACGAATTCCGTGGCATTCCGCGCTATAGTAGATTCGGTTTTTATGAATGGAGTCCACAATCCAGTCCGTGTTTTTGCGGAGGAGACATTGTAAACGCGCGACCATGTAGAGACAGAAATGACATGCCTTTGTGTAAATAAGATAAATAACATAAGGCAATTTAGTTTGTTTAATAAGAGAACAATGTGTCGACCTGTTCTATAGGAAAGATAACCTTAAATGACTTCTATTGTGATCTGGCGCTATATCGAAAATAAAATGAACTTGACGTTCAAGGGGGGCGGGGGGTAGATAAAATCGCAGCCTTAAGCAGTTTAGAAATCGCATGTGCTTAAATCGCGATTTTTTTTGCGATTGCGATTAATTGCACAGCCCTAGTAAAAATGCAATTACAGAGTTCTATAATTCAATTTTTACTAGTAAAAAAACATTAAAGATATGTTTAATTGCGGAGCTCTGTAATTGAATTAAAGAGCTCTCTAATTCAGTTCTTACTAGTAACAATTGAATTAGAGAGCTCTCTAAATGGAATTGTTACTAGTAATAATTCAATTGTAGAGCTCTCTAATTGAAATTCTTACTAGTAAAAAATTCTGTTGTAGAGCTCTGTAATTATAAATGAATGAAAGTCAATGGAGACATATGACTAGTACAAATTCATTTATAGAGCTCTCTAATTGGAATTGTTACTAGTAAGAATGCAATTAAGACTAGTGACACTCTGTATATTTTAGGCTAAAACAGCTTGGCGTTTACCAAAACATCTCTTGCTAAAACTAGAGCGCGTTTGCATTTGTAATTCTGTAAGATAATAAATACAAATCCAGCAGTCTGAAAGTTTATCAATTAAACCCTGAATGCTATGGCAAGCCGTTTTAGCCTAAAATATACTAAGTGTTACTCATCGTAATTGCATTTTTACTAGTAAGAATTAAATTAGAGAGCTCTGTAATTTCATCCGTACTAGTAACAATGCCAATTAGAGAGCTCTCTAATTTAATTCTTACTAATAACAATTCCAATTAGAGAGCTCTACAAATTAATTTTTACTAGTAATAATTTCAATTAAAGAGCTCTCTAATTCAGTTTTTTTCTAGTGAGATTTTCGATTAAAGAGCTCTCTAATTAAATTGTTACTAGTAAGAATTCCAATTAAAGAGCTCTCTAATTAAATTTTTACTAGTAAGAAATCCGATTAAAGAGCTCTCCACTTCAGTTTTTACTAGTAAGAGCTGAATAAGAGAGCTCTTTAATTCAATTACAGAGCTCTGCAATTAAACATATCTTTAATGTGTTTTTTTAGTAGTAAAAATTTTAATTATATAGCTCTGTAATTGCATTTTTTTTACTAGTAATAATTAAATTTGAGAGCTCTTTAATTGGAATTATTACTAGTAAAAATTGTTTTAGAGAGCTCTCTAATTGAAATTCTATTAAAAATTCTGTTGTACAGTTCTGTAATTAAAAATGAATGGAAGTCAATGGAGACATATGACTAGTAAAAATTAATTTGTAGAGGGAATTTTTACTATTAACAATTGAATTAGAGAGTTCTGTAATAAAAAATGTTACTAGTAATAATTGAATTAGAGAGCTCTCTAATTATAATTGTAACTAGTAAAAATTTATTTAAAGAGCTCTCTAATTTGAATTGTTACTAGTAGGAATTGAATTATTGAGCTCTCTAATTGAATTGTTACTAGTAAAAATGCAATTACGACGAGTGACGCTTAGTACAATTTAGTCTAAAATGGCTTGCCATATATGTCTCCATTGACTTCCATTCATTTTTACTTACCGAGCTCTACAACATAATTTTACTAGTAAGAATTACAATTAGAAAGCTCTCTAATTCAGTTTTTACTAGTAAGAATTCCAATTAAAGAGCTCTCTAATTTAATTGTTACTAGTAGGAACTTAATTAGAGAGCTCTTTAATTCAATTACAGAGCTCTGCAGTTAAACATATCTTTAATGTGTTTTTTACTAGTAAAAATTGAATTATAGAGCTCTGTGATTGCATTTTTTACTAGTAATAATTAAATCAGAGAGCTCTCTAAATGAATTTCTTAGTAAAAACTGAATTAGAGAGCTCTTTAATTAAGCAATAAGGTACGAGAAGCCGTGCTGTATCGTGAATAAATCACGGCTGAAGGGCGTTGTTATTCACGATACAGCACGGCCTCAAGTACCTTATTGCTTTTATAAAACGGTTACCACACAATAAAAATATTAAAATCAAAAATATATATTAATTTATATATATTAAGTTGTATGTTTTCATAAAGTAAAATCATTAACTGCCTTCCGCTGTAAAAAGTAGTCCCTAACTGCTGCAGCTGTGTTTACGTTGCTAAGGGTGGTTGCTAAGGGGGTTCAATGATACACAAAACCGTTGAGTGAAGCGGTCATAGCAGTGCCGTATCATGAATATGACACAGCTGCTGACGAATCAGAATTGACGAATGGAACTAACCGTTTTATAATTGGAATTATTACTAGTAAAAATTGATTTAGAGAGCTCTCTAGTTGTAATTGTTACTAGTAAGAATTTAATTAGAGAGCTCTCTAATTGGCATTGTTACTAGTAAAAATGCAATTACGACGAATAACGCTTAGTATATTTTAGGCTAAAACGGCTTGCCATAAGTTTATCAATTAAACCCTGAATGCAAAACACTGTAAAAGACGAAGTGACGATCTCGAACGATCGGATGCTAAAATATAATTTAATGAGCTGCATGTAAAATATACTCTTTTTCGTATCTGATTAAGGTTGAGTCATCTCGCCGTGTCTCTGCTCTCTAGGGCCGCCGAAGAAAGAAATTAAAGGCCAGGACGTAATTCTATCAGCGAGCTCATTTTCTCATTTTCTCTGCTGTGTGCGGCTGCATATATATCTTGTTAAATATTAACCGACGGCCTCCGCTCTTGTGCATTTCAATGAGCTGCGTTTGAGCTGCATTTATCCATAGTGACGCGGCCATATGCACATACAAACCAAACTAACATGCCGCGAATCCATTATGACAGACGGCTCCGTGAAGATGGGTTTTTATAGAGGCTATTCATATGCTAGCAAAGACGTGGCTCGGACTGAGTTTAGTTCATTAGCACAATAATGAGTAAAGCTGGGCCGCATGAATGAGTGCGAAGGTTTATGGGAAGGGATTTAGGTGAAGGAGGGAGGTTCAGGAGTAGTGACTGGAAACTTCTTCTCCGCAAATGCTTTTTCAGTGTTGCAGCCTGACTGCAGTTAGGTTAAATATATATGTAAATAAAAACTAAAAAATATAATATGATAATAAATATATGCATATATAATTATTTATGTATATTTATTTAGAATAATATTTGATATTTTTATTGATTTTTTTACTATAAAAATAAGAGAATAAATAAAATTAATGCAAATACAAAATATACATGTAATTAAATAAACAAAAATATAAAAATGAAGAAAAACAAATATAAATCAGTAAAAGACATAAAAGAATATCAATTAAATACATATAAAATACAAATATATAAATATATATAAGATTTAATTAAAAAAAAGAAATATAAGATTAAATAAAAAAATACACAGATATAAACATATAAATGAATATAAAATAAACAAGTAATATAAATACAAATGTAATTGTTCTATGACCAAAATAAATTAATTGAAAACAAAATGAAATTAATGCAAATAAATAAAATTATAATATAATGAATATATAATATATAATGAAATAAAGAAAAATATAAAAATAAAGAAAAAACTAATACAAATCAGTAAAATACATAAAAGAATACAAATACATATAAAATATAAATATATAAATACATATGATTTAATTGGAAAAAATAAAATAGAATATAAATATAAGATTACATAAAAAAATAAATACATAGATATGAACATATAAATGCATATAATATAAACAAGTAATATAAATACAAATGTATTTTTTCTATGACCAAAATAAATTATTAAACATATATAATTATTTATGCATATTTGTTTATAATAGTTGATATTTTTATTAATTTTTTAATATAAAAAATAAAATACATTTTATTTTTTTTAAATATATGATTCAATAAATAAACAAAAATAAAGAAAAAGTAATACAAATCAGTAAAAGACATAAACACATATAAGATTTAATTGAAAAAATATAAATAAAAATATAAAAATAAAATATAAATATATGATTAAATAAAAAATATATAATATAAACAAGTAATATAAATACAAATGTAATTTTTTTATGACCAAGATAAATTATGAAACATATATAATTATTTATGCATATTTGTTTAATTAAATAAATGAACAAAATAAAAATCAAACATAAATATAAGATTAAATAAAAAAAGATAAACAAGTAATATAAATACAAATGTAATTTTTCTATGACCAAAATAAATTATTAAACATATATAATTATTTATGCATATTTGTTTAATTAAATAAATAAACAAAACTAAAAAAGTAGTACAAATCAGTGAAAGACATGAAAGAATAGCAATTAAATACATATAAAAATATAAATACATATAAGATTTAATTGAAAAAAATATATAAATAAAGAATCTCAAAATAAAATCTAAATATAAGATTAAATAAAAAAAAATAATACATAGATATGAACATATAAATGCATATAATATAAACAAGTAATATAAATACAAATGTATTTTTTCTATGACCAAAATAAATTAATAAACATATAATTATTTATGCATATTTGTTTATAATAGTTGATATTTTTATAGATTTTTTTAATATGAAAATCAATAAAATTAATGCAAATAAAAATACACATTTTATATATAATATATAATATATACATTTAAATATATAATGAAATAAATAAAAATATAAAAAATACAAATCAGTAAAATACATAAAAGAATAGCAATTAAATACATATAAAATATATAAATATATAATTATATATAAGATTTAATAATAAATTAAAGAATACATACATATAAATATATAAATGAATATAATATAAATAAGTAATATAAATATGAATGTAATTTTTCTATGACCAAAATAAATTAATTGAAAACATAATAAAAATAAAATATATATGCAAATAAAAATA
The DNA here is from genome assembly GCF_049309525.1 of Garra rufa. Lineage (NCBI taxonomy): Eukaryota > Metazoa > Chordata > Actinopteri > Cypriniformes > Cyprinidae > Garra > Garra rufa. The sequence goes on from NC_133361.1 coordinate 19,668,608, forward strand.
ATATATGAATATATAATTAAATAAAGAAAATGTAATACAAATCAGTAAAAGACAAAGGAATAGCAATAAAATGCATATAAAAATAAAATATAAATATAACATAATAATTGGAAAAATGTAAATAAAATTAATGCAATAAAAATAATAAATAAATATAATTGTATTAATAAAATAAAAAAATATTAATAAAAAGTAATAAATAAAATAAAACAATAAAGATAAATATTTTTTATAAATCAATAAATAAAAATAAACACATATAATTGTATATATATAATAAAAAGTAATAATAATAAATAGAAAAGATATATATTTATCCATGTATACATATAAATAAATAAAAATAAACACATACAATGATAGGCTACATACACATAACTGAATAAAAATAAGAGCTAAGAGCTTCTTACTAGGAAACCTCAGAAGTACTCTACCAAACCAGAAGCAAAGCAACTTGAAATAAGAGTCATGAATAAATGCATCTGGTGACAGTGAGAGCTGTAGGGTCTGAGGATCGCACAGCAAACAGCATCTTTCCCTTCGGCCAAACACACAGGGTTTCTGCAGATATGAACAAGTGAAATTTAAGACTTTTTAAGACCTTTTTAATACCACCTTATATGAAATTTAAGACCTTAACCTGTAATGGAAATAGATATTATATTACATGCATATGTGATATTTAATGTGTTTAATGTAAAAAGTAAACAAAATTTCATGGCTGTCATAAATTAAATTTATTACTACGATATACAGTGAACTTTCCATATCAGCAGATACTATTCCACACAAAATATCCCCATAAAAGTACCACTAGAAATATCTGATTTAAAAAAAAAAATTCTGAAGCGATTTTTTTTTTTTTACTTTTGAAATGTATGCGTACCTTTGAAATTTATTTTATGAATTTATCAATAAATTCTAAATGGCTGTTAGCAGTGAGATTACATAATTTACACTGCAAAATTAAAAGTGAGATTAATGTTTTAAATACATTTATTGATTTATAAATATATATATTATAAATGTTATATAAATACTGCGATTCTGTCTGAAGACGCAGAAACTTCCACAGAGGGAGAAAAAAATCTACAGTTGTTAGCAACTGGCCTTAGCCAAGCCCTATATTCAGTTTTTCCAAGCCCAGTTTCGCTAAACTTGCACTTCCTCATAGCTAAAAAGTTAAATCCATTTGACTTCTGCGGTACAATCCGAGAGAGACTCGCGCCAATAACAGAAAGCTGATTGGCTATTGCATGCTGGTCTCATTTGTAGTTTAAATTCAGCAAATTATATTTGGAATAGTGAAATAAAGAACTACAACACCACGGAAACAACAGAAAGAGAATTTAAATGAGCATTAGAGGTAGCGTTACATCATGGACATCGGAAAAATAAGACCTGTGTAAAATTATTTAAGACCTAGAACAGCGAATTTAAGACTTTTTAAGGCCTAAAATTTAGATTTTTAAATTTTAGACTTTTTAAGACTTTTTAAGACCCCGCGGAAACCCTGAACACAGTGAGTGCTTTCACAGCTAAACATAAGAGAAGCCAGAAATGTAGACAAGAAATAATAAAGGCACTTCACTGACATGTAAGTAAATAGCTTGGAATTATTTGAGAAATATCACAGCGAAAGGCAGAGATGATTTACGACTTGTTTACAGGATCACAGCGAGCCACTTTTGCAGGGAAACTTTAAAACGGTTCGCACTTGACCAAAACTCCACAGGGAACCAACTCTTGTTAGTTTATCAAAAAAGTCATTTGCTCACTTTTATGATACATCTGACTTATTTCTTATTTAGTAGCAATATACACACTTATTTAGGCCTAAAATTGAGATGTATGTATTTGAACTGCACATAAAATGTCCATCCAGTGTTGGGTCCTACAGTTTTACTAAAAACTAATTAATAAAGTTCATGTAATGCATATTTGTCAGTCAGATATACATAAACAGTAATAGTTTGTATATATAATCAATACATCCAATTTTGTTTCATTCATTAATAAATGTATCTTGAAAGTAATTGACAGCTAGTTTAAGTTACAAATGGATCCAAATGGATTGAAGTAATCAGGAACAACAGGAATTATTTCCATTGAAATGTAGTGTAATTTTAGTCGAAAGTGCTTTTTAAAGCTTAATCTTTTAAAAAATTGTCATAAATCATTTTTGTTTTCTAAAATGAATATTAAAAAAAAACTCTAAATAAATATACACATAAATATAAATTAAAATATAAAATGTCAAAACTTGAAAATAAATAAAACGATGAATAAAATATTTTTTAATTACAAAAACAAACATAAAATATTATTATACAATCTTTAATCTTAAATTAGACAATTATTAAAATATGAATAAAATATTTAGCAAATAATCTAACTGAATAAAATAAAAAAATAAATTAAAATCTAAACTATTTCCATTAAAAGGTAGTGTAATTTTAATTGCAAGTGTTTTTTTAAAGCTTAATCTTTTAAAACATTTTAATAAATCATTTTGTTTCTTACTAAAATAAATAGCAAAAAAAACTTTAAATGAATATACAGATAAATATACACATAAGTAATTCAAAATAAAACTAAAATAAAATATAAATAAATTGTCAAAATAAATAAAAACTAGATAATAAATGAAACAATAAATAAAATATTTTAAAATTTCAAAAAAATAAAATAAAATTATAAAATCTTTAATATTAAATTAGACAATTTATAAATTTATATAAACCTTAATCTTTTTTTTTACAAACTTTGAATAATTATTTTTTGTTCTAAAAAAATCTCTGAATAAATATACAAATAAATATACACCAGGTAAATTAAAACAAATTAAAATATACAATTTAAAATAAACACATAAAATATTATTAGAAAATCTTTAATGCTAAATTAGATTATTAATAAAACATAGATTATTAATTTTATTTTAATTAAATTGCAAAAAATAAACATAAAATGTTAATATAAAATCTTTAATCGTAACTTAAATTAGACAGTAAAATATTTAGAAACTAAATAAAAAATGAATACAAATCTTACTGTTTACACTGACAAGTAATTTTAGTTGCAAAGGTTTTTTTATACTTAATCTTTTTAAAAAACTGAATAAATCTTTTTTTTTTCTAAAATACATAGCCAAAAAAACTAAATATATATACTATAATTATACTAAATAAAAAATAGGTAATAAAACAATAAATATTTTTAATTGAATTACAAAAATAAACAAACAAAATATTATTATAAAATGTTCAATATTGACTTAAATTAAACAAAATATTTTTAATTAAATTACAAAAATAAACCATATTTTATTATAAAATCTTTAATCTTAACTTAAATTAGACAATTAATAAAATATTTAACAAAAAAACTGAATAAAATACAAAATGAATAAAAAATCTCAACTGTTTCCATTGAAAAGTAGTGTAATTTTAGTTGCAAATGCTTATATGCAATATTTTAATATTAACTTAAATTAGACAATTAATAAAATATTTTAATTAAATTACTAAAATGAACATACAATATTAATTATAAAATCTTTGATCCTTAAATTAGATTAATATTTATTAAAAACAATCTAACTGAATTAAATGTAAAAATTAATAAAAAATCTAAATCTAACTTAAAATAAAGAAAAGTAAAAACTGAATAAAATTGTGTGTGTGTGTGTGTGTGTGTGTGTGTGTGTGTGTGTGTGTGTGTGTGTGTGTGTGTGTGTGTGTGTGTGTGTATATATCAAATCCATATCATGATAGAAGACTAGAATATTAAGAGTGAATAACTATCATAAGTCATCTTAGCTACTGATATTGTACTTATTTTTTTTAACTGTTCATTTTCTCTCCTGCATCTCTTTCTAAGCACCTCACTGACATTTGTACAGTGGCAGCGCTGGTTTGTTTGCACATGAGCTGTCAGTAATTAGTCCATGACGCTGAAAGCTGCCGCTGCAGCGAGATCTGATACAGAGCGAACGAGCCATGCGTTTTGACTTCTCAAAACCAGCCAAGGATGAAATACAAACATCAATCTGATTCCCTTCCATGTGCGTTGCACAAATCACACGAAGAAGTTTTCCACAGCATGTTCGCTCGCACATCTTGCAACAATGACAGGCCGATCAAATGGCAACTGACATTAACCCTGCAGAAGACAAGCAGAAGCGCTAGCGATTAACAACCGTGACATGCTAAAACATCTGCTGGCACATGTATAGAGCGTAATAACAGCATTCAGCATTGAAAACGTGTGCATTTGCGACATGCGGTTGCTCGTCTTTCACTCTTTGTTTTCGGTTCTGTTCATACAGACTTCAACATGTTTAGTCTTCCAAAAGACAAAACAATTATCAGACCACAAACACTTCTTTTACGTGTTTGCATTTTTTTAAAGATTCAGGCACAAAAAAAAAAATGCATTTTTAAACCATTCAATGATGCAGTTCATTGATTCAATTCATTCACTGATTCAATTTATTGGTGTTTCCAATGCCCTCAGAACTCCTAACAACTGCCTATAACACCATAGCATTCCAAAACACTAAAATGTAAGTTTTAATGCAGGACTTTTATTAGTACTTTTGACTTGGGCCAGTAAGCAAACTGACTAGCAACACCGAGAATATTATTCTAACAGTAGACAGCCAGATAATATGATGAGGTTTGAAATGTCCCAATTTCTAGGTTCATTAATGCACTAGAAAATGTGGAGATTTGCCCTTCATTTCTCTGAGTGTGCGATACACGGATACAACAGCTGCGCAGCGACACATCAGAAGATTTTAAACTCAACTCTCACGCACTTCAAACAAACAACAGACTGTCATAACTGAAAACGCTGCTAAAACCATCTTTTTCTAGAACTGGAGCAGCCTGCATAGTGTGCTCACAGTCGATGGGACACTTCTGAACCTCTACAGACCAGAGCCAGAGCAAACAGCACTGTGTTGATGGTAAATTTAGCACTGTGTCAGAGACGACTGTTTAAATGGTGACGAGTGATTAACAACCCATACATTACAGTCAAAGAACTCATTATGACCTCAACTAGATCTCCATTATTTCACACAGAAATAAACACACAGGCACCAAGATTGTTAAAACACCTCTAACCCTAAATATGAACACCCCAGCAACCCCATAGCAACATACTAACAATAACTCAGAAATCCCCAACAACTGCATAGCAACACACTAACAGCCACTTATAAATCCCTGATAATCACATAACACACTAACAATCACTCAGGGCACCCTATCAATCACATAGCAACACACTAACAACCACTCATAAATCCCCAGCAACCACATACCAACACACTAACAACCACTCAAAAACCCCCAGCAACCACATACCAACACACTAACAACCACTCAAAAATCCCCAGCAACCACATACCAACAAATTAACAACCACTTAAAAATCCCCAGCATCCACATAGCAACACACTAACAACCACTCAGAACACACCAGCAACAGCATAGCAACATAGAAACAATCACTCATAAATCCCCAACGATCGCATAGCAACACAACAACGACCATCACATAGAAACACACTAACAATCACAGAACACTTCACCAACCACATACAGTAGCTACACACTAACAACCACTCTGAAATCCTCAGCAACCACATACAAACACACTAACAGCCGTTTAGAAATCCTCAACAACTGCATAGCAACACACTAACAATTACTCAGGACGCCCCACCAATTGCATAGCAAAACACTAACAGTCACTCAGAACACCTCAGCAACCGCATAGCAACACACTAACAATCACTCAGTACACCCCAGCAACCGCATAGCAACACAGTAGCAATCACTCAGCAACCGCATAGCAACACAGTAACAATCACTCAGAACACTCCAGCAACCGCATAGCAACACAGTAACAACCACCCAGAACACACCAGCAACCACATAGCAACACACTAACAATCACTCAGAACACCCTTAGCAACCGCATAGCAACACATTATCACTCAGAACAACCCGGCAACACAGTAAAAATCACTCAGAACACCTCAGCAACCGCATAGCAACACACTAACAATCATTCAGAACACCTCAGCAACCACATAGCAACAAAGTAACAATCACTCAGAACACACCAGCAACTGCATAGCAACACACTAACAACCACCCAGAACACCCCAACAACCGCATGAGTGATTGTTACAGAACACCCCAGCAACACATTAACAATCACTCAGGAGACCCCAGCAACCGCATAGCAACACATTAACAACTACTCAGAACACACCAGCAAACGCATAGCAACATAGTAACAATAACTCAGTGTGTTGCTATGCGGTTGCTGGGGATTTCTGAGTTATTGTTACTATGTTGCTATGCGGTTGCTGGTGTGTTCTGAGTAGTTGTTAGTGTGTTGCTATGCGGTTGCTGGGGATTTCTAAGAACCACTCAGAACACACCAGCAACCGCAAAGCAACATATTAACAATCACTCAGAACACCTCAGCAACCGCATAGCAACACAGCAACAATCACTCAGAACACCCCAGAAACCACATAGCAACACACTAACAAATACTCAGAACACCCCAGCAACCACATAACAACACAGTAACAATCACTCAGAACTCCCCAGCAACCGCTTAGCAACACACTAACAACCACGCATAAGACTGTAGACTGTTTTATCAATATGAATTTCTAATAAACATGCACCTTTTTCTATGTCTTTTATATAATTATACTAAATTTGTTATCTATTTTGATAGTCTTTATGTGCACATTAATGATGTCATACATGTGATTTGTCTCCGTCAGGGCTCATATTGTCTCTAGACAGACAGGTTTCTTTTTTCCTGTTTAAGACACCTTTTGTCACAGCTATAATTAGGTCAGGCAATTAGCTCTAGCTGTTAGCGCTGCCCTGCTAAACCACACACACACACACACACACACACACACACACCATTAGAGCTCTGAGGGCGAAGGAGGGGAAGTGTGGTCCTTTCTCAAGGTGATTTGAGTTCTAGGGCGTCTGTTTCTTCTGTGAGTGGACATCTGCTCACTAACATTCTCTAAAATCCATCACTTTTACAAAGAATAAAACATCTCTGAAACATTAGTTCCATTAATGGTAAACTCTTCTGACTTCTTTAGAAATCGCTTAGAACACCTTAGAAACACATAGTAACAACCCATCAACCCCTATACCAACCACTAAAAAGAAATGAGAAATACCTAAAATTCAGTTGTAACTGCCTAGTGACATATACTGTAATTGCCTAGCAATAGCTAGAAATCACATAGAAACACTTAGAACTCCACAGTAAATACCTAGAACCCACCTAGCAACCACTTAGAACACCTTAATAACACCTAGAACTCCTTAGTAACTACCTAGTGGTCCCTAGAAATCACTTAGAACACCCTAGAAACACCTATAACTTCATAGTAACAGCCTAGTGACCCCTACCAACCACTGGAAAGAAATACTAAAGAAACTCAAAACACCTTAGCCACACATATAACTCAATAGTATCTACCTAGCAACTCCTAGCAATGACTTAAACACATGACTTAACACATTGGAAACACCCATAACTTCATAGTAACCGCATATTAAATCCTAGCAACCACTAAGAACACCTAGAACTCCATAGTAACAACCCAGCAACCCCTACTAACCACTAGAAAGAAATACTAAAGAAACACCTAAAATCTCATGGTAACTGGCAAGTGACACATACTAACCCAACCACTTAGAGCAACCTAAAACTTTGTAACTGCCTTGTGATCCCTATAAATCACTTTAGAACATGTTAGAAACACCTAGACCTCTACAGTAACTGCCTAGCAACCCCTAAGCACCACTTACAACACCCTAAAAACACCTAGAACTTCATACCCCTACCAAACACTAAAAAGAAATGAGAAACACCTAAAATTTAAAGGTAACTGCCTAGCAATCCCTGGAAATCACTTAGAACACCTTAAAAATACTTAGAAGTCCTTAGTAACTGCCTAGTGATCCATAAAAATCACTTAGAACATCCTATATACACCTAGCACTCCATAGTAACTGGCAAGCAACCACTAAGCACCACTAACAACATCCCAGAAACACTTAGAAGTCCACAGTAACTGCCTAGCGATTCCTAGAAATTACTTAGAACAATTTAGAAACACCTAGAACTCAATAGAAACTGCCTAGCAACCCTTAGCAACCACTCAAAACACATTAACAACACATATAACTCAATAGTGAACACCTAGCAACCCCTAGCAATGACTTAGAAAGCATTGGGGACACTTAGAACTTCATAGTAACTACCTAGCAACACCTGGGAACTTCCATAACATAATAATAACTGCATTTCAAATCATAACAACCAATTAGAATATCTTAGAAACACTTAGAACTCTGTAGTAACTGCCTAGCAACCACTTAGAATACCTTAGAAACACCCAGAACTGCATAGTAACTGCCTAGCGACCACTAAGCACTGCTTACAACACCCTAGAAACACCTAGAACTTCACAGTGACTGCATATTGACCACTAAGCTCAACTTACAACACCTTAGAAACACATAACTACACATAGTAACTACCTAGCAACCCCTGGAAACTACTTACCCATGACATAATAATAAACAAATCCTTACAATGAATTAGGACATCTTCGAAACGCTTAACTCCATAGTAAATGCCTAGCAACCATTTAGAACACCTAGAAATGCCTAGTAATCGCTTAAAACTAGGGCTGCAACAATGCGATTTTGAGCGTGATTTGGCGTAGCTTGTCAGTGATTTACGTCTCTGTGTATTAATTGCCGCTCCAGCTGAACGCACGTGATGGAGATTTACTACTAATCAAAATACCGGCTTCATTGACTAAACGCGCCTCACAACATTGTGCGATTAATCGTGCAGCCCTACTTAAAACACCCTAAAAACGCATAGAACTCCATAGAAACTCCCTAGCGACCACTAAGCACCACTTACAACACTGCATATTGACCACTAAGCACCACTTACAACACCTTAGAAACACATAGGACTAAGGTAGTTAGTAACTACCTTAGAAACATAGAATTCCATAGTACTACCTAGCAACACCTGGAAAATACTTACCCATGACATAATAATAAACAAATCCTAACAATGACTTTGAACATCCTAGAAACACATTTAGAACTCCATAGTAAATGCAAATCAACACCTAGCAACCACTCAGAGCACCTTAGAAACAACTAGAACTCAATAGTAACTATTAAACAGCAAACACATAGAACTCCATAGTAACTACCTTAGAGACACATAGAACTCCATAGTACTACCTAGTAACCCCTGGAAACTACTTACCATGACATAACAATAAACAAATCCTAAAAACGACTTAGAACATCTTAGAAACACTTAGAATTTCATTGTAAATGCATATCAACACCTAGCAACCACTTAGAGCACTTTAAAAACAAATACAACTCCTTAGTAACTACCTAGTGATCCCTAGAAATCACTTAGAACACATTAGAAACACCTAGAACTCAATAGTAACTGCCTAGCAACCCTTAGTAACCACTTAAAACACCTTAAAAACACATACCTAGCAACCCCTGGAAACTACTTTGAACACTCTACAAACAATCATAACCTAATAGTAACGCTTAGAACACTGTAGAAACACCCATAACATAATAACTGCATTTCAAATCCTAACAGCCACTTAGAACATCTTAGAAACACTTAGAACACTGTAGTACCTGCCTAGCAACCACTTAGAGCACCTTAGAAAAACCTAGAACTACATAGTAACTGCTTAGCGATCCCGGCAAACCACTTAGAACACCTTAGAAACAATTAGAACTCCACAGTAAATGCCTAAAAACCATTTAGAACACCTTAGGAACACTTAGAACTCCATAGTAAATGCCTAGCAACCACTAAGCACTGCTCACAACACCCTAGAAACACCTAGAACTTCATAGTGAATGCCTTTTAGAACCATTTAGACCATTTAGAACACGTAGGACTCCTAAGTAACTGCCTAGTAATGCCTAGAAATTACTTAGAACACCCTAGAAACACCTAGAACTCCATAGTAACTCCCTAGCAACCACTAAGAACCACTTACAACACCCTAGAAACACAGAGAACTTTGTAGTAACTGCCTAGGGACTCAAAACACCTTGGGAACACGTCAAAGTAACTACCTAGCCAACCACTCAAAACACTTTAAAAACCATATAGCAATGCCTTGACAACCAGTCTATCTAGGCAGCTCATTGGGATTCGAAACACATTCAGTGTGTGATTACCGTTTCGCCAAAAATCTTTAATTTTTAGTTAACAAATTTAATTAGACAGTTGATACTCACTTAATAAATTATACAAGTAATTAATTAAAAATGTAAAAATGTAAATAGGATCAAATTCAGGTTTAAACATTTTGAAACAAAAATATATACAGTATATTAAAAAATTACGGTATATTCTTTTCCTATTTTAAATTAATAATCAATTCCTTCACTGTGTTTTTAAGTGATACTCCTTGCTGCAACATGCTGAAAGTCATAAATTAAAGGCAGCAGACAGATAAACTGACAGTATCATTAATGACAATCTGTGTGAGATCTGATCTGATCTGCTGTGAATCTGTATCCGCAGGTACAGTAGAATGATCTATATTGTGTCTGCATTTATGACCTTCACTATGTCCCTAATAAAGATTAAAGATAGATTTCTCTAGAGCTGCGGAGAACAGTGTGACCTTGTGCGGAGCAAAAGAGTGTGTGTGTGTGTGTGTGTGTGTGTGTGTGTGTGTGTTTGTGTGAGACAGAGTGTGTATGTGCACATTTTCACAGATGTATTAGCCACTTACGATAATTAAAATAAAAAATAATTTCACAAGTATGACTGAAAGTCATGCAAGCACATTACGCATGAATTTACACTCATATACATGTACACACATATACACACACACGGACGGGTGAATCTGGGCTAGTGCGGTGCATGTCTGCGCCTCTGAGGAGCAAACCTACATATCAACTCTTAAACTGCCATACTCTAAACACACACACACTCACACACACAGCTCCTTATCACACTCCACACATGGCAGATAAATGAAGCAGAGAAAGAAAGAAAGAGAGTAGGAGACTCAGGCAGAAAATGACAAAAAAGAACAGAAAGAGAGAGAGAGACAGTTACTGAGAAAGAAGCAGAGAGAAAGAGAGATATCGGGTGTCTTCCTGAACTTCTAGAGAGGAGAATTCAGTCCGCCGTTAAAGTGGGGCACGTTACTAAACCAAGAGAGACATACAAAAAACTCATAGTCCTCGATCAACCTCAAACACTCACACTGTAGTTTAGTGTACAGACACACGGAGAGATCCTCGTAAAAACATATAATTACATCATCAGCAGACAGCTTTCCGTGTAATTGCTTCAGATGACAATTATTAGCTGTGAAGTCAACATTAAATCAAAATTGACCCTAACTGACTAAAATACCCTAAATTAAAGGATGGCTGCAGATGGCATATGGAAACATTCATCCTTTCTCGATTTCCTGTCAAAATATGTTTTACATAAAAACAAAAGTTGCTCTGAAAACAAAACAGCACTTGTGAGTGTCAATATCATGTGGATTTGCATCAGCATATTATTGGTTTGCCCTTTTAATTCAAATGCAAATGCATTTTTGTAGTTTTTCTGACTATGTTAAGACAAAACGCCATATTGGCATATGGCAGAATCATACCAAAGGGTCTAAAAATATTGTGTCATTGCATGATTAGTCTGTGCATGTTATTTCAAAGGTGCCGTAGAATGAAAAACTGTATTTACACTGTACACGGTTTCAACTTAAAAACTTAAGCTCATCGGCTGCCTTCAAATTTTAAGTTAAATCAACTTCAAAGTACAAGTCATTTTAACTCATTTTATTGTCGTGAGTTGAAATGACTTGTAGTTTTAAGTTGATTTAACTTAAGATTTTAAGGCAGCTGCTAAACTTAAGTTTTTAAGTTGAAACTGGTGAAAACTTTTTACAGTGTACCTTGTCACATTTGAATAATAACAGTTGTGTACATGGACATGACATACCATAAGTCTCAAACACCATTGTTTCCTCCTTCTTATATAAATCTGCTGTTTGCAAAAGACCACCGAAAAATAGGCTAATCCTAACATAACACCGACTATGATGTAATAGTCTCAGTATCATTAATAGTTACGCCCCAAACATTTGCATCGCCAAATCATCAGAAGTTGAGTCGAGCCTCTCTGTGAGACAGCCAATCTGAGCAGAGCTACTCATTATTATTCATGGACCTTCCAAATAAGGTAATAACAGACAAGGGACAAATCCTAGGGTTGTAAATGGAACCGTTTCTGGAGAATTTTTGCCCTTATTGTTAAATTAATTTGAGATTATAATTACACTGACAAATTTAAATCCACTACAGAACAGGGTTGTTATCATTTTCTAAAGTTATAAAATAATATATAAATAATATATATAAAATAAATGAAATGTGAAATTAAATTAACATTAACTGAAATAAAAATATTTTAAAAAGCTAGTTGCAAGACAACATTTCTCATTTTTATTTAAAGTTGAAGCACTAAAATAACAACAAAAAATTTTTTCAAAAATAAATATATAAATAAGTAAATACATTGACGAAAAAATGAATTAAAATGAGGAGAAAAAACACACAAAATGACTAAAATTACTTATTTTATTTATTTCTCCTTTATATAATAAAGATATTAACATAACAGAAATAAAATAATAGATAGGTCAAAATTATATTTTTTTAAGTAAAGATCCATTAAGTTAAGAAATTAACAAATGTTACATGAAGATATTTTGTACATTTCCTACTGTAAATATATCACAACTTAATTTTCGTTTAGTAATATGCATTGCTAAGAACTTCATTTGGACAACTTTAAAGGCGATTTTCTCAATATTTTGATTTAGATTATTTATTTATTTATTTTGCACCCTCAGATTCCAAATTTTCAAATAGTCGTATCTCGGCCAAATATTGTTCTATCCTAACAAACATTTAACCTTATGACAATGACTTATGACTTTGTGGTCCAGGGTCAGAAATGTTCAAACAAAAGTGAAAACTGAATTTTCTCACCCTTATGTCATTCCAAGCCTGTATGACTTTCTTCCGTGGAGTAATAATAATAAATTTAATTAAATAAGCATTAACTGAAATAATTAAAATATAAGACTTTTTTTTTTTTTAGTTTCAGTTGAAGTACTAAAATAACTCAAATGAAATAAAATAAAATAAAAATAATAAATAAATAAATGTATAAATAAATATAGACATTTACAAAAATAAAAAAAATAACTATAAAAATGAGGGGAAAACACACAAAATGACTAAAATTGCTTATTTTATTTCAGTTAACTGTCAAGGCGACATTTCTCATTTAAGTATAAAGATACTAAAATAACAGAACATAGATAGCATGCACTTATTGTATTTTTTACAGCTTTTCTTACAGTGGATGTGTTTTATTAGCAACTTTCTGCCCTAAATGTATGTCTGTGTGTGTGTGTGCGCTCTATGTGTGTGATGTAATTCGTATGGCTGACATTCTGGCACTCTCCTTTCATTTCTTTCTAATAAAGTTCAGAGAGTCTGTTTCTGCTCTCTGCTCGGCGGCTTTTGTGAACCCTTCACGTAATTAGAGAATCAACCCATGCCAGTCGGCCCGCCGCCCCCAAGGGTCCCTCTCCACCAGTCTGAGAGACTACTAGCACTTTGTTCTTATTAATGCAGCCCAACCCAACACTTGCCTGATATGTTCACGAGTGAAAGAGAAAGGAAATTGGAACTTGACAAAGATGAAAAACAGTAAATCACAGTCTAAAAATGCCCAAATCACACCTCACCGCATATACACATATTAAAATGCATATGCACATGTTCATTTGAAATGCAAAGTGCATAGACTGAAATCCTTCAGATCTAGGACTCATTTAAACCTGGTATTAAAGGAAATGTGACCCTGGACCACAAAACCAGTCCTAAGCAAATTATCGATTTTTCTTTTGTGCCAAAAATCATTAGGATATTAAGATCATGTTCCATGAAAATATATTGTAAATTTCCTCCTATAAATATATCAAAACTTACTTTTTAATTAGTGATATGCATTGTTAAGAACTTAATTTGGACAACTATAAAGGTGTTTTGCTCAGTATTTAGATTTTTTTTTTTTTTTGCACCCTCAGATTCCAGATTTTCAAATAGATTTATCTCAGCCAAATATTGTTCTATCCTAACAAAAATGGACCCGACTGGTTTTGTGGTCCAGGGTCACAAACGTTCAAACAAAAGTGAAAACTGAATTTACTCACCTTCATGTCATTCCAAGCCTGTATGACTTTCTTCCGTAGAGCACAAAACAATATGTTGAGCAGAATGAAATGATCGCAACCAGTGCCCAAAGCCTGTCAAACTACAAAAAAGACAAAGTAGCAGCATGAAAATATGCTAAAAGTCCATACAACTTGTACACTTTATTTCAAGTCTTCAAGTCATATGATAACCTCATGTGAGTTAACTTTAATCTTCTCCTTTATTTCAGAATCTCTAACCTCTAAAACAGAAAAAGATCAGACTCTTAAAGGAGTAGTTCACTTCCAGAACAAAAATGTATAGATAATGTGCTCACCCCCTTGTCATCCAAGATGTTCATGTCTTTCTTTCTTCAGTCGTAAAGAAATTGTTTTTTTGTTTTTTTTTTGAGGAAAACATTTCAGGATTTCTCTCCATATAATGGACTTCTAATGTGTCCCCGAGTTTAAACTTCCAAAATGCAGTTTGAATGCAGCTTCAAAGGGCTCTAAATAATCCCAGCCAAGGAAGAAGGGTCCTTATCTAGCGAAACAATTGGTTATTTTCCAAAAGAAGTACAATTTATATAGCTCTAACTCTAATAATGGCAGACAGGAAACACAGGAGCTGCCTGAAGTTCAGGAAGTAGTGCAGCTGTGCATAAAGCCAATTGTAGTTTATAAGTGGTTGACAAGTGGTGATTTTAGCTTTCTTGTCACCTGTCTTAAAATGTAAGGGATACTGGAGCTTGGTTGGGATGGTGGGACTGCTCGCGGCGGGCGCCGGAAAATTTCCCTTATTTTCAAATCCAAAACTTGACAGGTATGGCATCAATTCACTTCAGAAGACCTTTATTAAATGATTAGTTCACTTTCAGAACAAAAATTTACAGATAACATACTCACCCCCTTGTCATCCAAGATGTTCATGTCTTTCTTTCTTCAGTCGTGAAGAAATTATGCTTTTTGAGAAAACCATTTCAGGATTTCTCTCCATATAATGGACTTCTATGGTGCCCTGCATTTAAACTTCCAAAATACAGTTTAAACGCAACTTCAAAGGGCTCTAAACGATCCCAGCCAAGGAAGAAGGGTTTTTATCCAGCGAAACGATTGGTTATTTTCGAAAACTCGATTATTTATATACGTTTTAACCTCAAATGCTCTGTGTAGTCTGGGTCAATACAGTTAGGATATGTCAAAAAAAGTCTCGTTTTCGTCTTTAACTTCAAAATTGTCCTACAATGCTGTTTTACCTTTTTTGTAAAGGGCGTTTGATCTTCTTTGTATGTTCACTTTGCAAACACTGGATCAGTACTTCTGCAGCAATGTAGGACGATTTTGAAGCTGGGGAAGAAAACGAGATGGGAGTTTTTCAACATACCCTAACTGTATTGACCCGGATCACACAGACTATGCATGTGCATCACATAGACGAGACAAGACAAGCATTTGAGGTTAAAAAGTATATAAATTGTCAATTTGTTTTGAAAATAACCGATCATTTCGCTAGATAAGACCCTTCTTCCTCGGCTGGGATTGTTTAGAGGCCTTTGAAGCGACGTTTAAACTGCATTTTTGAAGTTCAAACTTGGGGGCACCATAGAAATGAATATATCATATAGAGAGAAATTCTGAAATGTTTTCCGTTTTAAAAACATAATTTTCTTTACGACTGAAGAAAGACATGAACATCTTGGATGACAAGGGGGTGAGTATGTTATCTGTAAATTTTTGTTCTGAAATTGAAATAATCCCTTAACCCCCTGGAGCTGTGTGGAGCACTTTTTATGATGGATGGACACAATGTATTGGACTTGAAAATCTCAACACCCATTCACTGCCATTATAAAGCTTGGAAGAGCCAGGACATTTTTAAATATAACTCTGATTGCATTTGTTGTCTGAAAGAACAAAGTCATATACAGTACACTTAGGATGGCTTGAGGCTGAGTAAATCATGGGGCGATTTTCATTTTTGGGTGAACTATCCCTTTAAGAAGTTATTTATTATGAACAAGAAGAAAACTGCAGTTACAAGAACTGTATTCTTAAGAATGTTTCAAGAGCCTCTTTTTTTATCTCTATTTAGTGCTGACCACTTGTGTTCAGACCATGTTAACGACAGGTGTAAACGGGGTCTTGAAGACTCTCATGCGGTATTGTTAGACTGATTCTAGATCAGTTCTGCAGTGTTCAGCACAGTCAGAGCCGCGAGCAATGTACAGTGACCCTGAATCCTAAATAGGACACCCTGCCTGTTCGAGCGCTCCGGTGCCATTGATTTCGAGGTGCTTCTTCCTCTCCAGTCTTGAGTCTGGTGAAAAACCTAAGGACATGAGACACACAGTCATGCATCAAACTCCTGAGATTGTCCTTTACCCACTTTCACACCCCACACAAGTGAATTTCACTTGTGCTTCACATGTCATTAACAATGTGCAAACGAACTGTGATTCGACAATACGATGGCACTTAAATATTCTAAATTTAGGACAAAGTTTATAATCAACTACATGTATTAAGAGAGCATAAGGGTTGCGCAGAAAGTTCTTATAGACAAATTTTGGTGTTTGCAAACAGTGTAAACAGTAAATTTGAGTTTACATTTCAAAACATTTCAAATCTCATTCTGAGATCATATTTCACAATTCTGATAAGAGAAATCAACTCGTCATTCTTTTCTACTACACTCTTAAAAATAAAGGTGCTTTAAAAGGTTCTTGACAGCGATACCATAGAAGAACCATTTTTTGTTCCAAAAAAGAACGTTTCAGTCAAAGATTCTTTAAAGAACCATCTCTTTCTTACCATTTTATAATCTGAAGAACCTTCTCTTGTCACGAAGAACCTTTAGCAAAACAGAAAGTTTCTTCAGATGTTAAAGGTTTTTTATGGAACCATTTAGACAAAAAGGGTTCTTCTATGGCATCGTGAAGCACCTTTATTTTTAAGAAACTCAGAATCGTGAGTTTACAGCCCACATTTCTGACTCTTTTCCCCTCAGAACTGACAAACTCACTACTGCTGAGTTAAATTGAGTTATAAAGTCCGAACTAGAAGATATAAACTTGCACTTGTGAGGAAAAAAGCGATAAAATAGGTAAACGTTATGTAAAATGTTATAATTTTAAGTAGTGTTTCATGCTGTAACTGTAGGGCTAATATAATATGTCCCCTATGAACTGCATATGTGAATATTATGTGGACATATTGTTTAAATCAAATTTATGCTTTAAAATAGGGTAATCATAGCAGGTTTTATCCTTAATCTAAGTAAATAATGATAATAATTATTATTGTTGTTGTTTCAACTTAAAATAATTTGTTACCCCGCTGACTTAAAATTTTAAGTTTAGTCAACTTGAAATTTTAAGTTACTTGATGTTAATTTAGGTGACAACTTGGAAATTTTAGTTGACTTAACTAAAAAATTAAAGGCAACAGGGTAACAAATTATTTTTAGCTGAACGTTTTTTTTCTTTTTTCTTTTTTACAGTGTACTTAGTATTTTCGTCTTGTGTCTAGTCAAAATATCTAAAAATTGTTAATTCAAAATGCATTTAGATAAGCAACATTATATTTGGTATTGTTTTTTTTTTGGGTGGGGGGTGGGAGTGCAATTTGCTTAAAATAAGTGAAATTATCTGCCATTGGGGTAAGATTAATAATATTTTTATTCTTTTAAGAGTATTTTTTGCTTACCCCACTGGCAGATCATTTTACTTGTTTTAAGCGAAATTCACTTAATAAAAACAAAACAAGGCTGGAAACAAGACTAAATATCTTACATCATTTTGATTATCTAGTAAACTCATCTTGATGTAAGAATTTTTTGATTTTGACTAAACGCAACAAAAATATGAAGCAAGATAAGCCTTTTTGTTGCAGTGTTTCTGCCATGGAATGGCTAAAAAAAACTCACAATTCAGACTTTTTTTGTACAATTTCAACAGATATAAATGCAGAATTGTGGAAAAATAACCTTTTTAAAAAATAAAAAAATAAAAAATAAAATAATAATTGCAAGGTTTCAGCCTAGAATTAAGCGGGAAAAAGACAGTTTTAGACAATCTCACAATTATTTTTTTCTTGGAATTGTTAGAAAGTCCAAATAAACTCAGAATCTCACGAATTGAAAGAGAAAAAAAGCACACTCCTTCAGACTAGTGGAAAGAAAACATCTAAAATGCATGTTTAGGTGTTTATTTTATTATAATTTTTCTATTTGCATATGTCTATTTCAATTCTAAATTTTAAAGGCCGTTTTCCTACTGTATCTATCTATATTCTGAAGGTTTTTACAGAGGGGTTTTGTTCATGCATTATTCACCTGATTTATATAACATTTTATTTCTGAAGCATGGTGAAAATACATTTTTATCTGGCTGTTGTCATTATTTTCTGATTTCAGAGTGATATAAAAGAGATATATTGCATTTTTAACATAACATGTTAGAGAACTTGCAATGCATTTTTAATGTCCTGTGATTAATTAACTTGGGAAAATATAGTGATATCTGTAAGTTATATTTTTATTCAGTTCACCTTCTAGTGTCTTGCCTTAAATCAACAAGTGATGTCCAGATATCATGTCAAAAATAAGTATCTATTTTACATTTTTATTACAATCTTTGTGCATATAATGTGCAGAATAAACTGTATAGTTTTTAAAATGACATGAGACAGCGTGCAAATATGCAGCGATGAATTGTTTAAATAGTATATGCTACATTGTCTTCATCTCAACAACTGGGGGGAAAAAATTTAAGTAATGCAAGTAATTTATTTGTGTTAAATATTTCAAATACATTTCCGAACATTACCTTTGAGAAACAGATGTCTATACTATGTTAATTGGTACTTAATTATTAATACGTCTGACAAAAGAACAAAGAAACTAGGATTTAACAACAGCCAAAACATACGGAGGGGTTTTATGCTCACTTCACAGATGCTGAATGAAACAAAACATTCTCAGTTAACATGTTTGTTGTCTGAATCTGCATATCATTACATATTTATGAAGCCATCACCATGTGGCATGAATAGAGATTCACACTGATTCACAATATAACAGATAACTTGAGAACTATGCTGAAAGCCAAAAATAATGTGTGAAATGTCAATTTGTCGTCATCAGGAAATTACCTCAGTGACACAAATCACACACAAACCAGTGCTTTATCAAAGAGCTTCGGGGGGAAACGGCACAGGTAATTACTGAAGAACAGAAAACACTGATGATCTGATTGGCTATTGATTGCATGTGTGTTTGTGTGTTATTGCCTCTGGGTGTTTGGTTCCTATCCAAAAGGATCAAGGACAGGAAAGCTGAAGAAAAGCTTGGGAATGTGTTTGTATTGCTGGCGTGTTGTACTTCTATGTTTACATTGAACATTAAAAAACGACCCTGGAGACCTTCATGATTGTGGTTGGTTCACAAAACTGTACTTACTTCATTTTATGCGGGCAATTCGTGTATTGATTTTATGATCAAATCTACAAGTTAAAAGAGCTGTGTGGCGGCCAAGTGCGATTTCCAACCAGAATAATCATCTTCATTAGCGGTAATGAACCTGCTGCTTCCCATTGGGCTTAAATAGTGTGTGACTGATGTTTGCTGGGGTCTGAACAAAGATTTTTGCGCATCATTGGTGATGAAGCATTATGTGATGAGTCTTACCTTCAGACTCTCTCTAGACAGACGTTTAATTTCTCCTAATCGCACCGATAAGAAAGCCATCAGCTTCTTCTGTGGTAGACAAAATTAGATGTTTAGCAGAATGTTATGGCTGCTGTTTTTCATACAATGTTAGTAAAAGGCTACTGGGAAGGGAAGGTATTTCAGACCTCCATGATAAGTGACAAGACATTCTGTCAATCATACTAGCCACACCCCCAGCGAAATCTCATTGGTCCCCACAGTTGTATATAATACATCAGCTATTTTCTGATTGGCATTTCTACTTCAATAACAACTGATCAACAGGAAGCTTTTGAGTTCTAGTTGCTAAACAGGTTTGAGTTTGACATGTCAGATTATAGTCATTTTCAAATCTTATTTAAATCAATCAATCATTTATTCTGGAATAATAAATGGTTGAGAAAAGAAAATAAAGGAATAAAAGAATAAATCAATTTAAAGTCTTACAACGTTTGTATCTGCAGACTTGACATCGGCCATTTCTTCCCATGAGAGAAAACTAAACACTACACACACTCAGACA
This sequence comes from Garra rufa, assembly GCF_049309525.1. Classification (NCBI taxonomy): domain Eukaryota; kingdom Metazoa; phylum Chordata; class Actinopteri; order Cypriniformes; family Cyprinidae; genus Garra; species Garra rufa. The sequence continues at coordinate 19,689,218 of NC_133361.1, forward strand.
CACTATTACAGCAGTAGCACTTCAGACGCTGATTGATTATGTTGACTCTGATGTATGTGTGTGTGTGTGTGTGTGTGTGTGTGAGAGAGAGAGATAAACAAAAAAGAAGATAATGAGTTTTTTTTTTCCTTTATGGATTGAGAATGTTGAAAGGGTAATATACAACCTCATAAATTATTTATAAGTCATAAGGACCTGAGCACAAACCCCGCCCTCAGGCGGAAACCAAACTCAAGAGTCAAAAGTTCGTGACTGGAGAGCAAATCAACTGACATAATCACTGATGTGACACTCGTCTCCATGGAAACCATAGTTTCTACCAAATTAATGCATCATAATACCAATTATTGTTATTGGTTTTGTTGTTAAACTGCAAATAAATACATTCTTAACAGTTGGATGATAAAGCAGCACTGATTTACACTAACCAGTATATCAAAGAGATTTGAGAGTGGATTCTTAAAAAACACCTAGCAACCACAGAGAGCACTCTAGCAACACCCTAGTGAACACAAAAAATGCAGTAGCAACCATCAAGACCACCCCAGCAGAAACACCACTGCAACCACTAAGAGCACCCTTACAACCAACAAGACAACCCTAACAACCACAGAACACTCTAGCAACCACTACGACAACCCTTAGCAAACACAGAACAACCTAGCAAATACCAAACTCACCCTAGAAACTCTAGAAATCACCAAAACTACACAACCAATCACGGAAGACCAAAACTGCCATAGCAACAACCAAGCCCACCCAAGCAGAAACACCACAGCAACCACATAGTACTCTAGCAACCACCAAGATCACCCTAGTAACCACAGAACACCGTAGCAAACACCAAGACTACCCTAGTAACCACAGAGGACACCCTAGCAACAACAGAGCACTTTAGCAACCACCAAGACCACCCTAGCAACCACAGAGAAATCCTAGTAATCACAGTGCACCCTAGCAAACATCAAACCACCCTAGCAACCACCAAGACAACCCTAGCAACTACAAAGAACAACCTTGCAACCACAAAGATCACCCTAGCAACTAGAGCACTCTAGCAACCTCCAAGACTTCTCTAGCAACCACAGAGAACTCTCTAGCAACCACCAAGACTACCCTAGAAACAACAGAGCACTCTAGCAACCACGAGACAATCCTATCAACCACAGTGAATATCCTAGCAAACACAGAACGGTCTAGCAACCATCAACATCACCCTGGCAACAACAGAGTACTCTAGCAACCACAAAGACCACCCTAACAACCACAGAGAAAATCCTAGCAAATACCAAACCACCCTAGCAACCATCAATACAATCCTAGCAACCACGAAGATCACCATAGCAATTACAGAGCACTTTAGCAACCATCAAGACCACCATAACAACCACAGAGACTATCCTAGCAATCACAGAGAACTCTAGCAACTACAAAGACCACCCTTATAACCACAGAGAAAATCCTAGCAATCACACACCACCCTAGCAAACACCAATCCACCCTAGCAACAACAGAGCACTCAAGCAACCACAGAAAACAAACTAGAAACCACCAAGACCAACCTAGCAACCAACATGACTACCCTAACAACCACAGAACACCCTAGCAACCACAGAAAACAAACTAGCAACCACCAAGACCAACCTAACAACCACAGAACACCCTAACAAATACCAAAACCACCTTAGCAACCATAGAATACCATATCAAGTACCAAAAACACCCTAGCAGAAAACACGCTAGTAACCACTATAAGCACCCCAACAAATACAAAACACTCTAGCAACCACCAAGTCTACCCTAACCAACTCTAAAATCACCCTAGCAACCCCAGAACACTCTAGCAACCACCACAACTACCCTAGTAACTACAGAACACCCTAGCAAACACCAAGACCAACCTATCAACCTACAGATCACTCCAGCAACCACCAAGACCACCCTAGCAACCAAAGAGAACACTCTACAGAGAACATCCTAGCAATCAAAGACCAACCTAGCAACCACCATGACTACCCTAACAACCACAGAACACCCTAACAAATACCAAAACCACCTTAGCAACCACAGAATACTGTAGCAAGTACCAAAAACACCCTAGCAGAGAACAACCTAGTAACCACTATAAGCACCCTAACACACACATAACACTCTAGCAACCACCAAGACTACCCTAGCAAACACCAAAACCACCCTATCAACCTACAGATTACTCCAGCAACCACCAAGGCCACCCTAGCAACCAAAGAGAACACTCTACAGAGAACATCCTAGCAATCAAATAACACCCTAGAAAACACCAAGGGGACCCTAACAACCACCATTAACACTAGAGCACTAGAATACCTTTGCACAATCAAAAAACACTCATTAATTCATAAAAAGTAAAAATGTTGTTTTATATAAGGTCTTTGTACAGGTGGCCTAACGAAATACAATATTCATGGTGTGCAAAACCATTCCAATTCTACAGCAATTGAACTTCGGCTGGTCTGAACAGCTATGCATACCATTATAGCACACCTGAGCACTGCTTTATGTTCTTAATTAAAGGTTCATAACAGCTTTACATTCAACACAATGACCGAACACTGACCAGACCGCCATTCATTTACCGCTGAATTAAATACCTTTCCATATGAAAGAAAACGGAAAGCGGCCGACTATGGAAAGGTCCATCATGGTCGTTGAAACATGGATTATCAATCTGATGTTCATCCTCTAACAAAATCAATTACTTTGGAGCCACTGATTGAAAAGCACAAGCTAGCTGATCATTAGCCAAGAACACATGATAGTCAACAACACTTAGCAGGACCAGAATGGAAACGAACGCTAAATGTGGCGTGGTTTCTAATCAGGGTAAGAGTGTAGGGCCAGAAGAGGATGTTTCTTTATGAAAATGTCAGAAGCAGATGGGAAGAAAACATTTTAGCCTTCAGAAAGGAAATCCGTGCGACGATTCTTTTTGTGTCAGACCGCAGGGGTGAAACACTTTTCTGGCTAAACACGCTCATTTTATTCAGATGTGACTCACACATGCCACATCTCTGAATGAATGGAGGATTTCTGCAGCATGAATGCTAGGACAGGTCACTTTGAACGCTTGTGATGTGTTCGTGTTTTATTCATAAACACAATATGGTTCAACAATTATAGAATTTAAGGGAGAATATATAGAGAAAATATAATGCTGGATTCAGAGGTCATGGAATACCTGTCAATATCAGGGAAAATATATGAAATGGTAAAAGTCATGTACATTTCTCTGCATATGCTGCATATGAAGGCTCAAAAAGTCAAACCCTCCATTGAGCCTTATTCAAATACGCTGCTGCTTTGTCTTTTTGGATACTATTAAGTGTAATGGTTCAAGACTTTTGATTCCAAATGGAAATGTTCCACAGGAAACTCTATTAAATATTTATGCAATGATCACGAATGACTTCTGAGATCACATCTAAATCTGGGATTTAAAAGCTAATTTAACTTTGTAATCTAAAGCTGTTAAATCTTACAAACCTAGAATTGGGAATATTCACTGAAGTCCATTAAATCATTTTAAGAAATCATATAAAAATACAGTAAAAACAGTAAAACTATTCAATAACATTACCAAAAACTGTTCTCTATGTGAATATATGTTCAAATGTAACATATAACATTCAGTGTCACATGATCACTCAGAAACCATTCTAATATGTTGATTTGCTGCTCAAGAAACAACAAAAGTCTCCACTATGATGCTAGCATATTCTGTTGCTAGGGTAGTCTGTATATATGTGCATCTGTGGGATTTTTTCACCTGTTTCATGGTGCGTCTGATCACTTAGTAAAGTAACAGCACACTCTCTCAACACGTCTCGAGTGCAAATGGGGTGGAACTTCATCCCATGGTTAACCACGTCTCGTGCTCCTTACATTTTCTCATTTCTCTCGCTGTCCGTCTGAATGATCGCTCAGTATTTCTTGAGGAGATAACGTGTTAATTACCTGCTGTCTTCAGTGCGTTTCATGTTGTGTGTGGTTCGTCACTCTTTACACCAGATTATGGTTGAATTTAGAGGATGTCAAAAGAAACTGCTTCTAACAGACCTTCAAATAAACCTGCAAAACCACACACATAAAGAGAAACAGAGCATTGAATTACATTACTGTATTTTAAGTAAAAAAAAATGTGGAAGTGCCTTAAATTTAAATAATTTTTAAAGGGGTCATCGGATGCGCATTTTCCACAGGTTGATATGATTCTTACTTTGGTTAAAATTTCTCAATGGTAGTGTAAAAAAACACTCTTTTTACCCTGTCAAAATTAGCCCTTTTTAGAGAGAGCTATTCTGTTGCTTGTTCCCCGCCCCTCTCTGCAGTGGGATGAAGAGCCATAATGTTTAGCCAAATTTAGCCACATTTAACGGCGAAACTTGCTAACTAGCACATTATTAAGAAACGCCATTTGCAAAGATGCATAAAAACCCCTTATACTCACTTCTGCTGTGGGTAAAGCTGCGTCATGAATGATTCGCACAAACATAGACGCATATGTAGATCGTGATCGGCGCTTTCCTTTTAAAAATGAAAGTAACGTTAATCTTCTGTGTCTTCAGCGGCTCAGATGTCGGGAGTAAATGACAAATGCTATGTTCATTATTACATCCAACAACAGAACTACTCTTTTTACCTTGTCAAAATCAGCCCTGTTCAGAGCGAGCCGTTTTGTTGCATGTTTCTTTAAATGCCTGCCCCCCTTTGGGATGACAAGCAGACTGTAAACTTTAGCCACATTTAGCCACAAAACTTGCTAACTAGCACATTATTAAGAAAGGCGATTTGCAAAGATTCATTTAAAAAACCCTTATACTCACTTCTTCTGAAGGCGAAACCAGGGCTGTAGTACTCGAGTCCGGTCTTGGACTCGAGTCCGGTCTCGAGACCGTTTTTTTATGGTCTCGGACTTGTCTCGGACTCGCTAGTATTCAGACTCGGACTTGTCTCGGTCTCGGCCACTGGTCTTGCCAAATATGGCTTTTGGTCTCGACCGAGTCCAGGTGTCTTTATTATGTTCCCAGTAAGCACACATTTTAAACTGTTTATAATTTTAATTTTTTCATTTCACCCGCCCGAATTTAATTAAAATATTATTTTTCGTCATGTCATCTGCCCGAACGACCCATCACTACCAATAACCAATCACAAAAACAAAAAAAACAAAACAAAAAAGTAATAACCAATCACACACTAGATTATATTTGCACGGCAAGCTCTGCATCTGCGTGCCCTGCTAACGTTAATTTTCATTGATTCACACACACTCTAACATGACATAAGCGGTGCAATTTACACTATTGACTTCTAAGGATTTTGATAAAAAACCACAAGAAACAGGTGAATAAAGGCTGACAATCAATGTTTAATGTTCAGATGTTATTATTTCAAGACATGTAAAGCATTTTGGCTGGTTTATGTGTGTCGTGTTCTATGAGAGCTGTGTGGAGGAGTGGAGTGTTTTTCTGAATGTCTATATGTGTTTCATTTATTTGTCCACGTTGTTTTGAACTACTGTACCGCTGTGTGTTGCGATCAGGACCGTTCAAAGCATCGTCGCGCTATGTTCATTGTCAAACTCCAAAATTAGACCATTTTTATTTTTTTAAAAAACGTCATTACTTCATTTGAAAAAGTTAACACATGTATTTTAGTTTGTTGTGTATATTTTTTTCATTTGATCAGATAACATTTTAAGCTGTCATATGGTCGTGTTACAACGTGCCCCTCAGATGTTACAATGTACCCCATCTATGGGGCATGTTGTCACGTTTCACTTCCTTTCTTTTGAGGTAAATAACGAAAAACGTATACACTGTAAATATTAAACAAAGCGATATATTTGTACTAGACAAATGTGAAAATAATGTGGATAAAAATTGTACTCTGAACCCCAAGTGGATTTACATAATCCGCGAAATTCAAAAAGTGTTAGGTTGTGCCCCGCTCTCCCCTACTGGTCACTTCTTTTCTACACTACTGTACATCTGCAGTGAAGCTATATTGTAATTTAGTTGCTTAAATGCTCAGTACTAGTACCGTACCGAGCATTGGTAATAGTAGTGGGTTGGTGTTTGTATATCAGTTCTAACACTGCTATTATGAGGTATCACCATATGTCATCATTCTGTTTTCTTTAGATTAATAGATTATATGATATCAAGGGGAATGTCTATACTTAAAAATTATGGGTGTTGTTACCCAGTCATTCATATTATCACAGCAATATTATGATTAAAGGTCATAGTTTGGATATAAACACTGATGTGATGTCTATGGTAGAAATTAAAACAGAGCACGTCATCTTTTGAAAGTAATTGGCGCTTCAAATAATGTTTGTGTCGATTGCATTGTTTCGCCACTAGATGGAAACAACTGTTAAAAAATGTATTTGTCAACGAATAGAGATTGATTCAAAAATGCAGATTCATCCAGTGAGGTTTTTGTGAGCATGTCATTTATTCATTCAAACCACTTTTTCATAAATGTAATATAAAAAAATCGGTGTGTTAAACATATTCTATTTTAAATATAAATATTATGTATTAAATTATTAAGAATTCATTAAAATGAATTAAACACTTTTAAATAGACTGAAGCAATTAATATTTTGTCTCACATTATTTTGCTTAGTTTAGAATTGCGAGGAAATTGTGATCTCTATTTAATCTCAAAAAAACTAAAACTAAACTAAACTATAGAAAAACTAAATAGAAATGTGTTCACAAAATAGAAACCAAACTAAAACAAAAAAAAATGTAAATGAAACTAACAAAAACTAAACTAAATTTTACTGAAAATTTGAAAACTATACCAAAATAAAACAAATTTTAAAAAGCTAAACTAAATTAACCTTGGCTTCAACACTAGTCTGTTTTTTTTTCCTCCGGTCTCGACTTCGTATCGGTCTTGGTCTCGACTTGGTCTTGGTCTTGACATGGTCTGTCTTGGTCTTGGTCTTGGTCTTGTCTTGGTCTCAATCACTTCTGGTCTTGGTAGTGTCTTGGTCTCGGTTTAGGCGGTCTTGACTACAAGTCTAGTTGTGACACTGTTTTTGCTTTTAGATCAACAAATAATAACCCAAAATGATTGTCGTGATGATGTCATGCATACAGCTTTTTTTCCTGTCCTGGACTCGGTCTTGACTCGGACTCGAACTTTTTTGAACTCGGTCTTGTCTTGGACTCGAACCTCTTTGGACTCGGTCTTGACTTGGACTCGACTAGTCCTGGTCTTGGACTTGTCTTGGACTCGACAAAGGTGGTCTTGACTACAGCCCTAGGCGAAACTGTAACACTAATGATTCGCGCAACATAGACGCATTTATGTAGCTTGCCGGGTGCATTCCCTTCAAAAACAAAAGTAATGTTAATCCTCTGTGCTATGCTCATTATTACATCCAGCAACAAAACACCTCAAATGCTCAATCGGAGACATTCATGTCTACGTCCCTGCTCCGGCAGTGAAACAACGGCTGTTCACAGCTCACTCAGAGCGGGTCTAAGGTAAGGCGGCCATGTCAATCAACAATTGTGGGAGTGGTCTTGGTCGGTGTGACGCCACACAGACAAGAAGCTGAGAATGACTTGATTTGAAAAAGGGATTATTATTTATATGGATTTTTTTTTTAAAGAACAGTGTGGGTTTTTATCATTATGCCAACACACATTTATGTTCAAAAAACATGTAAAAGTGAGTTTTGCAACCGATGACCCCCATGGTGAAATGCTGTGTAATAAGTAGTATGACTGCACAGTATCCCTTAAAGGAACTGTATGTAAGAAATGTATTTTAGTTAATCATAAAATGGCCCTGACGTGTCACTAGACATTAAGAAATCGTGTTCATTTCAAATAGTTATATGAATGACAACAGTGGCCCGGCCAGGATATTGTCATATAAAAGTGAGAGTTGCAGCCCACGACTGATATTATTGTTGTCATTTTGTGTTTTGGTCTGAGGCTCCACCCTCCAGCTATCCACCAATCATGAAGTCAGTAGAGTTTTGTCATTCGGGTTGCCAGCTCTGTTACAGCTGCAGCTATGAACATGTCGGATAAAACATGTATAACGTTATGAAACCTAAAAGACCTCGTCATGAATCCGAAATACGTCGTGACAAAGTCCGAAATAAAACAAGGATTTGTATAGGAGATGCCTTTGAAAGATGGAGACGGCTGAAAACGGAGAAGAATTTGAAGACAGATGCCAACGTTGCTAATTTTCTCCTGGACAGGTAAGATTCATCTATGTTTGGCTAACTTTGCTTCTGTACACAGTGGATTTTCCACGGTCGGCCGTGCTAAATGCGTTCATAAAAAGCTTTATATCGCACCACTAGCAGGGTATGAAAACAATCTATGTTCCGACTGAAATGTGGTATTACACCGTCTACACCGGACGCGACAGTTGTCGCGCCGCAACAGCTAAAGTCTGTCTACACTGGACGCGACAAAGCGAACATTGAAAATCATTTAAACTTTGTGTGAGCACGTCATAAATAGAACGCGGCAGCAGATTACTGTCGCGCCACATCCAGTGTAGACCGCATAATAGGTTCTATTGTATTTTGTCGCGTCGCCCCGCGCCGCTCGCGTCCGGTGTAGACACAGTGTTACAGTACATCTTTACGAAATATTTGGCTAATCGCCATTAGTAAATTTTTGCGATACATAATTACTTCGCAAAACATCTCTCGTGAAGCAACAGAAGAAAAAAAAATACTGTGTAGGACTCGTCACTTGCCATTGGAAGCTCCTTGTAGCAGCCTAGGTTCCTGCTGGATCCTGCAGCTTAGCTGGCAACCTTGAGTCAGGGGGGAGCGGGAGGGGATACACCGTTCTACAGTATTTTGAAAGTGATTGCAGTACCAGTTTTGGCCACAATCCTGCATATGGTTCCTTTAAATGTAGTTAAAAGTGTAGTTTGAACTTGCCGCTTGCTAGAAACTGCTTTCTTCACTGAAGCTTTACATTCAAATATTTAAATTCAGATTTATGTCTAATTATTTGCTTTTGTGGCAAGCAGCCGTGTAATAAGGTCATTTTAGACCTAGTAACGACACTTGAGCTGTTGAAAGCAGACTAATGCAGTTAATAATGAAGTTTAGACAGACCGACAGAAAAGGCAGACAGACAGAAAGAGAGAGGGAGGGAGAGATTAAGCTCATGAATTACCTGAAGTCTGTGCATCTCTCCAAAGTGATTGGCAGTATCGTCTCTAATAATAGTTAAACTTAGTTATTTATTTTTTCCAAGACCATGCCGTTGTTACCTCATTTGTGAGAAATGTACTTTTTAAGTTGGTAATCATCAGAACAGCATCTGAAGCGCATGCACAGAAAGGCATGTGAGTATTAAACCAAGTTCTCTTTCATGTCTTATTGTGCTTAAACTGTCAAATACACAAGTTTATGTTAAAAACACACATGAGTTACAAAAACAGTTATGTCTGTGAAGGTAAACAGTTGGGAAAGAAATCGCATGTTTATATTAGATTTGTGTGGCAGCAGCATGATATACATTAAATAAATCAATAGATCCACAGCTCTCTTATCTCCACTGAGGCTTGCACTCTAAATAGTGTTCTTTGCTTGTCTGTGCAATCAAGAACAGAACATTCAGCTTGCTTTGCTCGAACTTTGTTGTACACCGTTGTCGATTGCGAAAACAAAATGGCCGTGGATGGAAACATGCAGATTAAGGGGCGGTAATATTACAATAAGATCTCATTTCTACATCACGGGGGAGCAACATCTGTGGCATGTTTTTTCACATGCTTTCACAACCAAAAACGTTAGTGGGTTGTCCTTTTTCACCTTTTCTGGGTTGGTAGATGCACCGGGGACCCGTTTATAGTAGGCTACTTAGAAATGGAAAAAGTAACCTTTAACACCTGATGGCAGAAAAAGAGAAAAACATCTTGTACACAAGATATATTATAGTGGAAAAGGGTTCCTTAGATTTTTAAAACATTCTTCACTCTAAGACAAAAAATGGTTGTTTTAAGAACTGTTCACTGAAAGCTTCTTTAGGGAACCAAAAATGGATCTTCTACAGTGCTGCTACAAAACCCCCCTTTGACGGCCTTTATTTTTAAGAGTGTAGGAGGGAAACTTTCTGTTACACTGATTTTGGAGACTGACAAGTTTGCTGTGAGCCTCACCATCAGCGGCACCTGTTCGGAAACATCCTCATTTCCTATCAGCGCGGAGGCGAGGGCTGTGTGCGCTTTCTTCAGCCGCTGCTCCTGTAAAGCGTGGACGTGAGAGATATG
>NC_133361.1:19700034-19725105 GCF_049309525.1 Garra rufa
ATAAACTTCTTGGGAATTTAAGGAAAAGAAAAAAAACGTGTTACTTATACCACTAACAGATTTTTGTCCATTAATTTTGATAATTCAAACTTAATATTTTTTAATAAAAATTAAAAACATCCACATTTGAAATCTAAAAGTTGGAATTTTTAATTAAAAACAGTCAAATTTCGTATTACATTTGGGATTTGGAATTTTAAAAGTCCAAATTTGGAATCTGAATGTTGGTATTAGAATTTGGAAATGACCAAACTTGTGATCGGAAGGTTGGAATTTTAAATTAAAAAAAAAAAAATCTAAATTTGGATTATGAAAATTGGAATTAGGAATTTTAAACATCCAAATTTGGTATCTGAAAGTCACAATTTGAATTTTTTTTTTTTTTTTTTTTTTTTACAATAATTAGGTTAAAAAATAAAACAAGATAAATTTATTTGAGACACAAAATTTGGTAAATCTTATTTTCTGAAAAGCGTGTAAAAAAACTTTCTGAAAAGCATTTAAAAAAAAGTTAATACTTAAAAGAAGAAGAAAAATATCTGTCAATGAGGTCAGAATATAAACTTCTTAAAAACATTATTTTTTTCTAAACCAATTGACAGATATTTGTCAATTAGTTTTGATATTTCAAAATTAATATTTTTATTTTGGAATTAAAATCAAATTTGGTATCAGAAAGTAGGAGTATGGGAATTTAAAATATCCAAATTTGGAATCTGAAAGTTTTTTTTATTATTAAAAACAGCCAAATTTTGTATCTAAGAGTTGAAATTTGGAATTTAAAAAGTTCAAATTTGGAATCTGAATGTGGTATTTGGAAGAAATGTCCAAACTTGGCATCTGAGAGTTGGAATTTTAAAATAAAACATCTAGATTTGGAATCTGAAAGTTGGAATTTGGAATTAAAAACATTCAAATTTGGATTATGAAAGTTGGCATTAGGAATTTGAAACATCCAAATTTGGTATCTGACAGTTACAATTTAGATTTTTTTTAACCATGAATTTGGTTAAAAAAATAAAACAAGATAAATATATTTAAGACACAAAATTAATAAAGTTGTTAAGTCTTATTTTCTGAAAAGTGTCTAAAAATTGAGTGAGTTTATACTTAAAATATTTGAATATATTGGGAATTTAAGATAAAAACTTTTTTTCGTAACCCATTGACAGATATTTGTCAATTAATTTTTATACTTCAAAATTAATATTTTTAATTTGAAATTTTTTGGAAATTTGGAAATGTTTAATTAAATACAGACAATTTTTGTACTGTAGTGTTGGGATTTGGAATTTTGAAATGTCCAAATTTGGGAATCAAAAACGTCCAGATTTGGATTTTTTTTTAATAATAATAATACAAGCTAAATTTGAGACGCAAAATTACTAATGGTAATGTTTTTTTTTTTTTTTTTTTTTTTTAAGTGTATAAAAAGTAAATTAGTATATATTTATATAAGAAAAATATCTGTCAATGAGGTCAGAATATAACCTTCTTTTCTTAACCCATTGACAGTTGATATGTCAATTAATTTTGATATTTCTTTCAAAAAACAAGACTAGATCAATCTAATGTCACATTGCTTCCTAAGTAATGCATCTTCATTTAATAACTTTTGGATATTTTACTGAAAAACAAGACAGAAATACTGAGAAAGAAAATAATTTTTGCAGCACACAGACCATTAACTTACCATCTAAAGATCATGACAAACAAAAATAGCATGGTTCTTCTCAAAACAGCAAACTACAAAGTAATTGGTTGACTGATAATATCAGGAATCATTAGTAAACTAATTGCTTCAAATGTGCAATGTGTTTGTGACATTTTAAAAGTTTTGCATACTCTTCTTTGTGATCCGAATGATGTCCAAAAAAGAAAAAGTAAACGTAGAGCTGTCATATAGCAGCATTACAAGGAAAGTGAATCTGTCTGTGGATTCTACAGTTCTTAAGCGATGTGTGTGTTGAATCTGTGTTGATTTATGACTGTTGATTATAACTCTGTGCTGCATCAATGTCTCAGCGCCGGACACATCAATAACTACTGACAAAATTTATCTTGCCAGATTAAAGTGACAGACGGCCGGTGGGGAGGCAGCTTCCCACACGTACAAATCCAGCCTATCAGAGACCTCATCTCATTATTCCCAAAAGCTTATTAAATATAAAACAGACGCCATTTATCACGCCGCACAGCTCCGCAACAGGACGCATGCATCAGGAGAAATGTCAGCGAGAGGCTTTATTTACACTTTCCATACGCTGTCATGAATGTTTCCCGCTCACCTCCGGCGTCCCGTCGACGGCAGACGCGTTTGCTGTGGGGTCCACGGGAGCCGTCACAGCGAAAAATGAGCTGCCGGAAGAAAAAGTGCACGCAGCGACAGCAAATAAAGACTTATTTACACTTTTCAAAGGTCTCTGTTGTTGGCTAAAAGCTGGAAAGTTTTATTCCGGGCGTCAAACTTCATTTTACACCAGAAACATCACAAAATGTGATTTCTTTTCCAGTACAAATATCTATGCATTCTTAAATCAAGATACAGTTACTAGAGATGCGAAGTTACTTACGATATTAAGTTTTGTATTCCTAAAACATTGTAATACCACAGTACGCTTCATATTATTAAAACTTTCAGACATAAATGGCTAGCCATTTAGAATTAAATAGTTTGGAACATGGAATTAAAAACATCTTGGTATCTAAAATTCACAATTTGGAATTTTAAATATCAACATTTGCTGTCCGAAAGTTGGAGTTTGAAATCGGAATGCTGGAATTTTTTAACTAAAAACAGCCATACTCGGTATATGAAAGTTGGTATTTGAAATGAAAAACATCCAGATTTGGAATCTTAAAGTTGGAATTTGGAATTAAAAACATCCATTATGAAAGTTGGATTTTGGAATCTGGAAATGACCAAACTTTGGATCTAAAAGTCGGAATATTGAATTTAAAATGTCCAGATTTGGAATCTGAAAGTTGGAGTTCAAAATTTAAAACATCCAAGTTTGAAATCGAAATGCTGGAATTTCGAACTAAAAACAGCCATATTTGGTATATGAAAGTTGGTATTTGAAATTAAAAACATCCAGATTTGGAATCTTAAAGTTGGAATTTGAAATGGAATACTCTAAATTTGGATTATGAATTTAAAATGTCCAAATTTGGTATCTGAAAGTCACAATTTGGAATTTTAAATGTCCATATTTGTATTCTTAAAGTTGGAATTTGGAATTAAAAACATCCAAACTTGGATTATGAAAGTTGGATTTTGGAATCTGGAAATGACCAAACTTTGGATCTAAAAGTCGGAATATTGAATTTAAAATTCAATTTCAGATTTGGAATCTGAAAGTTGGAGTTCAAAATTTAAAACATCCAAGTTTGAAATCGAAATGCTGGAATTTCGAACTAAAAACAGACATATTTGGTATATGAAAGCTTTGAAATTTTAAAAACATCCAGATTTGGAATCTTAAAGTTGGTATCTGAGAGTCACAATTTGGAATTTAAAATGATCAAATGTCCAGATTTGCAATCTTAAATTTGGAATTTGGAATTAAAACCATCCAAACTTGGATTATAAAAAGTTGGTTTTTGAGTTTGAAATTCCAAATTTAGGATATAAAAGACAAATTTGGTATCTGAAAGTTGGAATTTGAAATTTAATTTAAAAGGCATTAAAGCAACACTAAAGAGTTTTTTTTTTTTTTTACCTTAAAATAATGTTTCCGAACTCGTGTCAGTGGTTCATCAACTCATAACAGGGTGAAACGGCACTTTCGTATTCGCTTTGCGACCCTCTATCAGCCATAACAGCACTATGTAAGTTTGGGTCGTCGGGTAGCGGTTTTGTAGTTCAAATGAGACTACAAATGCGACTTGCTTTACGAAAAAAAAAAAATAGCAAACAATGTCATTATGATGTTTTATTTCGTTTTCATACTTTCATAAAGTCATCTAACATACTCTACCTTGTCACTGGACATCGTTATTTCCAAAGCCGGTCCTGGATAGCCTCCAAACAAATAACGTGCATGTGACGTGACGGTAGGCTAAATTATTTACGACAGCGGTAATGGACAATTCCACTTCCAACCTGTAGAGGGAGCGAAGTTCTTTAGTGTTGCTTTAAAAGCCATTTTGTTAATGTAATACACCACAAAAAGTGATTTCTTACTCGTCTTACTTCTTCAGTACAAATATCTATGCATTCTTAAACCAAGATACAGTTACTTGAGATGTGAAGTTACTAATATTAAGTTTTGTTTTTTGAAAAATGTATCAAAACTATTAGTTGCTTTTTCACTTTGAACACACCTTAAACCTGCAGATCAAGATCCACTGCACCTCCTGGACCATGACACACATGTCAGTTATGGATGAGGATTCGTCTCTGATCCCTCTGTCCATTAATCCCACAGGATTTCCATTCAGAGCGTTGCTGGATTCCGAGGCACATGTCGTCATCACTTGTTGTGAAGCATCATGAGAGTTGTCATGGGACAGTGTCTGAGCTGCTGCAACTGTGTAAGAAGAGCAAGTAAATAAATCATGAAAGTGAAAAAGAAACGTTATTTGTGGGAAAGATCAACCACTGACCTCTGCTTTCTGTCCCACAGCCTGGAGGGATGGCGGCAAATGACGCAGACAGCCCTGTTCACTATGTCCTTTGAGTGCTTTGTTAAAGTAAAGGCCAGACGCCCCTCGAACCACCGGTTCAGCTTTTAAATATTAATAAACCAAACCAGACACTAATCAGCATTTGCAATACAAATCCATTTTGCAATGGAGACAATGTCTGACAAACACTTTCATTGAAACTATTATTACTGTCACAACCTTATCAGGAAAGGTTTGAACTTCTAGCATTATATGCTTTTAAATTACTCAGTGAAGTCCCAGGTTAATGATAACACTAGATTCTGTAGGTTTAGCCTTCAGGCACTTTTGAGACATTTCCTCACAACACAATATGTAAGAGAACCATACAGTATATCTTCCTTGATATCCTGGCCTACAGTACATTTCCCAAATGTCCACCCTCAAAGGCAGAATTGCTGGCAGGGAAAATTAAAAATAATACATCAAGAACATCATAACCTGTACAAACACTGCTAGAAACACAATGGTACATTGATGGCATCAAATTGTAATACCAAGGGGTTTGATTTATAGCATGGTACTCCGGATCTGAAGGCTGGAATTTTGAATTACAACCATCCAGATTTGGAATCTGAATGCTGGAATATTGAACTAAAAACAAATTTGGTAAATACCAGTTGGTATCTGGTCCGTGTACTTTTTCGTTCATTCATTATTCAATTTCGGAATGAAAGATGAAATTTAAAAAAGGGTGCAGCTTGGTTTTTTGTTTAAAAGAAAAAAAGCAGAAATGGCTGTATTTTGTTTTCCAAATGTATTGTTGTCATCAAATAATAGTAATAGAAAATTGGACGCATTTCCGATCGTTTTTTAATTTGTAATATTTATTTGTACATTTATTGTATTTCATTTGAATGATCCTATCTTTACCCGGAAGTAAATTACACCGTCGTGCGGGTATCAATTATTATTGTCTAGTATCACTAAAAATACTACTAAGATCCATATTACTATCACACGAGCCAATGGCAATTAAATGCACGGATGCATAGTCAGATAATGAATGAAATACAACTGTTCACGAACAGAAGATTGTATTTGACTCATGCTGCATACGCAATTATGCCTACAACTACGATTAGAGTTGTTTGCATAAAATGCACCGTGAACACGTTTGCCTAGCTGTGATAGGCTACAATTTATCTCCATTAATACTATTTTCTCAATTCTGCGCATATATTTTCATTTACCTTACATCAATTGCTCGATCAATATTATCATCACATATTTTACATTTGTAACTATAGGTATCACAAACAATTTAATATAGCTAAGTTTGTGTATTTTTACAGGTAGTAAAATACTGTGTGTGCTTCTTATAAACACCAGAGAGATAATGATTCATGAAAAAGATGGTCTTTCTTTACTCATCTCACTTGCACAAAATAAATGCAGTAATAGAAAGTACAGAAACGCACAAAATACACTGAAATACACTGAGAATTATATGCATTTAAAAATTTGGTGGGGTTGAAGTCATCCCCCCGGATCTTCTTCTGCATCCACTCAGCCCGTGCAGCGTCAACGGGGAATGCGACGAAACGGTACAAAAATGCACACAACGATGAAGTGCTGAGTCAACACAGTCTCACTCCCAAGTCGTCACATATTGACGTTTGGCCAGGACCCTTTGGCGTCGCATTTTGACGCACAGGGTACCCCTTCAGCGTCATTTTTGGACGTGCAGGGTCCTCCACTACTTTAAATAAGAAACCCTTGGCGTCAATAAGCTGACGCGAAAGGCACTGTGAATTTTATCGTCATGATTAAATGATCTATTGGGTAATAATATTGCCATTATTGCATATGTATTGGGGTGTGATTGTTCAATGCAAACAGTCACAACAAGACACATTTACGAGCACGTAACCCAACCCCTGCCCCTAAACCTAACCACTTGTCAATAACTTAATAACAATAACGAGAACTTGTCACTTCTCGGAGGCTGACCCGTTTTGGCCCTTTAAACAACATGTAATGAATCTGATCCATGATTTTGTCGTCACAGAGATATTTTTTCACATTGAGTGTTTTTAGGATTCAAGAGAGGAGACTCAGCACTTCATCGTTGTGTGCATTTTTGTACCGTTTCGTCGCATTCCCCGTTGAGGCTGCATGCGTACGGGCTGAGTGGATGCAGAAGATCCGGGGGGATGATTTCAACAAAATTTTTAAATGCATATAATTCTCAGTGTATTTCAGTGTATTTTGTGCGTTTCTGTACTTTCTATTACTGCATTTATTTTGTGCAAGTGAGATGAGTAAAGGCCATCTTTTTCATGAATCATTATCTCTCTGGTGTTTATAAGCAGCACACACAGCATTTTACTACCTGTAAAAATACACAAACTTAGCTACACTGTAACCGATTTTTGTAATTTGAACAGTATTTTACTGTAATATCTACAGTAAGATACTGTAAAATGTATATACAGTATTTTACTGTAAACTGCAAAGGATTATGGGAAAATATATGATCACTACTGTAATTATCCACTACTGTAAATCCGTTTACAGTAAACTACTGTAAATTTACAGTAGTGAACTTGCCCGCGAAAAATTGACCAATGGCAAGGGCGATTTTTTTTCTCTCCTGCTGAGAGGAAGTGGCGGTAAAAAGGACAAAAGGAGAAATGTTGCACCAATAACTTGACAAAAAGGTTAGTATATTATTTCTGTTTTATGAAAAACTGAACAATTTTAAGATGTTTTCACTTGTTAACAGCAAACTAACAATATTCATCGTGTTTTGCATGTCGGTAGCCTTTTTTTCTGACTGACGGCCGGGGCGCCGCCATAACGCCGGTGAAAACATGGACTGGTGAGTAACTTAAGGTGACATATATTAGTCGAAATAAACTTTAGTGAAACCGAGAAACGCGTTTGTATATTGTGCTGCCCTTTAATGCAAGTTAACTCGTCTGACGAGCCCTTAACGTTACTCAAGCTTAACGGCGAACTGAGGTGAAATACTGAGGTAACGTAAAGTGCGTTAAGCAACACCGCTTTTTCTGTGGAGATTTTAAATAGTATTTTCAAGCCCTTCTTTTGCTTGTTATTTTCAAGTTTCTGGTCTGGATGTCGTCTGTAACGTCGGAGGTGTATTTTGGATCTTCTTCTTGTGAATGACTGCCATAGTATCGACGATAACATGAACTGGTAAGCTAATAATGTCCATAAGCCGAAGTTGACAAACTCAACGTTAGTCACAGAGCGGCATAATATCGTTTCAACGCTGCATCTTTATAGCTGGCAAGGTAATTCTCTTCAAATGATGTTTAAGTAAGAAATGTGTGTATCAATGTCGTATGTAACTTTATAGACGGTCCCTAAATTCAGTGACAGACGTGACATAAACAGCGCGCTAACATGAAACACTGAGGTAAAACTGAAACACCGCGGTTAAGTGCTTCTTTTGTGTTTTATTTTCAAGTTTGTGGTCTCGTGGTCATGTCGTCTCCATCAGAGGTGTGTTGGAGCCTTTTCTGGTGATTGCCGTCGTTGCAGTGCAAACAACAGGTAACGTTAAGCTTTTGCTTTCGTCAACTTAACTAATGTTAACGTTACTAAATTAGCCACAGGCTGCTGTTCTCCACTAACACTACTCCACTACTGTACAGTAGTTGTCTTTTCTGATCATAAACTATAGTAACACTAAAAGGGTGTTGTGACACTGTCTGTTACAGGAGATTTCTCCAAGCACTAACTGGATGCTGACCATCAAGGGCAGAATCATCACACAGCCAGCTGTCCATTTTACAGACATGCAGAATAAGGTAACCTAAAACATATTTTGTTTTACATTGCATTTACATTCATGCATTTTTCAGATGCTTTTATCCTAAGCAAGTTATATTGTATTTAAAGTACACATTTGTAAGGTATTTATTTCCTGGGAATGTTTTTTATTACCATCAAGATTGAGTTTGCATGCGCATTAAAATTATTTCTATTAAACCAGCATTTAAACAGCAAAATGCAGCTGCTTCAGGTATCTTTAACTTACTGTAACCTTTAAATTCATAATAGCAATCTTACTGTCTGTCAATTTAGATTATTGTTACTGTAAAACAACAAATATAGATTTTTAATCATAGTAGGCCTATTATATGCACAGACTTTCTAGGAAACACACACCTGTTTAGAATGTTGATATGAACAGATTGGTTAGCATTTAGCATGGTCTGTGGCAGACTTTACTAAGTGTCAGGGCAACAAAATTCAATAAACAAGAATGTAATATTAAGTGATTTAAAGGAGAACTCCGGTGTGATTTTGACCTAAAGTGTATTGAATCATGATACCGACTGTAAACGTACCTTGCATATCTCATCTCGTCTTGTCCACTGCAGTCCGAAATCTGGGGTCAGTTATCCGATGCTCACAACAGGTTGTCAATGAGAGTCAATAGGGCATCATTGTAGCCATGTAAATAAATCACTGTTTTACGCCATTTACGAGGCACAAAGTAGCTCCACACTTCATTGGTAGACTTCCAAGGGCCCTGACATTTAAAACGAGACATTGAGAACTCAGAAAAAGCACCGGGAGTTTATTTACAAGTAGATTTATACAGACAGTAACTGCAAGAAGTTTAGCGGCTGCCGCCATCTTAAATTTAGTCACGATAAGTCGAGTGTCGAGCACGAAGGAAACTACAACCTGATAAGTTGATAACCTGATAAATTCCTTGGTGCTCGACACTCGACTTATCGTGACTAAATTTAAGATGGCGGCGGCCGGATTTTTTCTTGCAGGAACTGTCTGTATAAATCTTCTCGTAAATAAACTACCGGTGCTTTTTCTGAGTTCTCAATGTCTCGTTTTAAATGTCAGGGCCCTTGGAAGTCTACCAATGAAGTGTGGAGCTACTTTGTGCCTCGTAAATGGCGTAAAACAGTGATTTATTTACATGGCTTCTTCGATGCCCTGTTGACTCTCATTGACAACCTGTTGTGAGCATCGGATAACTGACCCCAGATTTCGGACTGCAGTGGACAAGACGAGATGAGATATGCAAGGTACGTTCACACTCGGTATCATGATTCAATACACTGTAGGTCAAAATCACACCGGAGTTCTCCTTTAAATCAAGAAGAAAATATTGTCTTTTTGCTCCATTTAGTAAAAACGGTTCTTAACAAAGCCATGTTGTGCATCTCTGCACACAGCAGTGTTTCATTACTGAATGAATTTACCTTTTTTAAACACCTAGAATCAGTGACTTACTGACCCATTCATAAAATTCTTTATAAAAAATTTCAAGAAAAAGTTTCTTCAGTTTTTTTTCTTACTACTGCGTTCGTATGTAGTATATCATTTTTTTTTTTTAAATGCATACAGCACCAAGTTTGACAGTTGAGGCAAATTCTTTAAACACTGTTTTTCTTGTGCTTGCAGGTTTGTTCAGACAGTCAACCTTTGTGGCAGCAAATGCATTGACAGTCACAGATCAGATGGACTTCTGGAAAGAGGGTTCAAACAACAAGCATCAGCCTGAATCCCATTCTGCCGTTTCTCATCAGGGAGCTTGTCAACTTTGACTCAAAACTACTAAAATTTAACACAACACAAACACATTTTTACTGTATGATTTTATTTTATTTACACTACCAGACAAAGCTTTTGAACAGTAAGATTTTAAATGTTTTTAAAGAAGGTCTCTTCTGCTCACTAAGCCTGCATTCATTTGGTCCAAAGTACAGCAAAAACAATACACTTTTGAACCATTTTTATTATTTAAAATAACTGTTTTCTTTTTGAATATATTTTAAAATGTAATTTATTGCTGTGATCAAACCTTAATTTTTAGCATCATTACTGCAGTCACATGATCCTTCAGAAATCATTCTAATAATTTGATTAAAAAAACTATTATTATGATGTTGCTGAAATTATTATAATGCTAAAAACAGTGGAGTACATTTTTTTTCAGGTTTCTTTGATGAATAGAAAGTTCAGATAAACAGCATTTATCTGAAACAGAAATAGTTTGTAACATTATGAATGTCTTTATTATCACTTTTGATCAATTTAAATCATCCTTGCTAAATAATATCTTTCTATTCATCAAAGAATCCTGAAAAATCTAAAAATTAAATAATGTTTATCAGCATACTAGAATGATTTCTGAAGGATCATGTGATACTGAAGACGAGTAATGATGCTGAAAATTCAGCTTTGATCAAAGGAATAAATTAAATTTGGATCAAATTAATGCAGGCTTGGTAAGCAGAAGAGAATACTTTAAAAAAATCTTAGTGTCAAAAACTTATGACTGGTAGTGTACTTACTTATTTTTGCTTTTCAGTATGTGTATGTTTGCCATGATACAAAGTCTCTGTACTTTTAAAAAGAAAATGTTCAACAATTAAAAAGAATATTATCAGAACTAATGCTTATGAGTTATTGTGATTTTTATGGGGTTGGGGTGGTAAAAATCTTGAATTACAGTGCTGTAGGTTAATTTGATTGTTTTTACAGGTAAAAAATGTTTAAAATAAATGAAAATAAACTCTATAGTACTGATACTGTAATTGAAAATACAGTAAAAATACTGTAATTGAAGATACAGTAAAAACACTGTAAATGAAATTACAGTAAAAATACTGTAAATGAAATTACAGTAAAAATACTTTAAATGAAATTACAGTAAAAATACTGTAAATGAAATTACAGTAAAGACCTTTTAGTACTGTAAATGCACTTACAGTATTAATACTGTAAACATTTTTACAGTAACTTACTGGCATCCAGCTGCCAGTAAGTTACTGTAAAATTTACAGCAAACTTTTTACAGTGTATATTAAATTGTTTGTGGTACCTACAGTTACAAATGTAAAATATGTGATGATAATATTGATCGAGCAATTGATGTAAGGTAAGTGAAAATATATGCGCAGAATTGAGAAAATAGTATTAATGGAGATAAATTGTAGCCTATCACAGCTAGGCAAACGTGTGAATGTTCACGGTGCATTTTATGCAAACAACTCTAATCGTAGTTGTAAATCTATATTTACAGTAGGCATAATTGTCATTGCGTATGCAGCATGAGTCAAATACAATCTTCTGTTCGTGAACAGTTGTATTTCATTCATTATCTGACTATGCATCCGTGCATTTAATTGCCATTGGCTCGTGTGATAGTAATATGGATCTTAGTAGTATTTTTAGTGATACTAGACAATAATAACTGATACCCGCACGACGGTGTAATTTACTTCCGGGTAAAGACAGGATCAGTCAAATGAAATACAATAAATGTACAAATAAATATTACAAATTAAAAAACGATCGGAAATGCGTCCAATTTTCTATTACTATTATTTGATGACAACAATACATTTGGAAAACAAAATACAGCCATTTCTGCTTTTTTTCTTTTAAACAAAAAACCAAGCTGCACCCTTTTTTAAATTTCATCTTTCATTCCGAAATTGAATAATGAATGAACGAAAAAGTACACGGACCGTATCTGTAAGTTGGTATTTGGAAGTTGGAAACATCCAAATTTGGTATCTGAAAATCACAATTTGGAATTTAAAACATCCAAATGTCTCAATCTCAACTCTCAAATCTCAAAAGTTGGAATTTAAATTTGAAATTCCAAATTTGTGATATAAAAGATGGAATTTTAAACTAAAAACAGACAAATTTGGTATCTCAGAGTTGGGATTTGAAATGTAAAATTTCCAAATTTAGAATCTGAAAGGTAAAATTTGGAATTAAAAATGTCCAAATGTGGGGTCTGAATGTTGGTATTTGGAATTTGGAAATGTATAAAGTTGGAATTAAAAGTCTGAAGTTGGATAAGGAAAGGTGGAATTAAGAATTAAAATGTCCATATTCGAAATCTGAAAGTTGAAATTTAGAATTAAAAACATCCAAATTTGGGATTTGAAAGTTGGAATTTGGAACTAAAAACTTTCAAATTCTGGATCTGAGTCAAAAATAAAAATGTCCAGATTTGAAATCTGAAAGCTGGAATTCGGAATTTGAAACGTCTAAATCTGGAATCTGAATAAAAATTGTCCAGATTTGAAATCTGAAAATTTCGGATTTTGGAATTAAAAACATCCAAATTTAGATTATGAAAGTCTGAATTTGAAACGTCTAAATTTTAAATCTGAACGTTTGAATTTCAAATGAAAAACATTCACATTTGAAATCTGAAAATTGGAATTTAAAAAGTCCAGATTTGGAATCTAAAAAGGTGGAATTTGAAACGTCCAAATCTGGAATCTGAATGCTTGAATTTCAAATGAAAAATGTCCAGATTTGAAATCTGAAAGTTGAATATTGGAATTAAAAACAGCCAAATTTGGATTATTAAAAGTTGGAATTTGAAACGTCTAAATTTTGAATCTGAACGTTTGAATTTCAAATGAAAAACATTCACATTTGAAATCTTAAAGTTGAAAACTGGAATTTAAAACGTCCAGATTCAGAATCTAAAAAGTTGGAATTTGGAATTAGAAATGTCCAAATTTGGAATCTAAAGGTTGGAATTTGAAATTAAAAACATGCAAATTGCTTTATAGAAATGCATTCTTCATTCAAACCTACATTTACTGTCATAATTTACCAAAAGGAAAATAGATAAACATGAAAACAGCAGAGACAGAGTAATCCAAGAGTTTTTGTTTGTCCACAAACATTTCTTCAGTTTCCTCATGCTGAACTCTGGTCAGACAAGACTGCAACCATTTAACCTCGTCTTCAAAACAACAGAGACCTTTTCCACATTGACGTCTCTGAAATTGATTCTATTTAATACAAGTCGACCCATGGCTCCAGTGGGGGCTGAGATTTGATTGACATGAACAGTTGTCCTGGAGACAGGTTACCTTAGGTTGCCACAGTAACTGCCACACAGCAATCGGGACTTTATGAAAGTCAGAATAATAGAAATGGAAATTTTAGAAGTAAATTACACTTGCATGACTCATAAATATGAAATGAAGACATACACAATATAAACATCCAGCAGCAATACATGATTTTTCGATTTTTGAAGAAAATGTGAATGTGATTACCTGTGCAAAAGTTCCTGTCACAATGCTGGAGTGTTGTTGTGGTTGCCAGATCATTACTGTGCATTTGCTAGGGTGTTCTTGGTTGTTTCTAGGACATTGCTAAAGCAAAGACACAAAATGACACCAATTAGTGTTAAATTGTTGACTGTTATATTAAATTCTAGGCAAATCTACACTGTAAAAAAAACTGAAGTTGTAAATAAAACTAACATTATTGGAATACATTTTAGAAAATACTAGTTCAGTCTTTTACCTACATTTAAGTTCCATGTTTAATTTAATGTGTTACTTGCTGTTTCTTCGTAATTATTTGTACAATTTGTTAGCTATTTTTAATTTATAATGCCAAATTCTTTCAGTGTGGTTACCAGTGATTTATTTATCAGTAACAAAACAAATGTTACTGATACTGGGGGTTAGAATATGACCATCATCTTGAGCATGACCCTCTTAATATGAAGTATGAGAAGAGGATTCATACTGGAGTCTCCTTGCTTAGAGAACAAACACACACTCACACTCACACACACACACGCGCACGCGCACGCACACACACACACACACACACACACACACACACACACACACACACACACACACACACACACACACACACACACACACACACACACACACACACACACACACACACAAGTGGACATGCAAGGTGTTAGAAGTGTGATCGTTTCCTGGGGGAAATAAGTATGTCTGTCTCATGCCCTTATTACATCCTACAGCCATGACACACACAGAGCCATAACTCCCAAGACAGATTTTCCTGCCCTTGAGAAAGACCTGATGCACACACACATATCTATATGA
Organism: Garra rufa; assembly: GCF_049309525.1. NCBI lineage: Eukaryota > Metazoa > Chordata > Actinopteri > Cypriniformes > Cyprinidae > Garra > Garra rufa. Next base: position 19,714,566 of record NC_133361.1, read on the forward strand.
TCTGAACTACACAACCACCAAAGGGCATGCTGACCTGTGGTCACACTGTCTTTCAAACAGAGTTGATCATATTCCTAATCTAATTCTTCCTTGTTGGAAACAACAAGGTCTACATTCTTACCAATGAAGGTTCCAACAGTAACCAAAAAGGGTTTTATGCGTAGTAATAACTGAAAACACTGGCCATATGGATCATAAATTCAGTATTTCTATCACTTACTTGCTCAGTTGAGAAGAGGAGAGTAGTATTCAGACTCAACAGAGCAGAAGCTTACAATTAAATGTCTTTAAATTTTCAAGAAGACGCTTCATGTAGACATATGTGACCCTGGACCACAAAACCAGTCATAAGGTTAAATTTTACAAAACTGAGATATATACATCATATGAAAGCTCACTAAATAAGCTTTCTATTGATATATGGTTTGTTAGGATAGGACACTATTTGGCTGAGATACATCTATTTGAAAATCTGCAATCTGAGGGTGCAAAAAAATCTAAATACTGAGAAAGTCACCTTTAAAGTTGTCCAAATTAAGTTCTTAACAATGCATATTACTAATCAAAAATTACATTTTGATATATTTATAGTAGGGATTTTACAAAAAATCTTCATGAAACATGATCTTTACTTAATTTCCTAATGATTTTTGCCATAAAAGAAAAATCTATAATTTTGACCCATACTATGTATTTTTAGCTATTGCTACAAATATACCCCAGCGACTGGTTTTGTGGTCCAGGGTCACATATGTTATGGGGCGTTCACACCAGACGCGACTTGCGCGAATAAATCGCGCTATTCGTGCGTAGTTGGACGCTTGAACATTTAAGTTTACTCGCTTCATTCGTGCGTGACATTTACTTCACAACAGACACGAATTCGTATCATGGTAGGGGCGTCTGCACTCGTCAGCGGGAAAGTAGTTGTAAAATAGGTGAATGAGCTCAATTTGCCAGCTTTAGCTTGCTTGTAGTCTCAATATGTATGTATATGTAGGTCAGATTGAGTAAAGAGTGTTTTTTTTTTAAACTTACCAGATTGTCCGACCTCTTCACTCACTTTCTTCCAAGCAAGATCCTTTTTATTCCTGTTTCTATAAAAGTACAAAGATGTATCGTACAGCTCCGAGTAACCACAGACAGCAACGGTGATTTTGTCCTCCATTGTTGTTTCGGATTTCTGCCTCCGTCACTACTAGAGCAAGCTCCTGATTGGTTAACGCGGCGCGAATTTTCGCCAAAGTTCAGATTTTTGAACTCGCGCGTATGGCGCGGCAAACGCTTGAAACGGTCAATTCACGCCGCCTCATTCGCGCGTTTTGCGCCGCAGGATAGCTATTCACGTCTCTGCATTGACTTAACATGTAAATCACTCGCGCTTTCCGCTTCATTCGCGTCCGGTGTGAACAGCTCAAGAAAACCAGCTACATTTTTTAAAGACTTTTGGACAGTTATAGATTAAAAAAACAAAAGGGTGGGAAAAAAAACCCTCTAAACTCCAACTCACCACTGTTAAGAAAACCAGCTACAGGTTTTAAAAAAACAAAAGGGTGGGGAAAAATACCTCTATACTCCAACTCACCACTGTTAAGAAAACCAGCTACAGTTTTTTTTTTAAGAATTTTTGACAGTTACAGATTTAAAAAACAAAAGGGCGGGGAAAAATACCTCTATACTCAAACTCAGCAGTTTTAAGAAAATCAGCTACAGTTTTTTTTTTGTTTGTTTGTTTGTTTTTTAAAGAATTTTTTACAGTTACAGATTTAAATGAAATGAAAGGGTGGGAAAAATACCTCTAAACTCCTACTCACCACTGTTAAGAAAACCAGCTACCATTTTTTGTTTGTTTGTTTGTTTGTTTGTTTTTTAAGAATTTTTGACAGTAACAGATTTAAATGAAATGAAAGGGTGGGAAAAAATACCTCTAAACTCCAACTCACCACCCACTGTTAAGAAAACCAGCTATAGTTTTATTGTTGTTGTTGTTGTTTGTTTGTTTGGGGTTTTTAAAGAATTTTTGACAGTTACAGATTTAAAAAACTAAAGGGTGGGAAAAATACCTCTAAACTCTAACTCACCACCCACTGTTAAGAAAACAGCTACAGTTTTTTGTTTGTTTGTTTGTTAGTTTTTTTTTCAAGAAGTTTTGACAGTTACAGATTTAAAAAAATGAAAGGGTGGGAAAAAAGAAAACCAGCTACAGTTTTTTTTTCCTCTTTCTTTTTATAGAATTTTTGACAGTTCCAGATTTAAAAAACGAAAGGGTGGAAAAAATACTTCTAAACTCCAACTCACCACTGTGAAAAAAATAAAAACAGCTACAGTTTTTTGTTTCTTTCTTTGTTTTTTTTTTTTTTTTTTTTTTTTTAAAGAAATTTTGACAGTTACAGATTAAAAAAAAAAAATTAAAGGGTGGGAAAAAATACCTCTAAACTCCAACTCACCACTGTTGAGAAAAAAAGCTACCGTTTCTTTTTGTTTGTTTAAGAATATTTGACAGTTATAGATTTAAAAAACAAAAGGGTGGGAAAAAGTACCTCCACCACTGTTGAGAAAACCAGCTACAGTTTGTTTGTTTGTTTGGGTTTTTTGAAAGAATTTGACAGTTACAGATTTAAAAAAAAAAAAACAAAAAAAAAAAACGAAAGAGTGGGAAAAAAATACCTCTGAACTCCAACTCACCACCCACTGTTAAGAAAACCAGCTACATTTTGTTTGTTTGTTTCTTTCTTTTTTAAGAATTTTTGACAGTTACAGATTAAAAAAAAAAAAAAAAAAGAGTGGGAAAAAATACCTCTAAACTCCAACTCACCACCCACTGTTAAGAAAACCAGCTATAGTTTTATTGTTGTTGTTGTTTGTTTGGGGTTTTTAAAGAATTTTTGACAGTTACAGATAAAAAAAAATGAAAGGGTGGGGAAAAACCCTCTACACTCCAACTCATCACTATTAAAGGCTTAGTTCCCCAAAAAATGAAAATTCTGTCATCTACATGATCTAAACTACACAACCACCAAAGAGCACGCTGACCTGGGGTCACACTCACTGTCATTCAAACAACAATAAAGTTGATCACATTTATAATCTAATTCTTCCTTGTGGGAAACAGCAAGGTCTACATTCTTACCAATGAAGGCTCCAGCAGAAACCAAAACAGGTTTTACAGTCTCGTCTCAATTTCCATAAATAACTCTTTATTACTCTTCATTACTTTAATATTTTTAATCCACAACAAAAAGTCAACAATTTTTAAGTCACCAATTTTTGTGGCATTCTGATAAAGTAAAAATAAATGAATACATGGCCAAAATATTGTCCCTTAATGGAAAAGTTCATTTCTGTCACCTTCAAAAATATCAATACCTTTTCACAATTGAGTTGCTCTAACCGAAAAGAGTTCTGCATTGTGTACAAGGCTGAAAAGAAACGCATCTCTCCTGCTCTTTCTCTGAATGAATGAATGTGTTTGTGTGTGTTTATATGAGACTTTGACTAAATGAATGTGCTGGAGACAGAGGGTTTCCCAACACATTTGTCACGCGGGTGATAACCTGTCAGCGCTGGAAAGCTTTTCTGCCGTTTTGATTCATGCCTCGCATTCACTCAGCTGTCATTAGCAGCCAGCGCCTGTCTGAGAGAAATCACCGGCGAGCTAAAAGCGAACCCCTGCATTTTACTGATGAGACAAAATTATAAGAACCAGTGTTATTCATGTCCTGACATGACACTAGTGATAAGAATGAATTAAAACCCCAGACGGAAGAGGAAGACTTTAAGACTTACTGTTTAATTAACTGATATAGCGTTTCTTTAAACTTTGGAGGCTTGTTGTGTGTTCGTCATGATCAGCCCTGAGCACAACAGTCAGGCTCCAGAAGCAAAAGTCCTATTCATTTTCTCCATAGAGACATTGATTTTTTTGTGAAAATGTATAAACCTTTCTGAACAGACCCACCACAAGCTCTGAGGTTGTTAAATGATGGTATATGCTTCTGTAGAGGCCACAATGTAATGGTTTTTGATTTGTTTTTTATTTTCATAACTAAATGATTTACACTTACTTTAATAATGAAGACTGCAATCATACTGAGACAACGCGGATGACAATTTTATGTTTTTGTATGATTTTGTGATTTAGACAAAAAAGTAAGCATAAGGACCGTCACTGGGGTGTGAGAGGATCATACAAATGTAGTAGCTACCAATACACCAAAACGTAAAATAGTTACGAACAGTGACAGGGATAACAGATTACAAGTAATGTAATCAGATTACTTTAAGTTACTCGTAACAAAATATCTGAGTCACATCCAGCAAAAATTATCAAATGCAAGGCATTACTTTCCACAAATAGTAATAAAGTAACACAATTAGTTACTTTTTATGGAATAACACAATATTGTAATGCATTACTTTTAAAATGTAACTTTTCCCGTTACTGTTTATGAATCACTTATGATTGCTTATGACCACTGTTAAATGTAAAAAAAAAAAAAAAAAAGTAATATGATGCCATTTTTATGCATAAACCTAAGCAATAACTGAAAACAATAGCAATATGGATCATAAATTCAATATCTTTATCACTTACTTGCTCAGTTGAGAAGAAGAGAGTAGTATCCAGACTCAACAGAGCTGGTCACTTGTATGTTCTGTTGAAAAAAAAAAAAAAAAAAAAAAAAAAAAAAAAAAAAAAAACAGGACAGTGAGTATTTGAATCTTACAATTAAATGTCTTTAAGATTTATAGACTTTTCAAGAAAAACATGTTGGAGCTCAAGAAAACCAGATACATTTGTTTTTTTAAGATTTTTGGACAGTTACAGATTTTAAAAAACAAAAGAGCGGGAAAAAACACCTCTAAACTACATCTCCCCACTGTTAAGAAAACTAACTACAGTTTGTTTTTATTAAAGAATTTGACAGTTACAGATTTTAAAAAACAAAAGGGTGGGAAAAAATACCTCTAAACTACAACCAGCTACAGTTTGTTTGTTTAAGATTTTTTGACAGTTACAGATTTTAAAAACAAGAGGGCGGGAAAAAATGGCTCTAAACTACAACTCACCACTGTTAAGAAATCCAGCTACAGTTTTATTTTTTATTTTTTAAGAATTTTTGATTGTTACAGACTTAAACTAAAGGGCAGGAAAAAAGACCTCTGAACTCCAACTCACAACGGTTAAGAAAACCAACTACAGTTTTTTGTTGTCGTTTATAATTTTTGAGTTACAGATTAGTTACTTTTTATGGAATGACACAATATTGTAATGCATTACATTTAAAATGTAACTTTTTCCATTACTGTTTACGAATTGCTTATGATTGTGTTGGAATGGACAATAACTAAGAAATAACTGAAAACAATAACAATTGGATCATAAATTCAATATCTCTATCACTTACTTGCTCAGTCCAGACTCAACAGAGATGGTCACTTGTATGTTCTGTTGAAAAATTAACAAATAAAAACAGGACAGTGAGTATATAAAGCTTACGATTAAATGTTTTTAAGATTTATAGACATTTTCAAGAAGAATATGTTGGAGCTCATGAAAACCAGCTACATTTTTTTTAAGATTGGTGGACAGTTACAGATTTAAAAAACAAAAGGGCGGGAAAAAACACCTCTAAACTACAACTCCCCACTGTTAAGAAAACCAACTAGTTTGTTTTTATTAAAGAATTTGACAGTTACAGATTTAAAAAAACAAAAGGGGTGGGAAAAAATACCTCTAAACTACAACTCACCACTGTTAGGAAAACCAGCTGCAGTTTGTTTGTTTGTTTTTTAAGATTTTTTGACAGTTACAGATTTTAAAAACAAGAGGGCGGGAAAAAATGGCTCTAAACTACAACTCACCACCATTAAGAAATCCAGCTACAGTTTTAATTTAAGAATTTTGGAAAACCAACTGTGTTTATAATTTTTGACAGTTACAGATTTTAAAAAACAAAAGGGTGGGAAAAAATACCTCTAAACTCCAACTCACCACTGTTAAAAAAACAGCTACAGTTTTTTCTTTCTTCTTTTTAAGAATTTTTGACAGTAACAGATTTAAAAGAAAATCAAAAGAGCGAGAAAAATACTTCTAAACTTTAACTGTCCACTGTTAAGAAAAGCAGCAACAGTTTGTTTTGTTTTTTGTTTTGTTTTTTTAATAAGAATTTTTGACAGTTACAGATTTAAAAGAAAATCAAAAGAGTGAGAAAAATACTTCTAAACTTTAACTGTCCACTGTTAAGAAAAGCAGCAACAGTTTGTTTTGTTTTTTGTTTTGTTTTTTTAATAAGAATTTTTGACAGTTACAGATTTAAAAAAAAACAAAAGGATGGGGTAAAAACTCTCTCAACTTACCACGGTTGCTAACAACTTTCAATTCAAAGTAGCTAAAGCCTGCTTGAAAAGTCATTAAATGACACTAAATTATGTCATGCACTAATTAGCATTTTTATGACATCACAACCTATCGCTTTCAGCCTAGTATCAGCCATTTACGTCTGTTTGCTTCTCTCTTAAAGCACTCTCTGTGATCACATACTGCATTTTAATGCAGCTGAAATCTCAATAAAGCTGCTGTCCTTTGCATATTTTTCTGTTTCCAGACAATGGAACGTGAAATAGTGACTAAAACGTGGCTCATTAAGACTATATGCTAACCAGCAGTCACTTCCAAGCTGCTGCTCGGCACTAAAGTCTTGATTTATAAATGCAACGTCACCTTTGAAAATCACCAGACACATAAGTTAAAGTCAAGTCAAGTCAAGTCAAGATTATTTATACAGCACTTTTTACAATACAAGTTGTGTCAAAGCAACCTTACAGTATTAAAATAATAAAATAAAATGTCAATAATAATGCAAGAGTTCCATATTGCAACAAAGTCAAATTGGGGAGGACTCATCTGGTTCCCATGGCCTTGTGCCGGTGGCCGTTTAGGGTAGGAGTTCTTTCTTGATGATCTGTCTCTGGGGCTCATCTAGTTGACAAGGTATCCACTGACATTCGGCTGTAGGTGTTGATCCACCATCTGCTCTTGGTTTGGACTGGATCCGGGGGACTGCAGTGACCATCTGATCTGGATACGGACTGGATCTGGTGGCTATGGTGACCTGGGAATAAGAAACAAACATAATAATATTAATGTAGATGCAAGAGTTCCAAGTTGACAAAATCAGATTGGAGAGGACTCATCTGGTTTTCGCTGTCTTGCGTCGATGGCCGTCTAGGTGATGAGGTCTTCACTGATGATCTGTCTCTGGGGCTCATGTAGTTGATGTGGACTCTGCTGACATTCAGGGCTGTAGAGGATATCTCTGGGTGCTGATGGGCACGGACTAGATCCGGGGGACTGCAGTGACCGTCTGATCTGGATACAGGTGGCTACGGTGACCTCGGAATAAGAAGGAAAGATACTAATATTAGCGTAGATGCCATTCTTCTTCTGATGCAACGAGTACATCAGGTGTTATAGGAAGTGTCCCTGGTTCCGGTTGACCTAAATAAAGACAACAGCTGTGCTGTAATTTTGGCTATATTGATGTACATGTAAAATGATCACCCAGAAAGTCCATAGATTTGTTGCTGGGTGCTTTTGTGGGAAGAAAATGCTAAAGCGGGCCCGAAAAGTCACTAAATCAAAGAACCATTTCAGAAATGTGTTCTTCAGGAAGATTTGTTTTCTAAAGGAACATTTTAAAGAACCATCTTTTTGTATGTAATGTTGTATATAGAGCACAACCAGGTATGAGAGTTTTAAACTGTCATTTTCTTTCTCAGATGAATCCAGGTGTGGCCTCCCCATCACGTCACGGTAGCTGCCGACTATAGATTATTTCAACGTCAAGATGTTCTGTGTCGATAAACAGCGTAACGTTCATCCAGTGAATGAAATATCCACCGTGTCCAGATCCCGTCATGGCTGTAGTTCTCGTTAACACAGGTCACATCACACATTAACAAGAACTCACGCCTATTAACACGCAATTATCTCTCACCTTCAGACAAACAGACACCTCATTGCTAACTGTACAGTATGTCATCTCTCTTTACAGGCTTTCCTTATGTAAAGCTACACATACACCTGCATACAGTATTTGAAAAACTACTTTAAGATGAGCAACACTAGTGATATTCCTCTTGATCTTGATTTATAAAAGGATTGAACTTAAAGCATGAAGTAGAAAAAGAACTACAGTTTTGGATGATGCATTCCAAAAATTCCAATTTTCAATCAATCTGCCAGTCTTATCATGAAAACAGGACACAGCAAACAGTCCAGAGAGTCCAAAACACACACAAACACACTTCTGCCAGCTTCATATCCAGCCATTCATTACAAACACACAACTTACTCCTGCAGTCCAGCTCCCTAAATCACACACACACACACACACACAGATTGGTGATGTATGCTGGACGCATTTGGGCTGCAGCGGAGCAGAAACGCTGGACTCTCTGCGGTCTCATCGCTGGTAAAATAATGAGCAGAGGCGAGCGGAGGAGCCATTACTGCGGCGCTCGTACTGCACCTCCATCTCTCTCCACCTGAACACTAGTGCAGTCAGACCATTACAGCATCATGTCCCATTATAGAGAGAAAAACAAGCACAATCCATCCACATGAATGTACAAACACGTCCACCTGAGAGCCGCTGAATTACAGAAGGGGCGGGAGAGTTAACTTCTACATTTGTTGGGTAGACTACTGAGTTTATATGTTCGCTTTTTAGCTTTATTATTTTTAGCAATGGAATTTAGTTCAAAGAGTGTGAAAAGTTTAACTAGTAACAGTTTAACAACTGTTGTTGGTATTAAAACGGCAAACTAGGGATGCTTTAACATGCAATTTCTAGTAAATTGTTGCTACCTGATGTTATGACGAAAACAAGACACAAAATACGTACCAATAAGTACATATCGCTGCAGTTTCCAGCAAGCACTTGAAATTGTTTTCGTACACAGTTATGATTACAGCTCCATATGTTTTGCTTTCCGGACGTAACAAGCCTGCTAGGTAGCTCAGCCAACACGGAATTATGAAATCCTTGGGTACAAATGTTGTGAAAAACATGACTCACAATGAAAGAGCTAAAAGATGAGAGATCGAAAAACAAGCCAAAATTGCATGCTTCTAGTCAGAACTGCGGTGACACGTACAAAACCAACATCACATAAAACATACCATATGTATGTTCATCTGGTCCAGGAAAAAACAAACACTCTTTCGGCACCACTCTGTGGACATTTCTGTTGGAAACTGCAGTGATATGTGAGCCTGGTCAACAAAACCATAAGTGTTATAAGTGTCAATTTTACGAAAATGAGATATATATACATCATTTGAAAGCTAAATAAATAAGGATGTATGTTACAATATTTGGCTGAGATACAACAATTTGAAAATCTGGAATCTGAGGGTGCAAAAAAATCTAAATATTGAGAAAATCGCCTTTAGAAGTGGTCCGAATGAAGTTCTTAGTTTTAAAAAAATGATTTTGCCATAAAAGAAAAAACGATAATTTTGACGCATACAATATATTTCTGGCTATTGCTCGAAATATATAGACTGGTTTTGTGGTCCAGGGTCACATACAGTGCCTTGAGAAACTATTCATACCCCTTCATTTTTTTCACATTTTGTTATGTTGCTGTCTTATGTTAAACTACTTTAAATTACTTTTTTCCCACATCAATCTACACTCCCTACTACATAATGGCAAAGCAAAAAATAGGTTTTCAACATTTGTGCAAATTTATTAAAAATAAAAATCTGAAAAGATCCCGTTGCATAAGTATTCATACCATATTCATACACTCGAAATTTAGCTCAGGAGCATTCATATTGCTTCTAGATGTTACTACACTTGGAGTGGAGTTCAACTGTGGCAAATTCATTTGAATGAGTATGATTTAGAAAGGCACACACCTCTCAAAAAAGGTCTAACGGCTGAAAATGCATATCAGAGCAAAAACCAAGTCCTGAGGTCAAGATAACTGTCTGTAGAGCTCAGTGACAGACTTGCGTTAAGGCAATGATCTAGGGAAGAGTTCAGAAAAAAATCTGCTGCACTGAAGGTTCAGAGAAGCATTATCCATAATGGAAGATGACTGGAACAACTAGGACTCTAGAAAATGTCTGCCAGCCCCCATCCAAGCTGACAGAGCTTGAGAGCTGAAAAGGTGAGGCAAAGAATGGCAGATAATTGCCAAATGCAGATGTGCAAAGCTTGTCACATCATACCCAAAAACACTTGAGGCTGTAAAGGTGCTTCAACTATGTACTCAGTTAAGGGTATGAATACTTATGCAATGTACTCATTTCAGTGTTTTATTTTTAGTAAATGTGTAAAATTTGCAAATCTGGTTTTTGCTTTGTCAATATTATGGTGTATGGAGTGTAAACTGATGTGGGGGAAAACTGATTTAAAGCAGTTTAACAATGCTGCAACAAAACGTGACAAAAATGAAGGGGTATGAATACTTTTGCAAGGCACTGTATATATATATATATATATATATATATATATATATATAT
>NC_133361.1:19725605-19771120 GCF_049309525.1 Garra rufa
AACGTTGCACTAAAAATGCAGTTAACAATAAAAACCTTACGGTTGCCCCTCTAAATAGACAAACTGTGTGTAGCTGCAGATAAATGATGTCTGTATTTGCCTGCAGTGTGAGTGTGTTCGTGTGAATCGCATCTTCAGATTACACCTGCAGGATGAGATCACAGGTTAAATCACATAATCCCATGTTACAGTACAGAGTCATTCACCGGTGTCCTGTAAACACATACAGCAACAGGAACACGGCGGGATCGTCTATCATCCTCTGAATCACCGTAAACACTCACAACAGTTTCCTCTTTACCAAATCAATAAAGAGTCCTAATTAAGGCTGCATTGGGATCCAATACTTCACTACATCAAACTGAGCTCATGCAGTACCCTCCAGAGGCGAGTTACATTACAGATTTATAGAAATTACAACACAGAAGAGCATTTACCCAAACATTGGAATTTTGGGGAGAACTGATTGGGACAATAACTGAATTTAACATGACATGCCATTTTGATATATTCATTAAATTTAGGGGGGCCTAAACAGCATTTCTGCGGGTAGTGTCTTGTCTTAAAGGGTCACATCCTACATTATTCCTAGGTTCACGCCACAGGAGGGAGAGAGAGAGAGAGAGAGAGGAGTGTTTACATGCCATCTCTGTCTCTATCAATAGCATTCTTCATTCTGCGTTTCTCTCCCTGGCTCTTATTCGGCACACTTCACCTCCCTCATTCCCTCTGTATGTGTCTTGTTTACTGAAGCTGTGGTGTTTTTCCCCCTCGGGGAGTTCATAGACTCACTGCTTCAGACCCCATGAAGACACAAAATACCTCACAAACTTTCTCTCGTTCCCTTCTAGAACCCAGCTCAATGTCGACTATGAATATCGTGCCAGTGTTTGGGCCACTACATAGGAAGTAACTGCACACATGACGCAACTGACACTCCGATGTTGACATGCTACTCTAATACACACAAATATATACACTAGCACTCAACACAACAATTCTTTTTTTTTTTTTTTTTTTTTTTTTAAGAAACTGATACTTTTATTCAGCAAGGATGCATTAAATTGATAAGAAGTGACAGTAGAGACATTATTAATGTTATATTTCTAATTCAAATAAATGCTGTTCATTTGAACTTTTTTGTTTAGCAAAGAATCCTGAAAAAAAAATGCTTCACAGTTTCCATAAAAACATGAAGCCGCACAAATTTTTTCAACATTGATTATAATCAAAAGCGTTTCTTGAGCAGCAAATCAGCATAGATTGATTTCTGAAGGATCATGTGACACCGAAGACTGGAGTAATGATGCTAAAAATTCAGCTTTGATCACAGCAATAAATTACATTTTAAAACATCTTCAAATAGAAAATGATTCTTCTAAATTATAATAGTATTTCACAACAGTTTTTACTGTATTTTTGCTAAACTAAATGCAGCCTTGAGCATAAGAGACTACTTTAAATATTTAATTATTATATTATAATTTATAATTATTACAGTATTAGGTCTTTTTTTTAGTTAGAAGTACTTCCAATATATTTATATTATTATTATACTATTACAGTGTATATTATATTACTTCTGGGATCATGGCTCAAAATAAAAATTAGACATTGCTTTGGCAAGTAACTGAAATAAAACAAGTACATATATATACACACACAGATACATACATACATACATACATACATACATACATACATACATACATATATATATATATATATATATATAAAAATAATGAAAATAAATAAAAATAATTTAATAAAAATAAATGAATACACTCTAACTATAATAGTATAACTAATATAGCGATTACCGGGGTTCAAGTGCTTTAAGGTATTTAAGTACATATATAAAAAAAAAGACATTACATATTATTTAACAAGCCTGTGATGAACTAAATCAATGCTTAAAATAAATTAAAAAAAAGCATTTTTGGCAAATCATAGAAAAATTAGGGGTTTTAACTTTTCTGAGTGTTATAGCAGCAAATGTGATCTGATCTCCCAAAAACTTTGTATGCTTGTTTAGAATCACCTGTCTCGTGTACTCACCAATTTTGGTGAAGTTTTGAGTGTTTATTTAGGCTTTATAGGGTTTTGGATAAATTGGGACAGAGCCTTTTTATAAAGACTCTGTTATGGCTTCCCAAAGGGTAAATTTCAACATTTTATTAATAATTATTGACCTACAGAGTTAAAAATAATGTACTGCAGTGTTGTTCAAAATGAGGAGGTCTATCATATGATAAGAATATTTTGTGTATGTGCGAAAAAACATGGAATTTTCATTCGGGCTGTGGGGTTTCTCAATGAGGACGAAATTAGATTTTGCAAAGTCATCTATCCTAGGCACATTTTTCCAATGTGTTTCACTAGCTAAAAAAACGTCGGTTCTTCTCTAGCCGCATAACCTCTTTCCAATTTCTCACAGACCTTTAGGGCCATGAGTCAAACAGGCCCTCCAAGTTTCATTCCAATCGGCCTCCGTTAAACTTGTCTAATAGGTGCTTAAAAGCTCATTGGCGGTCATGTTTTTTGAGATACGCAAATGTCCTCATAGCCACTTCTGGTACTTTGGCCCAAGGCAGTGCGTGTTAATTTCCATGTCGATAGGAGAAATGGTTGCATAGTTATGGTGGCTTTTATGTTTTTCCCCTCTAATAGTGCCACTAAATGGCCGAGTTTTTTTTTTTTTTTTTTTTAATGTGACCTCAGATTCAGTCTTATTTATGTGTTGTGAGTTTTAGAGTTACATTAAAAGTTGCAGCCTTTATAGTAAAGGCGGCCCTGCCCCTTTTAAATGTTTAGGTGTCCCTTTGCGACGGATAATTGAAAGTTAAACTTTTTTCCCCATAATTATTGATATTCACTCTCCAGAGAATCTAAGCAGCACTGGTTTGGTTCTGACTGGGTGAAAACTTAGGACTAGTTTATAAAAGTAGGTTTTTCAAATAATTAAAATTACCCTAAAATTTGACCAGGTTGATGGAAAATTTGTGTTTTGCCCAGTGTGAGCCAAGGATTTCACCGACATTAAACACTTGAGCATGCGACAAACAGTTAAAGGGATAGTTCACCCAATAATGAATATGTTTATCTGCTTACCCCCAGGGCATCCAAGATGTAGGTGACTTTGTTTCTTCAGCAGAACACAAACAAAGATTTTTTAACGAAAACCGGTGCAGTCTGTCAGCCAAATAATGGAAGTGGATGGGCACCAGACCTTTAAATGTAAAAAAAAACAACAACAACAACAACAACAACATGCACAGACAAATCCAAATTATACCATGTGACGATACATTGATGTCCTAAGACACGAAACGATCGTTTTTGGTGAAAAACTGAACAGTATATAATTTTTACCTTTGATACACAGCCACGGCCAACTGTCCTGAGCACGAGCTTTTCATCCGGCTCGTGACATGTGTATGCGCTCTGGTGTAGAACACACCATGAAACTTTGCTTGAAGTATCGCCTGGGTCTCTACACATGAACTTGAGCATTGAGAACATTGTCTGTGTACACAGAGTTTACTAAAAAGAGAGTTTTTGAGCAACTCACTTTCACTGTTTGAGTTTCCGCTCGCGGCCGTCTTGTCAGTCAAGAAGTGTCGATCTCCGAATGCGAGGATGGATAGCTCCTAAAGCATATTTCCATATAAACGCATGGCTAATTCGTTGTTTTGCCGCAAGTAAAAAACAATATTAACCTTCTAGTTGTAAAAAGAGCCTCATATAAGCCTAATATTTCGTCCCATTCGCATTCGGAGATCGACACCTCTTGACTGGCAAGACGGCTGCGAGCGGAAACCCAAACAGTGTGAGTTGTTCAAAACCTTTCTTTTCAGTAAACTCTGTGTACACAAACAATGTTCTCAATGCTCGAGTTCATGTGTAGAGACCCAGGTGATACTTCGAGCAAAGTATCATGGTGTGTCGAGCCTTCTTAGTGTTGTAAAAATATAGATTTTGATGCGCTCAAATTTATGCCCCTAGAACTCCCATTCACCGGCCATTGACCACAAAACTAAATCACGGTCAATCTCAAAAACGGCTTGTTTGTCATAATTATGTTTTTAGATATAAGTTTGTCTTGTTTACAGTTAAAAAAAAAAAAAAAAAACAGCCCAGGTTGCATTTTGGCAATAGTTATCCTTTAAGAATTTCTGATTGCTGTAGTGCCCCCATCAGGCCGATTGGGGTGAGCCATGGTGACATTGTAGACAGTGGGAGTACTACCATACCAAGTTTCAAGTCTATGACTTGTGGTTTGGTCTGCCCGATCAGTTTTACGTGAAGACTGTTGATCCTTAAAAAATAAAATAACCATTGTGTTGCTAAAGTTTCTTACTGGTCCAAGTGTCCAGATATGACTTAAAGTAAATATGTGTGCTTTTAGTGCACATTTTATCATCCAACAAGCCCAATTCCCTAGGTCCAAGATAGAATGCTTAAACTTAAAACTTACGGTTGGAAATTAAGTCAAATCACTAACCCTGATTATTAGCAATCTTAAGAGTCATGAATAATAATGAACATCTAATTGCGTTTTCTCATTGTTTCATATATCAATATTGCATTTGAGCATAAACTGCTTGGTAAACTGAAAAGTAAAATTTCAATGAGCCTGAGATTTTCGTGAAACTTTTGGTTAAAGCTTTCCACAAAAGTGAACAAACACACTTTAAACAACGTCTTGCTTGTTTTGTTCTAATGCAATCTATTAGAAACATCCAACACCTAGGCAAAGTGAATCTGTTAAATGCAAAAAGACAACAAAAGAGAAGACTTATGTGCAACCGGTCTGATTAAAAAGTTTGGAAAGCGTTTGTTTAAACACTGCCAGAAATCACACGCGGCAGAATCCCGAACAACTTCCACACGCAACAAACGCACAGAATGTCACTCGTTATCATTCAAAAGAAAACAATTTATGCGTCCGAGTGCCGTCTATTGTTTCCCACGTCAATCATTAAGGTAAGAATTAACGCCGCATTCCTCGTCAGATATTTTAATGAATGCGCTTCTCTCCTGACTGCTCAACAGTCATTTGTGCGATTCTGACAGTCTCGTTTTCTCTTCACCGGCGCGCCTCTCTCTCTCTCTCTCGGAAGGTAAAGATAAAGTTTCCTCTATCTGTGCCTGAGCAGAGGCTGTCCGTCTCGGATAAGGACACATTTCCATTGGTTTTGTTGAAAAGCAGCCTATTTACTCATTTTCCCCCCCCCCAGAATTATAATGCGTCATCTGACTCGATTGATTTGGCTCTCATTCCAGTTGCACCACATTTGGATTTAATTGGCATTTTATAAAATAAAACACATAGGACTACATACCTGCCTTTTGATGTAAATTCAGCGCGTCTGCTATGAAAAGTGCAAGTAAGAACAAGCAGAACATCTTGTTTTATTAAAAACGTACTCTCTGAAAGAAAAAAAAAAGTGAATATTTTATCATTACCTTGTCACTAAGGCAAGACTGTCAAAGTTTGTATTATTTACCCCTACAGGTTTCATACAGTATTGTGCATGCTAAAACTTACCCTCAAGAAACTATGCCCCCTGTAGAGGTAAAGATGATGTAAATGTGTACATTTGAGGGTACTATGCAGTGCACTAACTCTAAACACTATTGTTCTGCCTACATAAACAGTATTGTAAGGCATCAGACAGTCTGTGCTGGGTAATTACATAACCAGATTACCAAAAATTAAGTACTTTTAATTTCATTATTCCATGATAAAAAAAAAGGTTTTGGAACAGAGATACATTTACTAAACAGTGTTTTCACGACGCGTCATCAGTCGGCCATAACAATGCCACTAAACTGAACAAAACTTGCATATTTTGCTGATTATTGCTGCTGAAAATGGTCAATTATTGTCATGTTTGGGGCTGTATAATCAGTCAGACCGGGAAAAACATTTTGAGTACTAAAGACTGCCAAACGTTATAACAAATCAAGGAGAAGAGTGCAAATACACTGTGGAACAAAGCATTTGTGGTCGGCCAAACTGAACCAGGAATTTCAGGGCAAGAATCTTGAGGTAGGTGAAATATTAGGCTAATATCTTAATAAAAACTGCTTGTACGTATCTTTACAACCTATTAACTTTAGTTTGTCAAAATATTGCGCCCTTTCCTGCTTACTAAGTCCTTCTCTATACAATAAGGCAGCTTTTTCTGTCATTTAGACAGCTTAAATAAGCAGAACAACATATTCAGAAGTACATTAACCATGCAATCCATGCTGTTCTTTACATCCAGGTAACTGACCAAATCGTGACGTAAGTGCAAACCCTCTATAGAGTCTACTTCGCATTAAACACTGATGACACTATTTGTCACAATGTGCAATATAGGACAGATCAAACATAAAATACCGCATCTCACAATGAAATGCACTCACCTTGCATTTAGATGTTACTAATAAACAGGCACATCAATGGCTATTTTAAAGTTTCCTGCTTTGACAAATGGATTGTTTATGAGGTCATACAGCCCAACATTATGGCATTTTGCACAAAGATGCAAAAATAACCATTTCAGCTTGGACAACACCCATGTGCAATGGTGATGAGGTACATCGTGCAGTATTGCAATTCAAAGCACTAACAGCCATTATTTTGTCACAGTGTTATGCGGCCAAGATCTTAAATCGCCTCACGGCCCAAAATATTCGCGGACGCCCCTAAAACAAAACCACCCAAGGACATCCGAGCACGGCGGGATGGAGAGACAGATAAAATCTCCATTCCTCTCCGGGGATAATAACCTCGATCGTGCACATCGGCTGAAATAAAAGCTGAGACATCAGCAAACCTCATTACTGTGGGACGCAGCTTTATGGATTCATATCGTTTCACTAAATTCGTTTCTCTGTTAGATTATCTGTGGCCGTTCCCATTTAGAGCCGAGACTGTTTGTCCATTTTTTGGTGACCATCTTGACCTCTTGCCTTGTCATACTAATGGGTACAAATGCAAACACTGACCGACAAATCAAACCTTGCTCAATATGAATGGTTTTGTATGGATAACAATCTAATCTCAGAAATGGCCGCGCATTTATTTGGGCTGATTTAATTACGCGGTAGAAAAGAACGGACGTTTTTTTAGCTAGTGAAACACATTGGAAAAATGTGCCTGGGATAGATGACTTTGCAAAATCTAATTTCGTCCTCATTGAGAAACCCCACAGCCCGAATGAGTCTGTGCAAAGTTCCATTCAGTCTGAACAATAGAAGAACAAACCGCTAACTCTAACAGACAAAACACTTTCCTTCGCCACAAACGTTCCCGCGGAACGCGAAGACCCAGAGGACCGGAGAACAAGGCAAACAAAAGACGCTGATTTGTAAGAGACTTCCCAAAAGTGAACCGGCAAACAAGACCGCCGCCTTCTCGTGCACTGCAGCGCCGCTATCGCAATCTGTTCATGTAAATGACAAAACAAAAGGCAGAAAATTCTGCAGGGGTTTTGGGATTGTTAGGAGGACTTATTTGTTATTTTGCTGGTGTCTGAGGGTGGAGATTGCTCTGCAGCTGAAGGCCACTATAGTTCACTGCCTGCCTCTAAACTATTCAAACTAAACTAAAGGAAAACAACAGAAATAATGATCGGTTCTTTGCTGGGATCGGTGCACATCCCAGTGTGTACTGAAATGCAGGTTGGTCCGAGAGCCAGAGGTTTGTTTTAGTTTGTGTAAAACAGTGAGGAGTCCTGTGACCTTGATGCTTAAACACTTGCTGTCTTATGCTGCCTTCAACGCCTCTTGGGAAGTTGAGATCGGAAATTGCAATTGTGTTGCAAATTTTTTTTTTTTTTTTGCCAGAACATTATCTGTTAATTTTATAGAAATTTCCTATAGGTCTAAAACACTACAAAAGTTCAAAAGTTTACATACACTTGATTCTTAATACTGTGTTGTGACCTGAATGATCCACAGATTTTATTATTATTATTTAGTGATAGCTGTTCATGAGTCCCTTGTTTGTCCTGAACAGTTAAACTGCACACTGCTCTTCAGAAAAATACTTTAGGTCCAACAAATACTGTTTTCAGCATTTGTGTGTATTTGTACCCTTTCCAACAATGACTGTATGGTTTTGAGACACATCCAAAGATATACATTCATACAATGGTCACTGAGAGCTAGGGGTGTAAACTTTTGAACAGAATGAAAATGTGTAAATTCTTTTCTTATTATCCCTGAATATAGCCTGGGTGTCCCCATGCTGCCTTCCGCGCAGCGCGATTTTATTCACGCTGGAAGGTAGCATGGAAACCATGGACCAAATTTTCACCTCAAATAGGGAACCAATCACAGAACGGGGAGGGAGTAGCAAGACGATGACGCCTTCTATGCGACTCACCGAAGCAGTTTGTTTATAACTATGGATCCAGCATGGCAGCAAGTTATCATTCGATGCAGCCGTTCACATGTTGCGCCTAAAAACGCGTGGAAAACGCTAGCTGCTTCGCTTTCTCCTTTCCAAACCGCTCTGTAGCTTGCGCATGGAAAACGCGAGCGCGTTGCTTCCATTATGCGCGTGCATACCGCGTATCTACATTTGAAATAACGAACTTTAGCGCGCAAAAGACGCGACATGTGAACGGCCCCTTAGATAGTGTTCTAAGTAGTTTAGAACGCAAGTTTATTTTGAAAAAAGAGCAACTTTTGACGTTAAACTATCGCTCTGTATACGTCATCCGGTATGATTGAAACAATTGGCTATCAGCTACGCACAGGCACATTTGATAGACATTCGTAGCGCCCAATAAACGGCTCTGGGCATTCGTAAACCACGCCTCAAATACGAGAAAATGAACATGTGGTTCCCAGACAACAAATCATGACGAAGTCATAACGTGGTCTGGTGTTAGCCAGGCTACCCTGAATATCATATTTTTTCATTTAGTACAGCCCTTCAGAACCTACAAAAGATACTTACATGTTTTCCAGATGACAAAATAGGTTACATTTACCCTGATTTTCAAATTCCAGAGTTTTCACCCCCTTGATCCTCCTAATGCATTGTTTCCTTCTGGAGCATCAGTGAGTGTTTGAACGTTCTGTAATAGTTGCATATGAGTCCCTCAGTTGTCCTCAGTGTGAAAAGATGGATCTCAAAATCATAGTCAATGTTGGAAAGAATTCAAATACACAAAAATGTAAAAAAAAAAAAAAAAAAAAAAAAAAGAATTTGTCAGACCTAAAGGATTTTTCTGAAGAACAGCAGGCAGTTTAACTGCGCATGAAAAACTATTATTAAAAAAAACTGCTGTGGATCATTCAGGTAACAACACAGTATTAAGAATCAAAAGTATGTAAACTTTTAAATGGGGTCATTTTTATAAATTCAACTATTACTTTCTTTTGGGGACTATATGCAAACATCTTATGTGAAATATCTTATTCAGGACAGAACTAAATAATAAAATAAAAAAATTATGATCCTTCTTATTTTGGTAAAATAATTAACATTTTGCAGATTCTGCAAGGTGCATGTCAATTTTAGACCGCAACTGTTAATAAATAAATAAGGAAAATTCAATATTTTGGGCCCCATTTTTAGAGGTTTTTAGAGTGCGGATGCACTGTAAAGTTTCACACTTTTACACAAAAAAGGCATAAAAACGGATGTCCTGCACGGCAAAAAATTACCAGTACATTTAGAGTCAATTTTACGGACATTCATTCAACACAACGCAACGTGTTATTTAAAACATGGGTAAAACTGCTGTGTAATACAGTACATTGGGCCTTATTTTTACAGACTTTGCATTACCAGATGCTCTGGTGCACAAGAGACTTAAACGCTGCTAATTTTTAGCCTAGTCACAGTAAAGTTTTCTAACTAAGAGAAGGATCAAGTTTTCAGGAGCCACGGTGCTGTTATACTGAAGCTAACCAATGCGCTATGTTTAGTCAAACATGGACACGATGCATTATTGAAGAGTTTAAAATCAACACGGCTGTTTTTGAGTAGCACCACCGCTGTGAAGGGCAGCGAGAGATCATAGTGAGCCGGCGATAGCGGGATACCATCGATTCTGACAAATCAATGTCATTGAAACTCAAGCTGTTTTACTGTTAGCCCTCAGCTCTGAGAATATTGCCAGTTTCATAAAAAACGAACCTTTGCACACACTTATTAGTATGGAGCCGCGGAAAGTCATAATTTTCATAATAAAATTGAACGCTGACCTTTCTCACCCACACACACTCATGCGAGTGCCATGATGAGATGCTTTTTATTAACCTTTCACTCGCTTCTCTTTTATTATCTCTGTCTTTTCTTGCACCTCTTGAAACCATGTTAGCAGATATTAGAATTAAACAATTCTACGACTATTAAGATATGCACATTTTCATTACTTTAAAGTGAAAACACCTGTTGCTAAATGCAGAAATGATCTTCAATGACTCGCCTTCACAAAGGAATTAATAATAAAACGTGAAAGCCTGTCTCATCCAGTTGGAGTTTGGAGGAAAAACCTTAAGAAAGAGACAAAAAGTAACAGATAAAGAACAAGAGCTTTACTAAAGGGTCATTATCACTCATTTTCAGAGTGAGAAACTGAAGCAATAGGGATCATGTCCTCCAATCCGTACGGGTCATCAAACTGCGACAATAATCGGTGATACTCACACCAATGACTTCACTAAAGTTTGGCATTAGTAGTTGGGCGAAACTCCTACATCAGGTATGAAGAACAGTATAGCGATTGACTTAGCAAATTCCACTAATTAAGCAAAGATAACAGACTCGCGAAAGACTTAATTTAAAGGCAAGAAAAGAGTGCTATTGCCAATGCTTAATTAAAGCACAGCACAAAGTATGTTTTCCATCATGAGGTTTGAGGGCATTTTAAAGTCTGGATTTCTTGCGCTCTCTGTTTAACAAAACGGTGGGCTTGAAGGCAATTATTTCAGACAGACCGAGAGGAACGTGTCTCAGTGGAGCCCTAAAACGCTGATGAAGCAAACCAGTGGGAGAGAACCAATATGAAACACGGCTCTCTCAGTAACGAGTAGAGGATTAGCCAAAGTTTCTGAGCCTGCAAAAGATTGTTTAAATTAAAGATCTACCGCTTAAGACGGTTTAATGCCAGTCCTTGATCAACACGGCAGAACATGGACTTTTGCTTCCTGTAGTTAAAAAACACAATGCGTAATGTATCTGCAAACAGTAGTATGTGAGATTCAGATAAGTGCATCTCAAACTATAGTGCACTGAGAAAAGTATGTCAAAAGTGCAACACTACTTTTATGCATGCTTATTTGTGACCCAGGACCACAAAACCAGTCTTAAGTAGCACAGGTATATTTGTAGCAATAGCCAAAAATACACTATATTGGTCAAATTAATCGATTTTTCTTTTATGCCAAAATTCAATCCAAGGTTTTTATTTAGCACAGTGGCTAGATTAACAAATAACCAAATGCCACCTGACCTAAATATTCCTGCACAGTTTAATAGTAACGACTTTATGAATTTCTTTACTGATAAAATATACAACATCAGAAGTACAATAACAAATATAGATACTACAGCAACTGATACTTCAGCATTATTCATTACACCCAAAGAAAAACTGCAGTGCTTTACAACTATAGAACAGGAAGAATTAAATAAACTTATCACCACATCTAAACCAACAACATGCCTATTAGATCCTGTACCCACTAAATTACTAAAAGAGTTGTTACCTGTAGCAGAAGTACCGCTTCTTAATATTGTTAACTCATCGTTGTCATGTCCCAAAACCATTCAAACTAGCGGTTATTAAGCCTCTTATTAAGAAACCACAGCTAGACCCTAGTGAATTGGCAAATTACAGAGCTATTTCTAATCTTCCATTTATGTCTAAAATTTTGGAAAAAGTTGTGTTTGCTCAATTGTGCTCCTTCTTGCTAAATAATAATCTCTTTAAAGAATTTCAGTCAGGTTTCAGGCCCCATCATAGCACAGAAACTGCACTTGTAAAAATCACAAATGACTTGCTACTTGCGTCAGATCAAGGCTGCGTCTCATTGCTAGTTTTACTTGATCTTAGTGCTGCGTTCGACACTATAGATCATGAAATACTCATAGATCGATTACAAAACTATACAGGTATTCAAGGGCAGGCTTTAAGATGGTTCAGATCATACCTGTCCGATCGCTACCACTTTGTTTATTTAAACGGGGAGTCATCGCAGCTAACACCAGTAAAGTATGGAGTGCCACAAGGATCTGTCCTAGGTCCTCTGCTATTTTCAATCTACATGTTACCCCTTGGTAATATTATTAGGAAATATGGGATTAGTTTCCATTTTTATGCTGATGATACTCAACTATATATTTCAACAAGACCAGATGAAACTTCTAACTTAGCAAAGTTAAGAGTGTGTTAAAAATGTGAAAGACTGGATGACCAATAATTTTCTACTGTTAAATTCAGATAAGACTGAGATATTACTTATTGGACCAAAAAACAGTACACAGAATCTCTTAAACTGCAATTTGCAACTAGACGGATGCACTGTTATTTCCTCTACAGTCAAAAATCTGGGTGTTATATTAGACAGCAACCTGTCTTTTGAAAATCATATTTCCTATGTTACAAAAACAGCATTCTTCCATCTTAGAAACATTGCCAAGCTACGGAACATGTTACCTGTTTCTGATGCAGAAAAGTTAGTTCATGCATTCATGACGTCTAGACTGGACTATTGTAATGCACTACTAGGTGGTTGTCCTGCTTCTTCAATAAATAAGCTACAGGTAGCCCAAAATGCAGCTGCTAGAGTCCTTACCAGGTCAAGAAAATATGATCATATTACCCCAATTTTACGGTCTCTACACTGGCTACCTATTAGGTTCCATATCACTTACAAAATATTACTTCTGACCTATAAGGCCCTTAATGGTTTAGCTCCTGCATACCTAACTATTCTCCTTCCACGCTACAATCCCTCACGCTCCCTAAGGTCGCAAAACTCTGAACTTTTAGTAGTACCTAGGATAGCAAAGTCCACTAAAGGAGGGAGAGCCTTTTCTCATTTGGCTCCCAAACTCTGGAATAGCCTTCCTGATAACGTTCGGGGTTCAGACACACTCTGTATATTTAAATCTAGATTAAAGACTCATCTCTTTAGCCAAGCATTCACATAATGTATCTCATAACGTTGTACTTCAGTTACATCTGATCACATACAGATCAACATTTTTCAGCTTGGGCAAAACACACAATTTTTGCTTGGTTGGAACAGCAGCTACGCTAATTATTTCTCCATTTGTTTCTCCGTTTCTGCCACGGGATTTCCATCCCGTGGTAACTAGGAATTACACAAGATTCAGCCCGGATTCAGAAGAAGAGATGATGCCAACCCCTCGAGGACCGCCGATGATGCCAGCCTTGAAACAACATACAGCACTACACAATTTTTCTACAAGTTTGATTGCAACACATAATCATTACTATTAGTGTTCATCATCTGTTTTTGATTACACCATTATTATTTTTTTTTTATATTTATACCATATGTACATCGACTTAACATACAGTAGTCACCACTAATAAGCTACTAAATATATTGTAGTAGCCTACATTTTTTGTACAGCTGCTTTGCAACGATTTGTATTGTGAAAAGCGCTATACAAATAAACTTGAATTGAAACTTGAATTGAATGTTCCATGAAGATATTTAGTAAAATTCCTATTGTAAATATATCAAAACCTAATTTTTGATTAGTAATATGCATTGCTAAGAACAACTTTTCATTTGAACAACTTTAAAGGTGATTTTCTCAATATTTTGATGGTTTTGCACCCTCAGATTTGCAGATTTTCAAATGGTTGTATCTCAACCAAATATCGTCATATCCTAACAATCCGTATATGGAAAGCTTATTTCTCCAGCTTTCAGATGGTGTATGAATCTCAATAAAATAAAATAAAATTGACCCTTAAGACTGGTTTTGTGGTCCAGGGTCACATTTTATACCCAAAGTGGAGTAAAAACCAGCAAAAAGGGTGGGCTGACAGTCTCAGTTGGTCTAAACTGGTTTAGTTGGTTTCCAAGCTTAATTTTAGTTGGTTTAGCAGGTCGGCAAACCAGCTTTATAGGCTGAAACCCCCTCTAAAACCACCAAACTAGACCAGTCTGGCATATTTGGTCAAACCACTTAGGCTGGTTAAAGCTGCTTTCCAGCAGGGTATTAAAAAAAAAAAAAAAAACACAAGGTACTACTAACTCCAGGCAGGGTACATACTTCTAGTGAGTGGAAGTATGTAAATAGGGATGGAGCCAGAATCCCATTTCTTTACTTTGCAGCCCTTTACTCTGATTGCTGTTTTCAAATACAGACAGTCAGTACTTGTCTTTGGACAAAAGCTTTTCCAAATGACGAGTCCATTGGTGTTGCGCAGAAGTCTTTGCTTTGAGTTAGTCTACGCAGGGATCCACAGTTCAGAGCGGGTGCTCTTTAGGGAATCATGGACGCGCAGCATGTATTGACTGTTCTCTCCAGGCAGTCTGGGATTTCAAAAATAGGTTTCAAGAAAAACATTCAAACTCGATCTTTTAATATGCGACCCTGTCTGACGTCTAGGGTTTAAATTAGGGATTGATTCTGAAGCTGACGTCTAGGTTCAGAGACGTACTCTGCATAAGTATGCAAATGTAGACATACAAATATTTGGCTAATGCACTGCAAACATGCAGCCCTGCTGTACATACATTAACGTGTTTTTGTGTTTCTGGGTCGGTATCAAAGCTCAGTACTCAAGGGAGCAACGGAGTTCATTCAAGTGTCTGATGTGTTATTATTCAGGTAGTTTTTCTAAACAGCAGGGTTGTGGCATTCAATTTTTAACTGAGAATGCTTTTTACAATCCTGCTCAGCTGCTGAATGTGAATTGAATTTGTACTGAGGTCACAAACAGGATGTGGAATTGCAATTCCAATATGAAAATAAGGAAACAATTTAAAGAGTTTCATGTAATTAATTTTAATGGGAGAAAAGAAAAGTTTTTTTTTTTTTTTAAGTCTTGAACTTTGTGTGGTCTTTACAGATAAAACGGCAATAGATTGAGTAGATGGAGAGAATGACAGACAAAACAACAAACATACAGTTGGAATGTTAGAATGATAGAATAATCGATGGATAGAACAGTAGAAAGACAGACAGACAAATACATAGATATAATGCTTGACCAATAGAACGATAGAAAGAACGATATAGATAGATAGAACAATAGATAGAACGATAGATAGATAGAATGATATAACGATAGATAGATATAACGATATAACGATAGATAGATAGATAGACAGATAGATAGAACGATATAATGATAGATAGATAGATAGATAGGTAGATAGATAGATATAACGATATAACGATAGATAGATAGAACGTTATGACGATAGATAGATAGAATGATATGACGATAGAACGATATAACGATAGAACGATATGACGATAGATAGAACGATATGACGATAGATAGAACGATAGATAGATATCATTCTATCTATCTATCGTCATATCGTTCTATCGTTATATCGTTCTATCTATCGTCATATCATTCTATGACGATAGATAGAACGATAGAACGATAGAACGATATAACGATAGAACGATAGATAGAACGATATGACGATAGATAGAATGATATGACGATAGATAGAACGATATAACGATAGATAGATATAACGATAGATAGAACGATATAACGATACATAGATATAACGATAGATAGATATAACGATATAACGATAGATAGAACGATATATAGATATAACGATATAACGATAGATAGATATAACGATATAACGATAGATAGATATAAGGATAGACAGAACGATATAATGATAGATAGAACGATATAACGATAGATATAATGATATAACGATAGATATAACGATATAACGATATATAGATAGAACGATATAACGATACATAGATATAACGATAGATAGATAACGATATAACGATAGATAGAACGATATAACGATATATAGATAGAACGATAGATATAACGATAGATATAACGATAGATAGATAGATATAACGATAGATAGATAGATATAACGATAGATAGATATAACGATAGATCGATAGAAAGATAGATCGATAGATAGACAATGATGGATAGACAGAATGATAGAATGACAGCTAGATTAATATAATACATAAAATAGATGGATAGACAAAAAACAAAAGATAGACAAAACAATAAAAATGATAGACAGAACGACAGAACGATAGATAGAACAATATATAGATAGATATGATGAATAAAACAACAGATGGATGGATAGACAAAATGATTGACAGAAAGAATGAAAGACAGACAAACGATAAAACAACAGAATAATGGGTTGTTAGTACGACAGATAGATAGATGTTAGAATGAATGACAGATAGATTTTAGAACGAACAACAGATAGATGTTAGATAGAACAACAGACAGATAGATCATAAGACAGACAGATCGATAGATAGATAAAATAAAACAACAGATGGATGGATAGACAACATGATTGACAGAAAGAAAAGACAGACAAAACAATAGAATAATAGGTTGTTAGAACGACGGAGAGAGAGAGAGAGAGAGAGAGAGAGAGAGAGACAGACAGACAGACAGATAGATACTTTTGTTCTCATACTAGTTTAGAGGGTGTTTTGGATGAGAAGATCTGAACCTCAATGCTGGCTGTTCAGCACATAAACATCAAGCACACCCTAAACTCTCTCTCTGCTCTCTGTCTGTTTGTCTGTCTGCAGTTGCAGGTCATTCCTGCATTGAGAGTTCGAGCAGATCCAAACGCTGTGATCCAAAGCAGAACGGGGCTGATTCCACATGCAGCACCAGCAGGGCGTCTGGTCTCGACTCACTCCCCAGAGACAAGGTTTGCTTCTCGACAGTCTGCTAATACAAACCTGCCTGCTGCGGGAACAAGGGAGCGACCCACACCAACCATCCTGAATACTAATGTCCTCCACTGTGACGCCCATAACGGTAACGCACGCATGAGCCGGACACCTGCCTTTTTAAAACTCCAAGAAGACCATTTTCACATTGTTGCTGAGCTATCAAAAACCTGCCTACATTGGCTTTGCGCTCTCTCTCTTCTGCGATGAGTCTGTCTGTTCTCAAGGAACAAGACATGAGATTCCAGCGAGCAGAGGTGTGACACGTCTCAAATTTGACGCTGATCTGTATCTGACAGGCAGGTCAGGTAGTTTTGGAGTCTACCAGCAATTACCGGCCTGTCCAGGTGAGCTGAAGTGCTGTGGAATTAGGCGATGATCTCCGGTGTAATCACACTCACAAGTCTGTCCACATCAGTGCCCGCTCAACTGCATGCTGAGAGAGAGAGAGAGACAGAACAGAGGTGAGCAGACAATGTCTGACAGGTTTAGAAGAACTCTATAATCACCAGAAGTAAGAATCAAATTTCACACAATGGAGCCAACTGGGTTGGTCACAAACTCTTCCACCTGCCTGCCTGGATGTTTGTGTAGCTCAAAGCAAAGCAAATCACACATGAAATTGCTTTAATATCTCAGTTGTTTCTCCTATTGCTTTTAAGAAATTCTAAAGTTGGTTTTCACAAAAATGCAATAGAAGAACCATTTTTGGTCCCCTGAAGAATCTTTCATCAATTTTTTTCCCCCCCATTATAAAGCATCTTTTGTGTTATGCAAAGATTCCATGGATGTTAAAGGTCAAAATTGACTCACCTTCACATTGTTCCGAACCTGTATGCTGCAATTTTTCCCCAATGAATGGAATTTTGAGAAGTCTTGCATCTCTTTTCCATGTGATCACATTTATCATGGTCCAAAAAGGACCAGTGTGCTGTATTTCCACATCTTCTGAAGCCATCAGATGGTCTGGCTCGAGGAACCGTCTGAAACTGAAATCGTTATTGACTCTCAAATCAAAGCATTCATGCAAATCATTATGGAGCTCTCAAATTGAATAAGGTTGACGTCAATAACATCAAATGTTGTTGGTCCTTAAAGATCTCATGAGCAAACATCATGACGTCAAAGATTCAACACATTCGATTTGAGAGCTGCAAAAACTAGAAGAGATCTCAAGGTCTCAAACTGTGTTTAGATTTGCAGACATGAACATGAAGAACATCAAAAGATCAGCTAAGATATGACTGAGCAACTGAGTAACTATATACTGTACATGGGGGGGGGGGGGGGGGATCAATTGTTTCTACAAATCAGAGATTAAATGGACTGCAAATGGAAATTCTGAAGACTCCTGGTTCTCAGATATTTCTACTACTAAAAAGAGCCTTGTAATCTCACGCAAGTTTAACGTCAATAACATCAAATGTTTTTGGTCCTCAAAGAACTCATGAGGAAACATCATGACACCAAAGATGCAACATATTTGATTTGAGACCTGCAAAGATTAGCTGAGATATGACTGAGCAATCATGAAGCATTACATTTTCAAGACAGTAACAATATACTGTACATGGGGGAAAATCATTTGTTTATACAAATATGAGACTAAATGAAGTGCAAATGGAAATTCTGAAGTCTCCTGGTTCTCAGATGTTGAAAAAGAACTCATAAGGAAACATCATGATACCAAACATGCAACATATTTGATTTTAAGGCTGCAAAGTCTAGAGTTTCAGAAGAGATCTTAGTAAATGTCTCAAACTGTGCTCAAATGTAGCAACATATGGATTATATGTCTGCAATCAAAAGCCAGAAACCTCAAATGTCTTTTCTTTCCTCTAAATCTGAGTCTTTATGCATCCTTTTTTCCATGTGATCCCATTTATCATGCTCCTAAAAGGACCAGAATTCTGTATTTCCACACCTTCTGAAGCCATCAGATGGTCTGGCATGAGGAACCATCTAAAACTGAAATCGTTATTGACTCTCAAATCAAAGCATTCATGCAAATCATTATGGAGCTCTCAAATTGAATGTGCACAAGCTTGATGTCAATGACATCAAATGTTGTTGTTCCTCAAAGATCTCATTGCCAAACATCATGATGCAATCAAAGATGCAACATATTAGTTTTGAGAGCTGCAAAAACTAGAGTTTCAGAAGAGATTTGAATCTTAGAAATTTGCAAACATGAAGACTATCATAAGATCAGCTGAGATATGACTGAGCAACCACGGAGCATTTACATTATTCTCTGGGAAAAGACAGTAACAATATATTGTACATGGGGGGAAAAAACGTTTGTTTCTACAAATATGAGACTAAATGAAGTGCAAATAGAAATTCTGAAGTCTCTTAAATGTTTAAAAAAGAGCCTTGTAATCTCATGCAAGCTTGATGTCAATAACATCAAACGTTGTTGGTCCTCAAAGAACTCATGAGGAAACATCATGGCACTAAAGATGCAACGTATTTGATTTGAGAGCTGCAAAATCTAGTTTTACAAGAGACCTCAGTAATGTCTCAAACTGTGTTTAAATGTACCAATATATGGATTATATGTCTGCAATCAAAAGCCAAAAACCACAAGATGATCTCAAACAAGTCTTTTCTATCTTCTAAATCTGAGTCTTTATGCTTCTCTTTTCCATGTGATCCCATTTATCATGCTTCAAAAAGGACCAGTGTGCAATATTTCCACATCTTCTGAAGCCATCAGATGGTCTGGTGTGAGGAACCGACTGAAACTGAAATCATTATTGACTTTCAAAGCAAAGCATTCATGCAAATCATTATTGACTTTCAAATCAAAGCATTCATGCAAATCATTAGGGAGCTCTCAAATCGAATGTGCGCAAGCTTGACGTCAATAACACCAAATTGTGTTGTGTTGTGGGTCCTCAAAGATCTCATTGCTGAACATCATGACACAACAAATGCAACATATTCAATTTGAGAGCTGCAAAAACTAGAGTTTCAGAAATGTCTCAAAATGTGCAAAATATGAAGAAAATCAAAAGATCAGCTGAGATATGACTGAGCAACCATGAAGCATTTTAATTCTCCTCTGGGAAAAGACAGTAACAATATACAGTGCAATTGGGAAAAAAATAAAACATCAATTGCTTCTACAAATAAAGAGACTAAATAGAGTGCAAATGGAAATTCTGAAGTCTCCTGGTTCTCAGATGTTTCTACTACTTAAAAGAGTCTTGCAATCTCATGTCTCCTTCTGAGTTTCAGAAGAGATCTCAGTAAGGTGCTTAAATTTACCAAGATATGGATTAGATGTGTCTGCAATCAAAAGCCAGAAATCACAACACAGTCTCAAACAGGTCTCGTATAATTCTATTGTCTAAATCTGAACTTCCATCTACATTTCCAATTAAACACGCAATACACATAACTGAGAAGTTTCCTGAGCAATGAAACCTTAATGAAATTGCGGATTTCTTTGCAAAAGCTCCAGAAACTTTCAAACTAAATCACAAATAAGATCTCTTTAGTGTCTTAAATGTTTCTTCTAGATTTCAACAAGGTTTGTGCTGAAATGTTAGGTTTCTGAGATGTTTCTCCTAAGAAAAAAAAAAAACCCAGTAACCTTGTTTGTCTTCTCATCAACGAGGTCTCAAGCTATGTGCAGACTTACCAAAAGAGTCAAAACTCAAAAGATTTCAAATATTTAGCATTTCTCCTAAAATAAAAAAGATCTGAGCTTCTCTACATTTATTTTAAAGATTTATATTTTTCACTGTATGACAACTGTTGACTCAATTCTGTTTCAATTTTAATTTCTTTAAAGGAAACTTAAAAGAAATCTCTGAGACAAAGTTGATACTTGAAATAATGTTGAAACGAAACATAACTGAGAACTTCATTAAGTCTCACAAGTGATGAAAGAGCAACATCTGAGCAGAGGAGAGCTGAGCTTCATGAAACTGAATTTAGAAAGAATCCCTTCAGGGGCCGAACCCACATCCACAAATATCTACTGTAAAGAGAGATGCTGAGAAAAAAAACACCTGCTTTAGAGAAGTGCTGCATCACAGCGGGAGATACACGCATATGCTTTTATATGAACAACACGCAGCTCACTCAAGAGACTGAGATGATGGCATTGTGTCCCCCCTGTAAAAATCACAGCACATCACAACACTTCCTGGAAGAAAGGAGAAAAACACAACATAAAATCCGAAAGAACTGCAGCTGGGCACACTGAGCATGAATATGTCTGTGGTCCAGCAAGTGCAAATACATTAATATTTTTAGTTATGTTGAAACTGAATCCTGACATCTCTTTTCAAACAAAATGGTGTGCTGAAGCCACAAGCCAAAGAGGTTCCTGATATGAGATCAGCAGGTTTAAAGGGACAGCGTGGAGCCTATTTTTCTGCCCCAGAACTGGATTTTCCCTAGGTTGAAACATTAGATATGTTCAGGTGGATTGTCTCTGTAAATAAAAGCATCCGTTACCCTTACCAGATGAGCTGAATTCTCTTTTGAACCACAGGAACATCTGTCCTGTTAATAACAAAGAGTGAGATCACATAGAAAGAGTGTTCTGTTCTTAAGTCACAAACAATTTCAAACCTTCTTAGAATGTCTTACTATCTGCCAAGTCGGTTTTAGAAGTGATTCGACTAAATAATGCATACTCAACGACCTGACTTCATTGTCTCCATTAAGTATTTAGTTCGTCAATAATTGGTTCTTCATTCATTCAGAGGAAAACGTGCAGTGTAATTCCTGAGGAAAGATCGGCCTCCAGTGGCGGACAATAGAAATGCGTCAAGATAAACGCAGGAGTTAAGAAAAAGAGAGAAACAAGATAGGTAATACTTACCAAAGTTTTCACTTTTACTCTGAAAGAATATTTAAGTCCGCACCGCAATTACAACCATAACGACACGGAGGAAATATATCGTTAGAATCACTTACAGCCTGTAAGTTACAGAGTATTTTTCCCTCAGGTATGAAACGCTATTAACATTTGGCGCCAATCAAACAGCATCTAATTTAAAAGCGCGCGCTAGGGTTATACTGACAGAACTGCTGCGCGCTTAGCATAAACAGAACGCTATTGTCGGTTGGTGAGAACGGCAGCACCTTTCCAACTGAAGACCAAGGGGTAAGACATTACACTAGAAAGAAAGAAAACCTTAATAGTTTTAAATAGTTTTATAGATTAACTAAACGAAACCAATTAATACCATTCAGCTCCGCACCTTTCACATAATTTGTGCAAGAATACCACAAAGAGACGTTACATAAAGAGAAATTCACCAAGAGGATATTCAGTTGAAGTCAAAAACGTATACACCTTGCAGAATCTGCAAAATGTTCATTCTTTTATAAGAGGGAGCATACAAAATGCATGTTTTTTCGTAGTACTGACCTGAATAAGATACTTAACATAAAAGCTGTTTACATATAGTCAAGAGAAAAAAGATGAATTTCTAAAGATGACCCCATTCAAAAGTTTATGTACACTTGCTTCTTAAAAGGGTGTTGTTACCTGAATGATCCACAGCTGTGTTTTTTGTTTAGTGATGATACTGTAGTTGTTCATAAGTCCCTTGTTTGTCCTGAACAGTTAAACTGCCCGCTGTTCTTCCAAAAAATCCTTCAAGTCTCACAAATTCTTTGGTTTTTCAGTATTTCATATTTGAAGTTTTGAACCCTTTCCAACAATGAATGATTTTAAGATCCATCTTTTCACACTGAAGACAACTGAGGGACTCATATGCAGCTATTACAGAAGGTTCAAAAGCTACAAAATATATATTTTTTTCCCTTTAGAAGCTACAGAAGATACTTGCATGTTTCCCAGAAGACAAAATAAGTTAAATTTACCCTGATCTTCAAATTCAAAAAAAAATTTTTTTTTGTTCTCTTGTGGACTATATGCAAACATCTTTTAAGTGAAATATCTTATTCAGGTCAGTTTGTATGATCCCTCTTATTTTGGTAAAATAATTAACATTTTGCAGATTCTGCAAGGTGTACATAAACATCTGATTTTAACTGTATGTCAGCATACATAGATAAACGATCTAAATTTGAAAGAATAGCAGAGTTCACACCACAACTATAAAAATAATGGCACAGACGAATTATATGGCAAAAATCGCTTTCAAAGCGTTTTTTTTTAGCATTTAATAAGCTAATGAATTAAAAATATCGACAGCCAATTAAAATCTATTCTCCTTTGAAGAGCTTGGTCATTTAAAGATGAAGATGAGACAACTACAGCGTGTGCTTAAAACAACCAAAGCGCTTCCTTTTTGGTGTAAATGGGCCACTAATACTGCTTATTTCTGCTTTTAACTCACTGAAACTTTTTACCCCACAGATTTCAACATAATCGATGCCACAGATAACCTACTCATTCCTTTCATATATTTTAGAAAACTAAAAGAGCTTAAAACATTTTATAGCTTCTGAAGTTTTGTCCAAAAGACATTTTCGAAATTAACCACACCAGAAAGTCTCAGAGAGCACTACAGCATTAGTCTTTTATATGTATATTAAAAAAAAAAAAACAGTCTACGTCAAATCTATCATGCTTGTTATATGCAGGTAATTCCCACTGTAATTGAATTCACAGCAAACCAAACTTCATTTGAACCGCTGTGATGAATATTAGATCAAAACCGCTCTGCTAGCATAGCAGAACACCGGGATGCAGTGCTGTCGACAAGATCAGAAACATTGGGGTTTTGTGTTATAAATTGATACCAGTATCAGACAGATGCCACAGACATTGCTTAATGTTTCATGTCTCTGAGCTATATCACATCAGTTTATTTTTCAAAGGTGAAATTTGATTAGATGTCAAGATAGTGTTCGACTTACGTGCAAATGGCAAAGCAAACATGTTTTCCCTTTGGGAAACACTTAATGACAGAGTAACCATCAAACCCAGAGACGTGACATTAAATCAAAGGCTTTGTTAGCTGACTGCACCATTTACTTCAGCGACAGCTTCATCAGTTCCTATTGGAGGAAAAAAAAAAATGATGCCGTCTATGTGTTGTCTAAGTTAGGATTAAAAAAAAAAAAGCATAAGGCCAAGCATCTGTTTTTGATCCTATTTAACGGCAACTTAATTATTTAGCAATTAATATTACTACAAACTTACTCTGTCTCTAAAACAATACATCGCTTTTATGCATTGTGAACTGACTGGATAGTAAAAAAAAAAAAAAAAAAAAAAAAGTATTATCCTGACCTATTTTTTTTTGTTCACCCTGAAATGTTACATCAAAGTAAAAATGAAACAACAAAATATTTTATGCAAGATTTCAAATGCAAAACAGTTTTATAGTTATAATTAAATTTATATTCTATATGTAGTCTAAAAATCTATTATACGCATGCTACTCAAGTAACAATACTCAATGATAATAATGACAAACAGTTATCCAGGTTTATTTTTATTTCCCTAAAATAATTAGAAAAGCCTAAGCTGATCAGCCATTTCATAGACCTAAAATAAAATATTACATACAGAAATGTACAAGTGGTTTTTTCCACACACAACTGCACTCAGTTTAATTGCAAAAAAAAAAAAAACTACCTGATTTAAACTAAACTGAAAATTTGCATCACTCTCAAATAAAAATGCCAAACCTAACATATTCCTTTAGTGCTGAAATGTTTCTGTTTCAGGTTCAAAGACTGGAAGGCTGAAATAAATTAAAATGGCAAACATTCAAAGGTTTAAGGTAGTGTACTTTCCCACCATCACTTTAGTTAAACCTACAGCTTTAGTCAAATCGATCGCAGTGGGACTGACTCCAGATCTGATCCCAGCCAGGAACCGATACGCAGTATTTCCGAGTTCGCTTTAAACTCAGATTAATCTCCAGCTGCTTTAATCTCACCTTTTCCAGTTGGACTTCTACCCAACCTGGATCTTATGATATACATTTTAAGTTCATAACCCATTGCTTCAGTTTTACTGCTTTCTGATTGGTTGGGGCTGATCTGACCTTCACCCTGATTGGTTGCCCATCAGTTCGTCTTAAGTCGTTTGACGGCTGCTTCCTGGTTGAGGTCATCCTGCTCTCTCTTGGCACCTTTGCTCATTTCATCAGGTTGTCGGGTTGTTCCGGACTCTCCGTTAGACGGAGCCTCAATGGTTTTCTTCATCTCTCTCCTTTCTCTCCTCTCCTCCATCTCTTCAATCTCCTCCGCAAACAATGCCTTCAGAGGCCGAATGAGCCGGGAAAGCATCGGAAAATCTCCAAATCGGATCTTTAAGCAGGAGAAAACAACACAAACTTTGCATTTAATTCAAAAGTAGAATGTATACAGTGCCGCTTGAAAGTTTGTGAACCCGTTATAATTTTCTATACTTCTGCATAAATGTGACCCAAACATCATCAGATTTTCTTTTAGGTCCTGGAGGTAGACAAAGAGAACCCAATCAAGAGAGAGAAAATATTTTTTGTCATTTATTTATTGAGGAAAATTATCCAGTGTTACATATCTGTGCGTTGCAAAAGTATGTGGATCTCTTGGATTAGAAGTTAATTTAGAGGTGAAATTAGAGTCCATCTGTGCAGATGTGTTTTCAGAGAATCTTTTTATTCAAAGAACAGGGATCTACCAAAGTCTGATCATGTTTGTGGAAGTGAATCATCATGTCATGATCAAAGGAGATTACTGAGGACCTCAGAAAAAGAGTTAATGTTGCTCATCAGGCTAGAAAAGGTTTCAAAGCTATCTCTAAAGAGTTTGGACTCCACAAATCCACGGTCAGATTGTGTACAAATGGCCACTGTTACCTTCCCGAGAAGTAGTCGACTAACATAGATCACTCCAAAGCAGAACATGTAATAGTCTCCATGTTGCAAAAGTTCCCAGGGTAACTTCTGAGCAACTAAAGATCTTCATCACATTGTCTAATGTTAATTGTCATTAGGAGTCCACTGTCAGGAGAACACTGAGCAACCAATGGTGCAAAATGGAAAATTTGCAAGAAGAAAGCCACTGTTCTCCAAAAAGAAAATTACTTGCTAAAGATCATGTTGACAAGCCAAAGGACTATTGGAGAATGGTTTAATGGATGGATGAAACCAAAATTAAACTTTATGGTTTAAATGAGAAGCTACTATTTTTAGAGAAAGGAACACACTACATTCCAGCTTAAGAATCCTATCCCATCTGTGAAACATGGGCCTGTTTTGCTGCAGCTTGGCCAGGACAGCCTGCCATTATTGATGGAACAATGAATTCTGAATTATACCAGCAAATTCTAAAGGAAAACGTCTGGACACCTGTTTAAGAACAGAGTTTTAAGAGAACGTGGGTCATGCAGCAAGACAACAACCCCAAGCACACAAGTAATTCTACCAAAGAATGTTTAAACAAAAACAAAGTTAATGTTTTGGAATGGTTGAGTCAAAGTCCAGACTTGGAAGAACCTAAGCACTTGTGGAAGAACCCAAGCAAGCAGTTCATAGGAGGAAACCCACTATCATCAGTGGTTCTGCACTAAGGAATGGGCTAAAACGACCAAACATGTTATTGTGCAGGACTAGTCAGCAAAAGGGGGTCACACCAGATACTGAAAGCAAAGATATACATACTTTTGCAATGCACAGATATGTAACACTGGATCATTTTCTCAATAAATAAATGACAAAGAAAATATTTTTCTCTAACTTGTGTAATTGGGTTCTCTTTGTCTACTTTAAGGACTTAAAAATCTGATGATGTTTTGGGTCATATTTATGCAGAAATATAGAAAATTGTAAAGGGTTCACAAACTTTCAAGTGGCACTATATTTGTAAAGAATTTCTCAAGTAAGAGAGTGAGGTATCAAATCAAGGCATATAAATAAAAAGGGAATACAGGGGAAGGAAGGATGAATGGAATAAACTAAGGGAGTAAAAAAGGAAGGAAATAAAGGAAATGAGGAATATAACTAAGGAAGTATACAATTGATAAAGGCGAGAATGAGGCATGTTAGTAATGAAGGACATAACTGAGGAAAAATTAATGCAAGTAAGAGGAAATAAGTGTGAAAGGAAGTATAGAGGAACAAGCCAGTAAGGATATAACTAACAAGGAAAGTAACTGAGAAAAGAAGGATGAAAGGAAGGATGGAAATACAGATGGAAGCACAGATGCACATTACCATGGACATTAAGGAGCAAAGTAGGATGGATGTAATGCAGGAAGTAAGGATGTAAAACATGAAGGATGTAAGGAAGGATGTAAGTAAATAAGGAAAGGAAGAATATAAGCAATGGAGTAACAGAGAAAAGAATGAAGAAAGGAAGGAAAGAAAAAATAAGGATGGAAGTACTGCAGGCAGTAAATATGCATGTGAAAAATGAAGCATGTAAGTAAAAAAGGAAATACAATAAAGAAGGAATGAAGAATGGATGGAAGTACTGCAGGAAGTAAATAAGGGTTTGAAAATAAAGTAATGAAGAAAGGATATAAGTAATGGAAGTAACAGGAAAAAAGGAAGCAACTATAGATGGAATAAAAAAATAACTAAGGACATAAATAAGAAAGGATACAAGTTATCAAAGTAACAGAAAGTAGCAAATAAGGATGGGTGGAAGTAATGCAAGGGAAAATATTTGAGCAATTAAGGACGTAAATAGGTAAACATCCTATTTCCATGAATGAATTAAGAAAGTATGGAAGGATGTAAGTTATAGAGGAAGTAAGAGAAAGAAAGTAAATAACTGGATGGAAGGGGGGAAATTACTAAGGAAGTATGGAAGGAAAGAAGAATGGAAGTAACACTAGAAGAAATATGAGGAGAATAGAAGGAACAAAGTAAGGAAGGAAATGACTAAGCATGGAAGTATGGAGGAAAAACTAAAGTAGGAATGCAGAATGGATGAATGTATTGCAGGGAGTAAATAAGGAAACAAGGAAATAAGTAGGGAAGGAAAAAAAAATAGAGGAAGTAACTGATAAAGGAAGGACGCAAGTTAGCAAGTAAATAACTATGATGGTAGTAAGGAAGGAAATTACTACGGAAGCACAGAAGGAAAGAAGAATGGAATTAACTAAGGAAGTAACAAGAATGAAGGATGTATTAAAAGATGTGAGGAAATAACTAAGGAAGGAAGAACATAAGAAATGAAGTAACTGAGAACAGAAGGAAGAATGGATGGAAGTATTGCAGGAAGTAAATGTGAAATAAGGAAATAACAGGAAGTAAACAAGACAGTATATAAGTCATGGAAGTAACGGGGAAAAAAGAAAGCAACTAAAGATGGAAGGAGGAAAATAAGGAATAAATGAAGGATGCAGGAAGTAAATGAGGAAGTAAAAAATTAAAGAGGTAAGTAAACAAGGAAGTAACTAAGGAAGAATATAGGTAATGGAGGGACTGAATACGGAAATGCGTAAGGATGTAAGTACTGAACTAAAAGTAAAAAGGGATAAAAAAAGTATGAAATAAAGGATGGATGGATTTTAGGTAAGATATTCAAGAAGAATTAGCTGTTAGTTATTTGATATTTGACAATATCCTTACCCTCATGTGGTCGAAGGAGATCCCCACTTTGCTGTTAAAGTCGTCACTGAAGAGAGGGATCTTGGCGTACCGCTGACTGAAGTGATTCAACACGATGAATTCAGCATTCATCTTCATCCCGATGCCAATAGCCTGAGACGTGGTGCTGGGAAGAGATTCAATTTCAACAGTTATCAGTGACAGAATTGCAACTTCTCTGGAAATGACCAATGCAGAACGCAAAATCTGAGGATGAACTTCAATTTACTTTATAAATGACACCGGAAAGGTCTGCATGAACACCTAGGAATGCTTTACTGCAGTATCAAGTTTGTTTTCCTCAACCATTTCTCATGTTCAGGAGCTGATGCAGGATCTGTTTTCGACAAAGCCTACAACACAAACCTGTACATTTGTGAATTTCAGCTGATAAAGCTAAACCGACCCTTCACCAATCTGGAAGACGCTCTGCACCATCTCAGGCAATCAATTCCGCACTGAAACCCAAGTGAATCCCCCACAAAATCTCCAATCAATTTCACTCAGAAGCTCTCAGCGTTATTCAGCTCTTAAATTGGAAAGGGCCCCAGTGTGAGACACGGAGCAGTTCATTCATAGACCTGGCGCTCCAGAACTCCAGCAGACGACGAGGAACCCAATCAATGCTCATCTAAGAGGAGAATCCCACAACTTCAAGAGAGACCCGCTTTAAATGTGTCCTCCATCAGGAAGCATATTATCCACTGGGAAAGCTGACCACTTTCATTTCAGAAGATTTTTCTCCCTCTGCCTGCGATTGAAGGTGATTTTTTAGCTCTCAAATCAAAAGATGGTTTCATCTACTTGTTTGTTTTGTAAGTTCGCAAATGGCCAATACAATCTCTTCACTCAAGACAAAAGCTGTCTGATGAGAGCTGTTGATTAACTGTTACATTATTTATGGAGGAGAATTTATGATGAAATGCATTCATCACATAAGGTGTTGATGGAAACTCTGCCACAATGAAAGGCAATAGCTGCATTACTTATTTTATATGCGAATTACAGTTTCAAAGTTCAGGATTGGTAAGATTTTTTAAATAAATAAGTCTCTTATGCTCACCAAGGCTGCATTTGTTTGATCAAAAATACAGTAAGAAGTTGTTTATAGTGAAATATTATTACAGTTTAAAATAGCTGCTTTCTATTTGAATATATTTTAAGATGTAATTAGGGGCCAAGCAACAAAGGTGCATAGACATCTACTGAAAGAGTTAGATTTATTTTTCTTTTTTGGCACATTTGATAAAGAACAGTCTCAACATTAACCATAGTAAGTTTGGAGTCTCTAACTCAAACTATCTAGCGACACTTGGGTCTACTTTATTATTACAAAAAAAAAAAATAATAATAATTGTAATAATCCGATTACTTGATTAATCGTCAGAAAAACTGACAGATTACTCGATTACCAAAATAATCGGTAGTGACAGCTCTAATATGCTCTACTCTAGAAGGAAAATTATTTTTTTCCTGGCTCATGCCGAGTCGAATGGACATTTAAAAATTGTAAGGTTTTGTTTTTTGGTATTTTTAATAGTTCGTAAAGCCTACTTTTTCTAACTTATCCTAGACGGTTTGTCTGATTTTTGCCAAAATTGGCTCAGAAAAGTTACAGAATAGTCAAACTGTTCTCGAATAAGGCGTGAATGAATTATACGAACAGCACATAAAAATAGATGTGGGACTATATCTCTGCAACATTTTGGCGTATTGAGACCAAACTTGGTGTGTATTATAACAAGCATAACTAGAGGCTACTTGCACAGTTTTGATGGTTAAGTGGTCAAAAGACATGAAAAAATGGCTATATTTGCTCATAACTTCTGAATGGTTTAGTCTCTTTACATTTGGAGGAGCATGTTGAGCATGCATACCCAATGTTCCCATGTCAGCCATTTTGGGTGTCAGCCATTTTGAATTTGATCATAAAGTTATATTTTACGAACGTGTTATGAAATTCGATTTGTGTCTTCAGCATCATGCCCAGACAGTACTCAAAAAGTTTGGTGGAATCGCCACCTTTTAGCATTTTTTGAAATTTCTTTATAAAGAAATTTCAAAAAATACTAAAAACATTTGATTAAATTGGCCTAATGTAAAGTCATCTTAATATAATCCTTGGGTCAATGTAAGAACATCGATGCCAAAAATTGCTATTTTGATTAATGTTCAAAACCTACTTTTTCGAACTCCTCCTAGACCATTGGTCCAAATTTCACCAAAATCTTCAGAAGATGCTGGCAAAAAGTTATATATGTGTCAACATACAAAAAAGAATTAAAAAAAAAAAAAAATGCTAAAAACATTTGATTAAATTGGCCTAATGTAAAGTCATCTCAATATAATCCTTGGGTCAATGTAATAACATCGATACTAATTATGCCAAAAATGGCCGAACTTATTGTCCGCCATTTTGATTAATGTTCAAAACCTGCTTTTTCGAACACCTCCTAGAACGTTGGTCCAATTTTCACCAAATTTGTCAGCCAAATTTGTCCGCCATTTTGATTAATGTTCAAAACCTGCTTTTTCGAACACCTCCTAGAACGTTGGTCCAATTTTCACCAAATTTGTCCGCTATTTTGATTAATGTTCAAAACCTACTTTTTCGAACTCCTCCTAGAACGTTGGTCCAATTTTCACCAAATTTGTCAGCCAAATTTGTCCGCCATTTTGATTAATGTTCAAAACCTACTTTTTCGAACTCCTCCTAGACCATTGGACCAATTTTCACCAAAATCTTCAGAAGATGCTGGCAAAAAGTTATAGATTTTGTGTCAACATACAAAAAAGAATTAAAGAAATTTCAAAAAATGCTAAAAACATTTGATTAAATTGGCCTAATGTAAAGTCATCTCAATATAATCCTTGGATCAATGTAAGAACATCGATACTAATTATGCCAAAAATGGCCGAACTTCTTGTCCGCCATTTTTGATTAATGTTCAAAACCTGCTTTTTCGAACTCCTCCTAGAAAATTGGTCCAATTTTCACCAAATGTGTCAGCCAAATTTGTCCGCGATTTTGATTAATGTTCAAAACCTACTTTTTCGAACTCCTCCTAGACCATTGGACCAATTTTCACCAAATTTGTCAGCCAAATTTGTCCGCCATTTTGATTAATGTTCAAAACCTGCTTTTTCGAACACCTCCTAGAACGTTGGTCCAATTTTCACCAAATTTGTCCGCTATTTTGATTAATGTTCAAAACCTACTTTTTCGAACTCCTCCAAGAACGTTGGTCCAATTTTCACCAAATGTGTCAGCCAAATTTGTCCGCGATTTTGATTAATGTTCAAAACCTACTTTTTCGAACTCCTCCAAGACCATTGGACTAATTTTCACCAACATCTTCAGAAGATGCTGGCAAAAAGATTTTGTGTCAACGTAAAAAACAGTTTTCGTTTAACGCATCAATGAATTTGCTGGAAAGATGCCATCTAAGGCTGTATCTCTGCAAAGCTTTGACATATTTACACCAAACTTCGTATGTCACCTCACACTGACCATACCACATCAGTTTGGTATCAGCATCACCTATTGGTCAAGAGTAATAAACCATTCATTAACCATTAGTTATGAAATTTCCAAAAATGCTAATAACTTTTGATTGCATCAGCCTATTGTAATGAAACTAGTCTCAAAATATTCACTGGTCCATGCCTACAGCATACAAACCAATAAAGCCATAGCTGGCCAAACTTCCTGTCCACCATTTTGATTTACATTGAAAAACTACTTTTATGAACCTGTCTATGACCGCTGGTCCGATTTTCATTTGTTAAAAGCGCTATATAAATAAAGGTGATTTGACAAATACTTAACTTAATTAAAACACTTGCTATAACCCAGCAGCTCTGAAGTGTCATTGACCTTGTGTTCATGTACCTGTGTCTTTTCTCGCATGCTTCTTCTTCCATCCCGTCCTCCAGTGTGGCTTCATGAATCAAAAGTGTTGCATTCTTGCCTGCGAGCAAACCAAGAGATGAATCAAACTCTCTCCACCACACACACAAAGATAAATTACAGCTGACATGCTGTTCCCTCTTTCCCCCTATTGTAAAACACACACAAACATTCACACATCAACACACACTCCATTTTTTTCCTCTAGAAATCAATCAAGAGCACTCTAGTGAGCGCTGAGACAACAAAGGCCTTTCCTAATGAGACGAGCAGACCGAACCATCTCCAGCTTTAGGAGGGGAGCTCGGTTCAGGCTGAATACCCTCCATCACCGCCGGACTCCCTCAGGAGCCATTAAAGAAGCTTCTGTGACTGGAAGAACGGCGCTGAAGTGATCGATTACATTGCTGATAAAGACAGGAAGCAGCATTTAAACGCAGGCTTCATTCGTATCGATCCACGAGACACTATAGAGATTCAGACACAATTACAGACTCTCTTTCCTGCTGGACTGATGGGTCTTTAATGACCAGATTCTGAATGACAGAATATTTTGAAGGCAAAAATCTCAGTGGAAATAGACGCCGTTTGATTTCAGACTGAAAATTATCTCTAGACATGTAACTATAAGTCTTCCGGCATGCAAAATATAATCGTGCATCTTAATAAATGAATAAATAAGAGTTTGAGAGTGTTTGAGTTGACGTATC
This sequence comes from Garra rufa, assembly GCF_049309525.1. Classification (NCBI taxonomy): domain Eukaryota; kingdom Metazoa; phylum Chordata; class Actinopteri; order Cypriniformes; family Cyprinidae; genus Garra; species Garra rufa. The sequence goes on from NC_133361.1 coordinate 19,758,696, forward strand.
CCAACAAGAACATCTCACCTCAGAATCACTAGAAAGTTTTCAAATTTACTGAAAAATAATGATCATTTAATTGACAATAATTAAAGCTTTCCAATAAAGTCCTATTGGTTAATGTTAACACTAAGCAAAACATTGCATTTACAGTATTTTTGTGTTATTTTAGTATCATCGAGACACTTCTATAGTTTTCATTAATACTTTGAATACGTTTTTATTTTTATATTTTAATTTCAGTTAAAGTTTAAGCAATTTTGTTGCATTTTCACCTGTTTTTATATTTAATTTCAGATCAAGTTTATTTTTAACAAATGTATTAACATAAAAAACGAATTGTTAGTATGCGGTAACTTAACATTAATGCTATTAACAGACAACTTTTAATTTCTTTAGATTTTAACAGCATATTACTAAATGGTAATAGCATATTAATACATGCTGAAATTAACATTAACTAAGATTAATAATAATAAATGATAACTAAAGTAGTTAACTAATGTTAGCTGTTTCAAGTTTTTTTTTTTTTGAGTATAATTTCATAAGAACAATATATAAAAAATTAAAAACTCATAATGTACCAATGCTTTTACTTACATGTTCTAATCATACTATAACACTTAAAAGGCATCTACTTGATTTATCAGAAAACTCAGGCCAATACAATATTAGATGTATATACACACGTGAAAAAGCATGAGTGGTAAGTGTGTGTTTGTTTATGTGGTTTTTACCTATATTAACGACAGCGTCGCAGGGCATGGTGTCTCCGGAGAACACAAGCTGCCAACCAGACTGATGGGTCAAACTGCAGGCGAACGCGTTCTTACAGTGACGAACATAACACGTCTGAAACTGCACATTCATGAGAAAAAGACGTTTCAATATGTATAAATCACAACGTGTTTATACACGGTTTAATTACTGTAACTGAACATAATCTGAGTGTTTGTGTGTAAAATATTCTGTTGTTGATATAAAATGAACCAACATCATGTGTATCATTAAAGATTATAGAAATTAACATTTTTATTTTGCAAGGATGCTTTACATTTTTCAACATTCTACAAAAGATTCTGTTTCAGATAAATGCTGTTCTTCTGCACTTTCTATTCATTAAAGAAACCATATAAAACATCTATTGAGCTGTTTTCAACAATATTAATAATAAATGTTTTTAAGCATCAAATCAGAATATTAGAATGATTTCTGAAGGATTATGTGAACTGAGTAATAATGCAAAAAAATCAGCTATGAAATCAGGGGAATAAATTACATAAAAAAAAAATATATTAAAATAGAAAACTTTTTTTTAAAACAGTAAAAACAGATCAGTCATTGCCAAAAGAAAGCTGTACCACAAAAAGGCTATACAGTTCATACAGACCTTGACCAGGTCATTCTTCTTCAGAACAGCCTGAATTAAGGATTTGGTCTTGACTTTGGGGATCTCAGCACCATCACATAAAAACTTTGATGGGATAATACTGGAACGGTCAAAAGCAAAAGCAAAAAGTGTCAAGGACAACATACTTTGCATAATTTACTTTAAATTGTGAGATGCTGAAATGATCTCACAGAATAAAGACAGTGTTATTTTCCTCTCGTACTTGATCTGCCTGAGGATCTGCTGGCAGTGTTCGTGATACTGGTTCAACCACGTCATGATCTGTACAGGAGCGATCAGGTACACAGGACTGAACGCTTTACCTAGACTATTCTACAACACAGAAAATGCCATTATGAGTGGAAAAATCCATACACAATACAAATAAAATAAAACATACATACAAAACTATATATGCATACCAGAGCTCGCTCTCGCTCCAATAATAAATGAATCAAACCCTGTGGATGACAAAACATTTAGCAAGCAACAGTCAGCAGAGCAGAAAATAAGACTAGAAACACATTCTAGATTATTATTTTATATAATTTATTAAATATTTAAAATCACACAGCTATATGATTCTGGCTGGGCGATTATGGGTTTATGTTAGGGATGCACCGGAATGAAAATTCTTGGCTGAAGCCGAACGAAATGAAACACTGGGCCAAAGGCCGATTAACAAACACGGTTTTTCGAGTTCCCCCCCCCCCCCCATGTTTTTTGCCATTTTTTTCACCACTGCATAAATTAAATAGCCAAAATGTGCTTTTTACAGTTTTGTCTTGCCTGTCAAAAAATAAATAAATAAATAACAAAACAACAATTTAAAGATATTTACTTAACACTGAACATTTTTAACATTCTAGTAGACATTATAGCCTAACAAACCACAATTTAACTTAAAATTAATAAGTTAGTAAAATATTACTCTTTGGCCATTTTTAAGACCTCCTTCTTGAATCAAGCATGTGTTTTTAAATGTACAAATAAATGCAGCTTTGCTGAGCAAAGGAGAATGTTTTAATAAATGCTGCTGTAATGACTGTTATTATATTTGTCTTATTTTTTTATTTCATTTTACAGAACAACAGTTAAATTACAATACTACTAACATTTATGAATCTTGACTTATTTTTTGGCAGAAGACCTTAGTACTACTTTTTGCTGACAGCAGCAGATTCTCATCACGCTGTTTCAGCGCAGATTTTCCTTGCGCTTTGGACTTTGAACCCTGGCTGACGAGCTGGTGCAGAGCTGTCAGAATAAATACAATTTGTGCTTGTATTAGAAAACAATGTTTTGTAGTTTTACTAATGGTTTAAGGCCATTTAGCGATTTCAGTCATCATACAGTAACCAGCAACAACCAGCCCTTTCTCTTGTAATGGAAGACATGCGATGCGATACTGAACAGTCTCTTGCTGTTGGTGCTTGTAATGATTTTTGTATCTTTCTCGGACAGTTTTAAAGGAACACTCCACTTTTTTTGGAAATAGGCTCATTCTCCAACTCCCCCTGAGTTAATAAGTTGAGTTTTACCGTTTTGAAATCCATTCAGCCGTTCTCCTGTTCTGGCGATATCACGATATCATAGCTTAGCATAGATCATTGAATCCTATGAGACCAATAGCATCACGTTCAAAAATGACCAACGAGTTTCGATATTTGTCCTATTTAAAACTTGACTCTGCTGTAGTTATATCGTGTACTAAGACCGGCGGAAATGCAAAGCTTCAATTTTCTAGGCTGATAAGATTAGGAACTACACTCTCATTCCGGCGTAATAGTCGAGGAAGTTTGCTGCCGTAATAAGGCTGAAGCAGGAGCAGTAATACCACACAGCACATGTGCAAATGCTAAACTAGCTGGGAACTCATTTCTGATAATACTCCGCCTGCTTCGGCCATATTACGGCAGCAAACTTCCTTGACTATTACGCCAGAATGGAAGTGTAGTTCCTAATCTTATCAGCCTAGAAACTCACAGCTTTGCATTTCCACCGGTCTTAGTACACAGAAGAGTCAAGTTTTAAATACAACAAATATGGAAACTCGTTGGTCATTTTTGAACGCGATGCTATTGGTCTAATAGGATTCAATGATCTATGCTAAGCTATGCTAAAAGTGATATCACCAGAACAGGAGAACGGCTGAATGGATTTCAAAACGGTAAAAATCAACTTATTAACTCGGGGGGAGTTGGAGAATGAGCCTATTTCCAAAAAAAGTGGAGTGTTCCTTTAAATACTTCCGCACTGCCCACATGTTTGCTGCATAAGTGAGCGCCTCTATTTGATCGCATCCCGTCATCGTTCTGTATAATTTATTCAGCCTTTCTGCTTATTTGGCCGAACACCGAAAGAGCTTTTTTTTTTGCTATTTTCAGCCCAATAATCTCGGTTGCCGAACATTCGGTGCAACCCTAGTTTAAGTGAGTATTTTAGCATAATCACATTAAAAGTATTTATTTATTTGGGATAATGTAAAAGTTACATAAACAGTTTTTTTTGCAAGTACAAGCACCTCATTAAACTTTATGTTATCAGGTGTGTTTGTGAGTCTCTCACCGTGTGATGATCTGCGTGAAGGTGCGACACAAAGATGGTGGAGAGTCTAGAGAGGATCTCGTCCACGTCATTGCCGTAATGACGACACAACTGGCCGAACGTTCCCTCTCCACAATCCAACAGCAGCGACTGAGATGAGCTGAGGAACAGAGAGATGATCAGACATACTTCACTCGATTATATTACAGCAAAACACAAGAGACTGTGGGTTACGCTAATTTTACCAAAGTCAGGAAGCGTTTTTGTTGTTAACCTTAACCAAAAGTAAAGGTAAGTAAAGTCCTCTCAACCACAGTAAAAACATCCCATCGCATACTGACCTTTTTTAAAAGGTCTCTTCTGCTCACCAAGCCTGTATTTATCTGATCCAAAGTACAGCTAAAACAGTAATATTGTGAATTATTTTTACTATTTAAAATAACTGCTTTCTATTTGAATAGATTTTAAAACTTAATTTATTTCTGTGATCCGAGCTAAATTTAACATGATTACTCCAGGCTTCAGCGTCACATGATCCTTCAGAAATCATTCTAATATGCCGATTTGCAACATTATATTATTATTATTATTAATAATATTATTATCAGTATTTAAAACGGTTACGTATAATTTGTTTCAGGATTTTTTATTGAATAGAAATAAAACATCAGCATTTATCTGAAATAAAAAGCTTTTTTGACATACAATATTCACTATACCATTTAAATGTTTGGTGTCAGTATTTATTATAAAAAATTTTTTTCAAAGAAATTATAGAAATTAATACTTTCATTTAGCAAGGATGCTTTAAATTGATCAAAAGCAATAAATACATTTATAATGTTATAAAAGATTTCGACTTCAGACAAATGCTGTTATTCTCAACTTTCTATTCATCAAAGAAACCTGAAAAAAAAAATCGACATAAATAGTAATAATAAATGTTTTTGAGCAGCAAATCAGAATATTAGAATGATTTCTAAAGGATCACTTGACTGGAGTAAAGATGCTAAAAATTCAGCTTTGGAAATAAATTACATTTTGAATTTATTTAAATAGAAAACTTATTTTAAATAGCAATAATATTTCAAAATTGTACTGTCTTTGCTGTACCTTGGATCAAAAAAAAAAATGCAGGCTTGGTGAGCAGGCTTCTTTTAAAAAACATTACAGATCTAAAACTTTTGACTGGGAGTGTAAGGCTACAGATGTGTATATATTAGTTATTTTACCAGAAGTATTAAATGTTGCTTGTCTACTGACATATAAATAGAAAAAAAAAAAAAAAAGTTTTATTATTACCTAATGTTCACTAAAGTCCCACTGACATTTCGGATCTTCATCGGCAGAGACGAGCCGGTGCCCAAAAACACGATCTCAGGAAACTTCTCACCTTTACCAGCATAGAAAACAACCATACAAACTAAAAACATGACAAACATCTGAAACACAGAACAAAATCAGCCCATAACTTGGTTATTTTATCTATAGTTCACATAGAGCTCCGTAACAATGACCATTTTCCACATTTTCGAAACACAAATCCACTGACTCTTGCAAGATCTGAGGCGTCTGATACAGATACAGTAGAGCAGTGATTCTCAATCCTGGTCCTGGGGGACCCCTGCTCTGCACATTTTGCATGTCTCCCTTATTTAACACACCTGATTGAGATCATCAGCTCATTAGGAGAGAGATCCATGAACTGAACTAACAAGCTGATGATCTCAATCAGGTGTGTTAAATAAGGGAGACATGCAAAATGTGCAGAGCAGGGGTCCTCCAGGACCAGGATTGAGAACCACTGCAGTAGAGAATGAAAGTGAGAAGTGAAAAAAGTTTTACTCCGAGGAAATTAAATGTCAAGCTGTGGACGTGTTCTTGTCTTTCTGCTCTTCTAATTCAATACTTTCATCCCTCCTTCTCTCTCTGATTCGGTAGAAAGCTCACCAGACGTGGAGACGGAACTAGCCGCCTGGAACTTCCTGCATTCCTCAACTTCATATAAGAAGTTTGGCACTTCGGCTGCTTCCTTCACAAACTCCTCAGAGTCACAAGATGGGATGGCATCTCTACACACACACACACACACACACACAAGAAAAGTTCCTCAAATAAGATCAAGTCTGGCATTTCTAAGAACTTTCTAAGAACTAGTTTGTGCAAGCTGTAGAAATCAATAAACTCACTATTTTTGCCTATTAGCTTGCCTATTAACCGACCTTTGCCACTCCAGTTTGGGCCGAAGCTGAAACTTCATCAGACACTCGGCTCTGACGCTAGGAACACGGAGAGAAGCCTGTGGCTCCTACAACAACAAACAACATAATGATTAATACAGTGCCTTGCAAAAGTATTCATACCCCTTCATTTTTTTCACATTTTGTTTTGTTGCAGTATTATGTTAAACTGCTTTAAATTACTTTTTTTCCCCACATCAGTCTACATCTCATACACCATAATGACAAAGCACAAAACAGGTTTGTAAAAACTTTGCAAATTTATTAGAAATAAAAAACTGAAAAGATCCCGTTGCATAAGTATTCATACCCTTTTCTGGGACACTCGAAATTTAGCTCAGGAGCATTCATATTGCTTCTAGATGTTACTACACTTCGAGTGGAGTTAAACTGTGGCAAATTCATTTGAATGAGTATGATTTAGAAAGGCACACACCTCTCAGAAAAGGTCTAACAGCTGAAAATGCATATCAGAAAAAAAAAACAAGTCCTGAGGTCAAGATAACTGCCAGTAGAGCTCAGTGACAGACTTGCGTTAAGGCAATGATCTAGGGAAGAGTTCAGAAAAAAATCTGCTGCACTGAAGGTTCACAGAAACATTATCTATAACGGAAGACGATTGGAACAACTAGGACTCTAGAAAATGTCTGCCAGCCCCCATCCAAGCTGACAGAGCTTGAGAGGTGAAAAGGTGAGGCAAAGAATGGCAGATAATTGCCAAATGCAGATGTGCAAAACTTGTCACATCATACCCAAAAAGACTTGAGGCTGTAAAGGTGCTTCAACTATGTACTGAGTTAAGGGTATGAATACTTATGCAATGTGCTTATTTCAGTGTTTTATTTTTAATAAATGTGTAAAATTTGCCAATCTGGTTTTTGCTTTGTCATTATTATGGTGTATGGAGTGTAAATTGACGTGGGGAAAAACTAATTTAAAGCAGTTTAACATAATGCTGCAACAAAACGTGAAAAAAATGAAGGGGTATGAATACTTTTGCAGGGCACTGTACTTAATTGCACTTCATTTCCAGCGATATAGTTGAAACTGATTGCACAGATACTATGTGAACTGAACTGAGCTGGATGATGAGCTGACTTTGACTGAAAATTGAGTGTTTAATATTGTGCTTTTACATGATCAACATGTTTTCCTATTTAATACTGGAAAGCTGCTTTGATACAATCGGAATTGTCAAAAGCAGTATCTAAATAATGGCGACTTGACTTGACTGCTTAATAAATCAATCCTTACAGATCGGGAAAAAAATAGAAAAAAAGTTACGAAATAAATTATAAATAATTATAAGAATTAAATTAAATATATAAATCAGAAAAAAAAATAGGTACTTTAAGCATATTAAGCTTAATAATTACAAAATACATCATATTAAATGTAATAAAATGTTAAATTAAAAAGGAATAAAACATTACATTTCAAAAAAGCATTACAATTAGCAAATATTATATTAAAACAAATGAGAAATTGCATCAGAATAAAAACTGACAAACTAATATTAAATGAAATAACTGCATTAAATATGAAATTAAATGAGAAAGAATATTAAATAAAAAACAACAAATCATTAATTAAGGAAAAAAAACTAATAGGAAATACATTAAGAAAATATGAAATTACACAAAAATAAATAATTGACAAGTAATAAATCATTGATAATTTCTTACTGGCAATGAATAAAATGTAAATAAAACTGACCTGTAACATACCATTTATTGTTAAATTAAAAATTGTATTTAAAATATTCATGTTAATAAATTAGAACAATAAATTAGAAATAAATACAAAACTTAAATAAAAATATAAATCAGCAAAAAAAAATATTCAGATACCGTAAGCATATTAAGCTTAAGCATAAAAAAAAAATACATTAGATGTATTAAAAAGTTAAATTGATGGTTTACAATCTAAATATTCGATATTAATCGAATAATCGATTTATCTAAACGACTAATTTCCCACCAAAATAAAAATACAAATCTAAAATTTTGCTTAAGAACAAGAGCATTTAATTTTTAATAAAATAAATTAATTGGAGATGTTTTTGATTATTACATTCTAATGGAACCATTAAAATGGAATCCAGAAAAGTAATGGAAAAGCAATATAATATAATATAAAATATTATTTTAAATATAAAATAATAACTACTAAAACATAACATAGTAAAACACTGAATTTGGAAATAAAACAAATTTCATAGGGCCCTACAATTATAATTAGGCTATTTATTATTATTATTATTTATTTATGGTAATGGAAATGTAGATAATGCACGTGAACAATAGCCTTCAAAGAAAGTTAAAATAAGGAATAAAAAGTAAAATACATAATGTATTATAAATAATAGAGCTACATTGCGCATTGCAATGACCTGACGATTGTTTTTACACTTCACTGGACGATCAATTCCTTTTTAATATTGACTAAACAAAATTTAACGCAAATGTCCACTTAATCTTTAATATTTGGCCATATCTTTAGCACAGAAATACTATAGCCACAGTAATGTAGTGATAATGTGGACATCAAAATATGTAAACTCAGTAAGGGTTTAAACTTTTATTTTAAAATCATAATTAGCACTTGGCATGATGAGAAAGATATTAATGTATTCTCCTGAGTTTGCATAGGTTTACAAATCTGATGAAATGGCGCTTGTTTTGTTCCCAGATGAACGTTACAATAAACCCAAACTCACAACAACATGCAGAGAGGTTTGAGACTGTTCCTGCAAACGGAGAGACGCACATACGTAACATACACGCATGTACATAACTGACGCACATATAAAAATATGCGATGCAAGATTATTATATGATTTAACTGAATCGTAGCATTTGTGAATTCACAATTAAGCTTGATTAGGATTTTTAAATGGGTTTAATATATAATTCAGCCTTGAAAAGCCTATTCTGAGATCAGAGAATAATCTGATATATTTCCTTTTAATAATAATAATAATAATAAGGTTTAAGCGTTTTTATTTATAATTTTATTTTTTAGCGAATACACTGATTATTTAATTTCATATTATTAGGGCTGTCACGATTCATTGATTCTAATCGACTATTCGATTTTTTTAAATCCTAGATTTCATTTTGCCCGTGTCGACTAACCAGCTAAACTACTGAAACAATGTTAAATGTGGCATGAGAGCCAGAAGCCGTACTTTACTCTTGTAGAGTTTGAGCGGAGGGAAGATCTCGGGATGGATGAGGTTGAGCTGCGTCTGGAGTTTGTGACTGCGCGTGTTGTGTGGCGTAAATGTCTGCTCGTTCATCACCAGATGCTCAGTGCTGCTGGGAAACCTGAGACACAACAAACCCATCACACAAACGCTCACTGCACACGATCAGATCCATGTGATCGCTTCACTTCTTATCTACCTCTCCATCCAGCTCTTGTACTCATCCGTGTCCAGCACTGATTCAGGCGTCATGTGAACCACGAGAGCCGCCGAATCCTCAGATCCGCCAGTCTGATACCTGCATGCATCACAATATTAGATATATACAGAGAAAACCAGCCTCATTTCTTTACCAGAACATCTGTTCACTTCTGTAAGATGTGATTGGTGCAGAGTGGCTGTATGAAGTCTTCTGATGGACAGTCGATGACTATAAAAACAGGTCCGGGATCAGCTGGCGTGCACAGCTCCTCGGGTCTTATCTGAAAGACATTGCACAGTCAGCTGGGAAACCAGGAGATCTCACAGCCTTCAGATACACATATAGATGTTTTCTATAGAACAGGCTGTTATTGTGAAGACTCAGTCACCTCTTTTCCATCATGTGTCACAGTTTTTCCAGCTTTCAGAGCTTCGATTATGGGCCCAATGGCTGCTGTTCCTCTATATGTGAAGCAGAAAACCGTTTTTGTGTTATATTTCAGTTTTGAACATATAATGATAGATTAAATAATCAGATATCAAACACTTACACTGGTAGGCCCATCTCTCTGGCTTTCAGTGCCATGAAGTTCCCTTTCTTTGAGTGTAACTGAAGAAACATTAGACAGAAAATATGGTTAAGCACATATGGTCTTTAAAATCATTATGTGGCTGGAGAAATGTGTCATACCGATACATTATCAGATTATGTCTGCTTACCTTACACACATAAGCCACCACCAGAGATGGATCTCTAGTAATATTGTCTTTGTCTTCTGCGAAGAGAAAAGTTTTGTTAAAAAAAAATTAATGAATACAAAAATGTGTTCTACTGCTCTCTTTGAGTGCAAAAACATGATTATTACGTGTAAATGTAAACAAAAACAAGACGTTCGTGTAAAGGTTTGCTAAAATTGAGAAGAAAAAAAAATTTCAATGCAGTAATTGATTATTTTACTCTCTTTAATAATAATAATAATAATTATTATTATTATTGTTTTTATTATTATTGTCAATGTTATGACAATATAATAACAGACGACTTAAAGATTTGCATCAAAAACTATTTGGTACAAATTATTATTTTAAGTATTATTAGTATTATTGTTATAATGCAAAATTTAATAGACAGTCATTTTATTTCAATTAAAAATTTTAAATGTTGAGATTTATCAACAAACTGTAATCACTTTGTTAATTTTTATAGGACAAAATAATACAATACAATATAGCATTATTTAATAATTAGAAATAAATATATCCTCCACAGCAAACAATACTACATACAAATTGAAAAAAGGGTGGGGGGCACTTTTTTTTTTACTTATGATATTTTATATAATAATAATAATAATAATAATAATAATAATATCAGAAAATATAACACAATATGTAGCTTTTATTTTATAGTTTCAGCTTTCGTTTATTATTATTATAATATCAAGTTTGTTAATTATTCAGTAAGTTTATTTATTTGTTTTTGGGGGGGTTCATGTGCTTTTTATTTTAATTTATTTTTTATTTTATTTAAAATTTCAGTTAAGTTTTTTTTTTTTTTACTTATTGCAATATTTTTTTTATTTAATAATAATAATAATAATAATAATAATATCAGTAAATAAAAATATTCTAAAATATGTAGCTTTTATATTTATAGTTTCAGTTTTTTGTTTTAATTTTACTTTAAACATTAGTAAGATTGTTTATTATTTAGTACATTTATATATTTGTTTTTGGGGGGTTTCATTTGCTTTTTATTTTTATTTTAAATTCAATTTAAGATTATTTTAAATTTAATTTAGATCAATTTAAGTTCAGATGATATTAAATTAAGCTGAGTCAAGTTGTTAAATTCAAACAGTTCAGTTTAATTTGGATTGAGCTAAGCTGAATTGGTTAATTTAAATTGAGTAAAGTTAAAAAATTAAACTAAAGCGAAGTTCAGTTAATTTTAATTTAAACTAAGTTCAAATTAATTTAAATTGAGCTTAGTTAAGTTAATTTTGAGTTGAGCTGATCTAAATGGAAACTTGGATTTTTTTTAAATGATGAACACAAAGTATTCAATTCAAATGTAAAATTTCATCTTATTGGAGAACAATATACTGTATAACAATATAATGGACAAAATAAAATTGAGCAAAAAATATGAACTTTTATTTAATAATAATAATAATAATAATAATAATATCAGCAAATAAAAATATAATACAATATGTAGCTTTTATTTTATAGTTTCAGCTTTTGTTTATTATTATTATATCAAGTTTGTTAATTATTTATTAAGTTTATTTCTTTGTTTTTGGGGGGTTCATGTGCTTTTTATTTTTTTTTTATTTTTTTTTTTATTAAAAATTTCAGTTAAGTTTTTTTTTTACTTACTGCAATATTTTTTATTTAATAATAATAATAATAATTAAATAATAATAATAATAATAATAATAATAATAATAATAATATCAGTAAATAAAAATTTTAGATTTTTTTTTTAAATGATGAACAAAGTATTCAATTCAAATGTAAAAATTCATCTTATTGGAAAACAATATACTGTATAACAATATAATGAACAAAATAAAATTTGAGCAAAAAATATGTTCTTTTATTTAATAATAATAATAATAATAATAATAATAATAATAATAATAATAATAATAGTATCAGTAAATAAAAATGTAATAAATTTGTACTAAATAAAACCATAAATATAACATATTAAATAAATGTATACATTAAAAGGAATGTGATCAATTCAATGTGTATTTAAACTACACTGTTCATGTAAAACATACATCAGAGTTTCATACAGATCCAGCAGCAGTGTGTGCTTTATGTCACCTGGACTGGC
>NC_133361.1:19771620-19868556 GCF_049309525.1 Garra rufa
ATAAAGTGTTGTTTCAGCGCCGTCATCTACACCTGTTACTTTTATCAGCGCTGTTCATCATGGACTAATCACAGTCGTGCCTGATTACTGGGAATCTCATTTGTATTTCACTTGCTAGTTTGGGTTTTTTATTACATTTGAATGATCATACTTTAAGTGTGTAAATCTCTGCAGTTAAATGAAAACCAATCCTGAAATTTAAATGTGGATCAATAGGAAATTAACTTTCTGAGCTGAAAGGTGTCCTCTGGGGACGGAAAAAAATGTATTACGGATACATGTATTATGTATATATATATATATATATATATATATATATATTTTTTTTTTTTTTCTCGTCTCCAGAGGACACCTTTCAGCTCAGAAAGTTAATTTCCTATTGATCCACATTTAAATTTCAGGATTGGTTTTCATTTATAAATATACATATATACATATATATATATAAATATTAATATTTTCTGTAATTTGTAAACCTGTAAATGATTAAATTTAATAAATACAAATTTTATAAATTAAAAATATTCACAATACATATTAACACTTTATAATTTTTTTAATAATTATTTATAATTATTTAACACGTATTTATACTACATACATTACAAAAAATTTAAAAATAAGGATCTATAATATCCTTAATATTATTAAAAAAAAACCAGCAGTATTCATATTTATATTAATAACATAATTACCTCTGTAAAAACCTTCAGAATATAAACAGGAATAAAGCTGTAAAGCTTGGTGTGTGTAAGTGCTACTGAAGTGGAGATTTATGGCTCAGTGTAGGAGAAAAAAACTAATTTTGAGAAAAACAGCCTTTAAAAATATGCATTGTAATTGAAATCTATTGACGTAAATAGATAAAGTGCTATAAAACAAACACTTAACAGTGTCTTTTGGGTGTTTTCTTTCCACTAGTCTGAAAAAAATACTTTATGAAAAAGCAAAATGCCCAAAGGCTCAAACCTGATAGGTGCATGAAAAAACTGTGTTTTTGCCTGCAGTGTCTCCCCTTAAAGGAGTAGTTCACTTTCAGAACAAAAATTTACAGATAATGTATCACCCCCTTGTCACCCAAGATATTCATGTCTTTCTTTCTTCAGTTGCAAAGAAATTATGTTTTTTGAGGAAAACACTTCAGGATTTCTCTCCATATAACGGACTTCAATGGTGCCCTGAGTTTGAACTTCCAAAATGCAGTTTAAAAGGGCTCTAAACGATCCCAGCCAAGGAAGAAGGATCTATCTAGCGAAACGATTGGTTATTTTCAAAAAAAAAAAATGTACAATTTATATATTTTTAATCTCTACACAGAGCACACAGAACTAGACAAAATTAACATTTGAGGTTAAAAAGTATATAAATTGTCTTTTTTTTCCCTTTTTTTTTTTTTAAGAAAACCTATCGTTTTGCTAGATAAGACCCTTCTTTCCTCAGTTGTGATCGTTTAGAGCCCTTTTGAACCTGCATTTTGGAAAAAGGGGCTGAGGAAAGAAGGGTCTTATCACAATCACTTATTTCCTAAACAAAATTACAATTTATATACGTTTTAAACTCAAATGCTCATCTGGTCTAGCTCTATGTGTACTCTGTGTAGAGATTAAAAAGTACATCAATTGTAAATTGTTTTTAGAAAATAACCAATCGTTTCGCTAGATAAGACACTTCTTCCTCATCTGGGATCATTTAGAGCCTTTGAAGCTGCATTTAAACTGCATTTTGGAAGTTCAAACTCGGGGGCACCATAGAAGTCCATTATATGGAGAGAAATCCTGAAATGTTTTCCTCAAAAAAACATCTCTTTATGAATGAAGAAAGAAAGACATGAACATATTGGATGACAAGGGGCTGAGTACATTATCTGTAAATTTTTTGTTCTGAAAGTGAACTACTCCTTTAAATAAGTTGACATGTCACTGAACTCTGCTTCACACGTTCATATTTTTCCATACTTTACTCGTCTACCTGTACACTAAACCTTATCATGATTATTGATGACGGCTGTTATAAAGTGTAATATTTCACACTTCTCACACATTATATCACTGTCATACTGAGTGTGAATCAGTGCTCACCTGTTATACTCCGAGAAAACATACAGCGAGGCGCCATTATCTCGACTCCCGGCTCCGACCACCTGCACATAGACGTTGGAGGGTCCGTGCAGCTCGCTCTGCTTGCGGTTCTCCTTCATCTTCACATGGCGCAGTGTGTCTTTGACAGGTCTGCTCTTTCTGGAGGAGTGAGTCTCCATGAGTCTGGCTGGTCCCAGCAGCAGAGGCTCTTTACCTACTCTCAACGCTCTGAGTGCGAAGAAAGAGCAGCGGAGACGCGCGAGCATAAATAAACACGCAGCGCACAAGGAGCGGCTCATGAGAGCGACTTTCAGCTCAATAAACACAAACACCACAACCGATGTTCCGTTAGTTTATGAAGAGAACCGCCGTTTGAAGGACTCACATGTGTGTTGATGTTGGACGCGCTTCCGACGCATGATGATGACGTTTGACGCACGCAGTACGTGAATTAGCTAGAATGTCATCGATGTTTATTTTAAATTATTGGTCATTATTTTACGGATTTGTATGTGAACCCTTGGCTTTGCTATTTTTGTATTATTTGTTCAAGCATTAATAATAAAATAAAATAAAATAAAAATAAAAAATGTATCTTAACGTCAGGTAGCAGCACAGAATGTAGGTCAGGTATGATAATTCTCCTATTTTAATGTTTCACTGTTTTATGAAATTGAAGTTTAAATCGAATTAATCGTTTGGTCAATTCTGTCCAACGCTGGGAAAAGTAACATGTACAGTACTGTCATCGACATCTGTTACTTTTCTCATCGCTGTTGAGAATGGACCAATCACAGTCGTTCGTGGTTGCTGGGAAATAACATATAAACAATCTTTTATTGAAAATTGCTGTTGCACATTCTCATTTGTATTTAACTTACTAGTTCGTTTTTACGATTATAGTTTAAAGTGCGCAAATCTCCGCAGTAAAACGGAAAACCGTCTTGAAATTTGAACGTGGATAAAGGGGAAATCAGCTTTCTGAACTGACAGGTGCCCTCTGGAGGAGAAAAAGATACTACAGATCTTAGTTTTTATTATTTGTAATGTGTGTAATATAAATTAATTGTACATTATTTAATGTAAATACATTAAATAATGTATTTTTGATTCAAAATATGGTTAATTAAATACACTTTTAATTATATATATATATATATATATATATATATATATATATATATATATATATATAGATGAAAAATAGTATTCATATTATTAATACTATTATTTATAATTATATATTTAATATTTATATTAAACATTACAAATAATACAAAAATAAAGATCTGTGATATAAAATTGTAGAATTAAATTCTAAAACAATTATATTAAAATACATTACATCAAAAATACAATAAATAATGCATTTTTTAATTCAAAATATTAATGGATTATGTATATATTTTTAAATCTTTATTATAACAAATTTAAAACACTTCATATTTATATTAATAGCATTATTTATAATTACATATTTTATCATTTATTTATGTTACATTACAAATATTTAAAAAATCTACATTTGTAATATTTAACTGAAAAAATTAATTATAAAACAAAATAGTTGAACTGTAAACTAAATTATTCATATAATTACACGAGTAATACATATTTTTAAATCATTAAATTATGCATTTTTGATTCCATATATTGTTTTCTGTAATTTGAAAATGGCAATTTTATAAAGTTAAAAATGTTATATATTAAAAACGGTATTAATAGTACTCATATTAATACCATTATTTATAATTATTTGATATATTTTTATATTACATACATTACAAATTATAAAAAAAAGATCTGCAATACAAAAATGTGAAATTATACAATTAAATAATTAAATAAATAATTTCACTGTAAACTAATTTATTATTTATATTAAGTGAGTAATATAAATTCATATATTTATGTTAAAATAATTAAATAATGTATTTTTGATTCAAAAGATTTTCTGTAATTTGTATATAACATTAAAAAATTACATCAAAATACATAATGTATTTATTATATATTTAAAAAATATTACTAAAAAATAAAACAGTATTCATATTTATATTATTAACAATTTATAATTTTGATATTTAGTTATTTATTTTGGTTACATTACAAACATCAGAAAATCAAGACCTGTATTATAAAAATGTCATATACAACTGAAAAAATAAAAAATAAATTGTATAACAAAATAATTGCACTGTAAACTAAATTATTTATTTATATTGTTAAGTGAATAATACATTTTTAAACCATTATATAATGTATTTTTGATTCAAAATATTGTTTTTTTTTGTGTAATTTGTAAGCTTGTACACTTTCTAAAATTAAAAATGTTAAGATCTAAAAAATAAAGATCTGTGATAAATAATAATAATAATTATAAAGAGAATTAAATTATATATATTTATATATATATATATATATATATATATATATATTTAAGAATTAAATTATAAAACAAAATAATTACATTAAAATACATTGCATCAAAATACATTCAAATGTATTTTTGATTTAAAATATTAATGAAATGATATATTTAAAAATATTAAAACACTATTTATATTTATATCAACAACATTACTTATAATTATATATTTTACCATGTATTTATATTACATTACAAATATGAAAAATCTAAATCTGTAATATAACAAAAAATTGCACTAAATTATTCATCAATTATTCTTCTAATTAAGTAAATAAAGTCATATTAATATGCAACAAATTCAATGCAGTAAATAAATGAAATCATTTGATGATGTCAAATCAATACATCTACAAAGATGAGCTACATTTTCAAAAGCACCAAACATGGGAGTCGTTTCCATATTCCTCAGTTTTATTTATAATATCAGCACATAGTCGTTGTACAGTGAGGATTACAGAAACCCCGGCCACCTCTGCATTATCATTCACCTTAACATACAAAACACGTTTAATAGCACATACATGAAGAGGAGGGACAAGACACGAGCAGATTTCCAGTAAGTCGAAGGCTTTCCGAATCATATATTCCACAAGTGATTTCAGAAGTATAAATACATTTCCAGGCTTATTTATTATTTCATTATTTAATATCTGTTTAAAATCACTATTCCGCATCCGCGAGAGATCAGAGCGCCACGCGTCCCGTCAGATATGTGTGTGTTTGCACTGTACAGGTGTGTGTGTGTGTGTGTTTAGAGAGAGACAGTAAGAGAGAGAGAGAGAGAGAGAGAGAGAGAGACGTGGGTAGGAGGTATTTTACAGTCGAGCTTGAAGTGAACACCGCTGTGCCGTTGGCGGTGCTCTCGTATACGCTTTCCTGTTTTAATACTGCCGTTCCGTGATAAAGCAAATGTTTAAACCAACGCTTCGTCTCGTCTTGTCAGTCAACGTACATTGGGGAGCTGGGGGACGTGGGCATCTGATCCAGGATCAAGCAGACGTAGCTGGCGACATCCACCGTACGCTCCTCGTACATCTGAATGAAGGGATGTTTCTGACACACAGAGAGAGATCAGAGAACTTTGGTTTACTTTCATTTCTCATCATCTCTTATAACGCATTATAATCTCAAATGAGTGTGCTTTTATGACATTTCAATGATTTCAAATAAGACAAACAATGGTTTGAAATAAGGTAAAACACCTAAAATTGCATGAACTGACATTATAATATTTAGAAATACATAGAGCAATTCCTTATACAACATATGTTGTTTGTCCACTACCCTAAAGCATCTAATTCATATTTTTATGTATAATTACTTTTTAAATAATATTTTTTAAAAATAATAAAAAATATTAACTTTTTTAAACAATTAAAGAAAATAATAATAATAATAATAATAATAATAACATCAACTTTCCAAATTATTATTATTATTATTATTATTATTATTTTCTTTAATTATTTAAAAAAGTAAATATTTTGATTGTTTTTAAATATTATTTAAAAAAGTAAGTATATACATAAAAATATAAATGAAAATATGAATTAGATGCTTTAGAGTAGTATGTATGTATTTATAAATAATAATAATAAATAATAACTGTCTAAATAAACTGTCAATAACTACTGGAAAATTAATACTGGAATTATAGGATTTTTATTATTATTATAATTATTACTATTATTATTATTATTATTATTATTATTATTATTATAAGAAGTTACCTTTAAAAAAACATAGAATATATAAACATAAAAAATAAAAATATAATTTAGAAATAAATAAAAATAAAAGTATAAAAAATAACTGTCCAAATAAACTGTCAGTAATATATATTATAGTATAAAATATTATAATAATAATAACTATTATTATTATTATTGTTGTTGTTGTTAATTGTTTTAAATAATTTTAAAAAGTTACCACTCTTTAAACAACATACAATATATAAACAAATATAAATACTTGAATTTTGAATATATATGAATTTTGCTTTACAGTAGTGGAAAAGCATTTTGTTGCATACTATTCATAAAGGAAAGTGTAAAATTCAAAAGCTATGAAGTTTTTCACAATTTGTGTTTATATGTTTGCAGATTTTCAATAAACAGTCCATCATTCATTATTATTATTTATTATTATTTTATTGTGATCTCTTCAATAATATGAGAACATACAAAATAATATAATATAATTTATTTGGATGATGATTTGGCACACTGAAACATTTTATAGCACAATTTCCAAGACCAGGATTTAAAAACAAATTCACTTACATATCCAGGTTTTCTATAACAGTAAGAATTCTCATTGAGCTTTCATGTTAACGACCCTTGATTATGAGAAAAGGCTTTCAAAAATGGCCAAATGTGTGGCTTAAACAGGAAACATGAACTCACCAGAAGCTCTTTGTACTTTGGCCTTTTTGACTCGTCCTTTGTAAGGCTGTTAGAAATTGAAACAACAAAAGATTTAATGAAAACCCTTCAGAGTCAAATTCATCATAAAATCAATCTTGAGCTTTTGCAGTTGCTGTGAATAAGCAGCAGGAGGCGTTGTGTGCATCATGTGATCGCACAATAAATCTGAGATATTACATCCTTTCTGCTGAGTCAGCAAACTCTGAGAAAGAGGAAACGGCGGAGATCACAGCGTGACTACGGTCCTGTGTGTTTGTGCGCGCGTGTCTCACCACAGGTTGACGAAGTTGATGAATTTGGGGGAGAACTGTCTCTCCTCTGAGCTGCTGAGCTGCGGAGGGTCGCCCTTCACCACCTGCGTCAGCTGATCGAACACACTGTTCCACTTCGGGTAGGGGAACCGTCCTGTGGCCAGTTCATACTGAAACAACATTGCAGCAGTTTAACACATCAAAATCACTTTCAGTATCACGCAAACGATCCCGTTGAGGTCACATGACAGGTCATCATTCTCACCAGTGTGATTCCCAAACTCCAGACGTCTGAACGGACATCATAACCCTGTCTGGAAGCGCTGGGGTCTATCCTCTCCGGCTGAGAAACAAACACACAAACATGAGTGAACCATACAGAAACATGACAGCAACACTAAATTACTTACAAATACATTTATAGAAATATTGCAGTTCTTAATTTGGCACCAACAGTGAATGTTATTTAAGAAAAAATATTAGTATTATTATTAGTGTTGATTTTATTGTATTAATAAAAATAATAAATGATTTACTCCATTGCTAGAACTGATTTTTCTGCTAAAGCACCAATAATAATAATAATATTATTATAATATATCAATATAATAATTATATTAATATTATAATAATATTAAAACAACATTGTTATATTCTTTTTTATAAAATGAAAAAAAAAAACATTTGTTTCACTCAGAAATGCCTCACATTGCTGAATGCCGTACCTTTCATAACATGAAAATGAACTTTATTCACTTTCATAATTATTATTATTATTCTAAGCACTAATGTTTAATTTAGCATCATTACTAGTATTATACGTTTATTTAATTGATAAATTGTAATAATGTACAAGTACAATTTATCCAAGAAAAAATAGTGCTACTATTATTACAATTTAAAAAGAAAATTTAAATTAACCTAAAGGCAACCTAAATGTTGTCTTAATCATTTTTTTAACCTAGTTATATATATATATATATATATATATATATATATATTATATACACACACACACACACACACACACACACACACAGCCGGTCAAAAGTTTGGGATCAGTAAGACTTTTAATGTTTTTTAACATACACTCATCAAGACTGCATTTATTAGATCAAAAATACAGAAAAAAAACAGTAATACTGCAAAATGTTGTTACAACATAAAATAATGGTTTCTATTTTAATATAAATTAAAATATCTTTTTTTCCCTGTGATGCGAAGCTGAATTTTAATTAGCCATTACTCTAGCCTTCAGTGTCACATGATCCTCCAGAAATCATTTTAATATGCTGATTTACTATTAGAACTATCTATGTTGGAAACAGTGGTGCTACCAATTTTTTGTTTGCTTGTTTTTGGATACTTTATTTACATTTCTTTGATGAATAAAAAGTTAAAAAGAACAGCATTTATTCAAAATATAAGTCGTTTCTAATGATGTAAATCTATGCTATCACTTTCTATTAATTTATCACATCCTTGGTGAATAAACGTATTAATTTCTTAAAAAAAAAAAAAAAGAATAAAAATTTACAGACCCCAAATTTTCGAACAGTAGTGTACATAGTTAGAAAAGATTTCAATTTTAAATAAATGCTGTTCTTTTGAACTTTTTTCATCAAAGAACCCTGAAAAAAAAGTATCACAGGGTCCAAAAAAAATATTAAGCAACACTGATAATAAATCAGTATATTGGAATGATTTCTGAATAACCATGTGACGCTGAATACTGGAGTAATGATGCTGAAAAATTCAGCTTTGATCACAGAAATAAATTCGATTTTTAATGTATATTAAAATAGAAGAACGTTATCTTACATCGTAATAATATTTCACAATATTACATTTTTTTCTGTATTTTTGACTAAATAAACACAGCCTTTATGAGCATAAGAAACTTTTTTAAACTACATTAAAAAACGTACTGATCCCAAACTTTTGACCGGCTGTGTGTGTGTGTGTGTGTGTGTGTGTGTGTGTGTGTGTGTGTGTGTGTGTGTGTGTATGTGTATATGTGTATATGTGTATATATATATATATATATATATATATATGAAACTATGAAACAGCAAGTTGAAACAGCATTTTCAATTAACCTCAGAAATGTAATGCGTTTCTGAGTGAATTAGAATATTCAGCAATAAATTATGTAGGACAAGACTTGACGTTGTATGTCAGGATGAAACATTTTTTTCTGCAAGTGTTTCATTTTCTTATATATTATTATTATTATTATTATATTATTATTATATTATTAATCTTGAAAATGTTCTGCTGAAACACTTGCAGAAAAAATGTTTCATCCTGACATACAACGTCAAGTCTTGTCCTAAATAATTTATTGCTGAATATTCTAATTCACTCAGAAACACATTACATTTCTGAGGTTAACTGTGCTGAAAATGCTGTTTCAACTAGCCGTTTCATAGTTTCAGAAACCCTAAGATCAAGGGTTTATTTCCCAGGAAACACACACAATAATGAAACGTCTTGCTCTAGATGAATACATAAGTGTAAAGTTCAGCAGAGTGCTTTTCCAGCACATCAGACAGTCTGCATCTGATCCAGCTGCTTCACAGGCCGACACACGACAAAAACAGATGTGCTCCCGTCGCACACTTCCGTCCAGACAGCAGCGTGTCTGTGTGTGTCACATACTAACAGCTGTGCATGTCAGTCAACACACGGATGACTCTGATGCTGACAGACTGATGATGTCATAATGCAGTGAGGAGACTCTGGGGATGATGATGATGATGATGAGATCATGGCTCAGATTAGAGCATGACATCATCAGCAGCAGAGCCACTGCAGAGCTCAGCTTCATTCATAGACTCTCCTCAGCACACACGTATAATGTTTGAGGGGAAATACTGATTTTTTTGTTCTGTAATTAATTTTTTGGTCAATAATTCTGAAAATCAGCATATTATAATAATTTCTGAAGGATTATGTAACACTGAAAACTGAAAAATTCAGCTTTGCATCACAGAAATAAATTACATTTTAACACTTATTCACACAGATATCAGTTATTTTAAATTGTAATGATATTTCATATTTTTTTACATTATTTATAACCAAATAAATGCAGCTCTGCTGAGCAGAAGAGACCTTCTTCTGTTCAAAAACATTGACAAATCTTACTGACCTCAATCTTTTGAATTGCAGTGTACATATATAAATAAACAAATGAATAAATCTTACTGCCATATACGGTCTGCAGCCTGCGTCTCTGGTTTTGGCGATGGAGTCGACCAGCTGCCCGCTGATGCCAAAATCACACAGCTTAATGTTGCCTTTCCTGTCCAGGAGGATATTTGATGGCTTTATATCTGCAGAGAGACCAGGAAAGAGCTTCAGTCTGAGTGTAACATTTCTAAAACTGCTTAAACCTACAAAAATAAACTGATGGAGATCAGAGATCAGAAAGGGAAACTTTATCATTCTGCTTCTCTTACCTCTGTGAATAATTTTCAAGTTTTCTTTTAAGTGGTTAAGTGCTTTCACAGTCTGAAACACACAGAAACAGAAGAACAGAGCATGTTAAAGGAGAAAGCAAAAATTTATATAGAACTGACTCACCCCCTTGTTATCCAGGATGTTCATGTCTTTCTTTCTTCAGACAATTTTTTTTTTTGAGGCCCGCGAGTTTGAACTTTCAAAATGTAGTTTAAATCCAGCTTTAAACGACCCAAGCCAAGGAAGAAAGGTCTTATCTAGTGAAACAATTGATTATTTTCTAAAAATCTTTACAATTTATACTTTTTAACCTCAAATGCTCATCTTGTCTAGCTCTGCCTGAACTCTGTGTATTCCTGTTCAAGACAGTTAGGGTAAGTCGGAAAACTCCCATCTCATTTTCTTAATTCGGATCAAATGAATACAGGCTTGGTGAGCAGATGAGACTAAAAATCTTACTTACCAAAAAGCGTTATATTTTTGTTCCTTTTTCTGTTTTGAACCATGCTAAATTTACGTGATTTTTTTTTTTGTAGAGTGAGGGGAATATAAATACACGTTTGTAATGTAAAATGTGTCTTATGTCAATCGACATGTACACAACTTATCTTTGTCATAATGTGCTCATTAAAAATAAGGTAGAGATGGTACAAGAATAAAACTGCCATGTATGTTAAAAGTATACAGCAGTGAGTGTCGATTTAGAAAAAAAATTGTCAAAAATCCTCAAAAGCTTCATTTAACATAGCTATATTATGCGGCCCCTCACTTGATGTGAAAAAACCTGATGTGGCCCTCGAGTCAAAAAGTTTGCCCACCCCTGGTTCAGAGCCATTTGAAGCTGCATTTTGGAAGTTCAAACCTGGGTCACCATAGAAGTCGACTATATGAAGAGAAATCCTGAAATGTTTTCCTCAAAAAACACAGTTTCTTTACGACTGAAGGAAGATAGATATGAACATCATGGATGTCAAGGGGGTGAGTACAACATCTGTAAATTTTTGTTCTGGAAGTGAACATCTTCTTTAATAAACACTAACGAGTGCATCACGTAATCAATGCCAAAGTGGAATAAATTAATAAAAAAAAAAACTCACAGCTAATGTTATTTTCCCTAAAATCTCCTCTGGAATCACTTCGTCTAAAGAGGAATAAACGTATTTGTAGAATTTGTCGAAGGAGGTAGACATGAGCTCCATGCATATCCAGCAATCCCCCTGAGAAACAGAATAAGTGTCATGAATCAGAAAGACTTTCAAAAAAATTACTAGATAGTAAGCAGACTAAACGGACAAACCTCTCTGAAAAGAGCTCCGTAAAACTGGACGATGTAGGGGCAGTCGCTGCTCCTCATGACCACATCCAGATCCATCAGCAACTGCTTCTGTTCTCGCTCATCTACCGTCGACCGGATCCTCTGTTACACAGACACACACAGATTGAGACTGTCAGGTAAACGTCTGATCTACATTGCAGCGTATTATTATTATCTGGTTGATTTCAAAATGGCACACATTACGCATAAAGCTCATCATTTACTTCTCAAATGTATTAAAAAGCAGTTTGAAATGAGAGAGTCACAATAAACTTAGGGAGGTGCACGTTTTACACAATAAGGACAAAAAATATATGTGTGACCCTGGACCACAAAACCAGTCATAAGGTAAAATTTTACAAAACTGAGATATATACATCATATGAAAGCTCAATAAATAAGCTTTCTATTGATGTATGGTTTGTTATGATAGGACAATATTTGACTGAGATACATCTATTTGAAAATCTGAAATCTACGAGTGCAAAAAATCAAAATACTGAGAAAATCACCTTTAAAGTTGTCCAAATTAAGTTCTTAACGATGCATATTACTAATCAAAAATTACATTTTGATAGGTTTACAGTAGGACTTTTACAAAAAATCTTCATGGAACAGGATCTTTACTTAATTTCCTAACGATTTTTGACATAAAAGAAAAATCAATAATTTTTAACCCATACAATGTATTTTTGGCTTTTGCTACAAATATACCCCAGTGACTTAAGACTGGTTTTGTGGTCCAGGGTCACATATATAAATAGAAAGTGGTGACACTATCACAAAGAATTAAAAATGTGTATTTCACCACAATAGTAAAATAAAATGAAATAAATTAAATGTTTAAAACAAATGTATAATTTAAAATGAATAATAAGTACAAGAAATACTTTTAAATAAATAAATATATAGAAAAAATATATATAATGTATAACTTTTTTAAGTGGTGACACTTTGAAAAACATGTATTTCACTTCCAAAATAAAATTAAATAAAAATGTTTAAAACAAATATGATTTAAAATGAATAAGTATAAGAAATACTTAAAAATGTAGTAAATAAATAGAAAAACAAAACAAAACAAATGTAAATTATCATCAAATATAAAAAAATGAGTTGTATAACTTTCAAAGTGGTGACACTCTGGAATAACCATGACAAGGAATTAAAAACATGTATTTCACTTCAAAAACAAAATACAAATAAAATGTTTAAAACTATTCAAATTTAAAATGAATAATTAGGATATGACATACATGCAGTAAATGTATTATTGTTATTTGTTATTTTCAGTTGAGTATGGACTTGAGTAACTGCTATGTTTTTGTATCTTATTTGATCTTATAGATAACATTTAGTAGTGGAAGTGACTAGTAACAAATGCATTATGAAAAAAGCACTGAAAAACAAGTCTTCCGTATACACCTTTATTTGGTCAATATGTAAAATGATGTGTATATTGTTTACGATCATGATATTCTCACCAAGAACTGACCATCTATTTTTATTTTTCTGAAATTGATGACAACAGATCAAAAGTAATTCAAAAAAGAAGTTGTTTCCATAAATGGTTGTTAAAATTGTTTGTGTCCAATTTCCAGCCATCTAAAACTACGAGAAGTACTAAATATTTTATGGACATTTTTGGAAAACAAACAACACATGCTGTGCTTAAGGATACCCTTGTACTAACTCCATCAGACTAAATATAGTTTAAGGATCTGACATGAAACTCACAAAACACAGCAAATCCAATTAGCTATGCTTAATCTGACCCTATTTTTCTTAGAGGTGCACAGACAACTTTGATTTCTAGTCTGGTACCAACCACAAATTTAGTTTTCTGGTCTATAGTAACTCCTGGAAATTGCATCCAGCAAGCTTGCTTCTGCCATATTTATCACATGGTTTTTAACTTTCAAAAACAATCTAAAGTATAACAGAAACCGATCAGTAACTTATGATGTGTGTCTTACTTTGACGGCCATGATTTGTCCACTGGGCTTGTGCACCATCTTGTTGACAGAGCCATACGCTCCTCGTCCGATCTCGCCGAGATCCTTCAGGTCTTCGGCTGTGAAGTCCCAGTGCTGCTCCGGAGAGATCTTCAGCTTCCCAGACGACTCGATACTGTGTGTCCGCAGCCGCTCTCTGAAAACACATGCACATGTATGTGAAGATGATCATGGTTGAGGCTGGAAAGACAAAACTGAAGACTAAAGTCTTGGCATCAAGCTGGAAGCGACAGTTTTAAGTTAAAAGGAATAGTTCACTTTCAGAACAAACCAAAAAAAATGACAGACAATGTACTCACCCCCTTGTCATCAAAGATCAGTCGTAAAGAAATTGTTTTTTGAGGAAAACATTTCAGGATTTCTCTCCATATAATGGACTTCTATGGTGCCCCTGAGTTTGAACTTTTAAAATGCAGTTTAAATGCAGCTTCAAAGGGCTTTAAAGAAGGGTCTTATCTAGCGAAACGACCTGTTTGGTTTCTAAAAAAAAAATACAATTTATATAGTTTTCAACCTCAGACGCTCATCTTGTCTAGCTCTGCGTAAACTCTGTGTATTCCAGTTCAAGACAGTTAGGGTATGTCGAAAAACTCCCATTTTTTGTAAAAGGCGTTTGATTTTCTTTGCTTGTTCACTTTGTAAACACTGGGTTGGTACTACTGCAGCAATGTAGGAGGATTTTGAAGTTGGAGGAGAAAATGAGATGGAGTTTTTCAACACACCCTAACTGTCTTGAACTGGAATACACAGAGTTTACGCAGAGCTAGACAAGATGAGCATTTGAGGTTAAAATGTGTATAAATTGTAATTTTGTTTTTTTTTAGAAAATAACTGATTGTTTCACTAGATAAGACCCTTCTTCATCGGCTGGGATTGTTTAAAACCCTTTGAAGCTGCATTTAAATTGCAAAGTTCGAACTCGGGGCACCATAGAAGTCCTTTAAATGGAGAGAAACCCTGAAATGTTTTCCTCAAAAAACATAATTCCTTATGACTGAAGAAAGAAAGACATGAACATCTTGGATGACAAGGGGGTGAGCACATTATCTGTACATTTTTGTTCTGGAAGTGAACTACTCCTTTAACAAAAAAGTAATCCACACCATTCCAGTCCATCTTGTAAAGCAAAAAAGCTGCATGTTTGTAAGAAACAAATGCATCATTAAAGGAGTAGTACACTTCCAGAACAAAAATTTACAGGTAATGTACTCACCCCATTGTCATCCAAGATGTTCATGTCTTTCTCTCTTCAGTCATAAAGAAATTACGTATTTTTTAAGAAAACACTTCAGGATTTTTCTCCATATAGTGGACTTCTTTGGTGCCCCCGAGTTTGAACTTCCAAAATGCAGTTCAATGCAGCTTTGAAAGGGCTCTAAACGGTCCAAGCCGGAAAAGAAGGGTCTTACAGTATCTAGCGAAACAATCAGTTATTTCCTAAAAAAAATACAATTTATGTACTTTTTAAACCTCAAATGCTCGTCTTGTCTAGCTCTGCGTGAACGCTGTGTATTCCAGTTCATGACAGTTAGGGTATGTCAAAAAACTCCCATCTCATTTTCTCTTCCAATTTTAAAATCGTCCTACATTGCTGTTTTATTTTATTTTATTTTTTTTTTGTAAAGGGTGTTCGACTTTCTTGGCATGTTCACTTTGTAAACACTGGATCAGTACTTCTGCAGCAATGTAGGATGATTTTGAAGTTAAGGGAAGAAAATAAAATCACCTAACTGTATTGACCTGGAATACACATAGTTCATGCAGAGCTAGACAAGAGTGTTTGAGGTTAAAAAAAAAAAAAAGTATATAAATTGTATTTTTTTGATAAGACAAAACCATTCTTCATCAGCTGGGATCATTTAGAGCCCTTTGAAGCTGCATTTAAACTGCATTTTGGAAGTTCAAACTCGTGGGCACCATAGAAGTCCATTATATGGAGAGAAATCCTGAAATGTTTTCCTCAAAAAAACAATTTCTTTAAGGCTGAAGAAAGAAAAACATGAACATCTTGGATGACAAGGGGGTGAGTACATTATCTGTACATTTTTGTTCTAAAAGTGAACTACTCCTTTAACAAAGAAGTCTTAATGAAAGTATTCCAGTCCATCTTGTGAAGCAAAAATCTGCATGTTTGTAAGAAACAAATCTATCGTTAAGATGTTTTTAACGTCAAACCATCACTTCTTGCTAAAATTTGAGTCCTCCATCCATAATACTGCTTTCTTTTTCCATAATAAGTTGTGTGATAATCAGGAGAGAATCTGCACAGATCTAAACAAATATGTTTGTGGATTTTGATGTAAGATCAAAACAAGAAATGGACTTTTTCCACTGGAGGAAGCATTATTATAGACTCAGATTTTCTCTTTACAAAACATCAATTGCTGGACTGGAGTGGTGTGGATTACTTGTGGATTATTGTGATGTTTTTATCAGCTGTTTGGACTCTCATTCTGACGGCACCCATTCACTGCAGAGGATCCATTGGTGAGCAAGTCACATAAAGCAACATTTCTCCAAATCTGACCCAATAAACAAACTCTTCTACATCTTGGATGGCCTGTGAGTGAGTAAATTGTCAGCAAATGTTCATTTTTGGGTGAAATGGCCATCAGACGTTCTGTACTCACATGTGTGGGTTCTGGAAAGGAAGTCCGGCAGTGTGCAGAGTGATTCTGGAAGTAGGTTTGATTGGAGGATTGGCAAAATTTAACTTCAGGGCTTTACGTTTACCTGACAGAGGAGGAAGAGACCCTCGGGTTAAATAACACAGGGAGAAAACAGCAATTTCACACACAAACACACGAACCAACACACTCAGACAGCATGAAGAAAAAGTTGCAGGTGTATTTTATTCAGGTTGCCATAGGATGAGATCTCTAACTAAGCCATGGAAGATGTGGGAGGGTCGTGTGAAGAGACCAGAGTTCACTAGATACATGCACATCTGAGCACCAGAGGAGGAACCCAAGAGCCAGATTTTCTAAAGCCACCAGGACATGCTTGCTTGTGCGGTTTCTAACATCTTCATTACACAACACAGATGATGGCTTTAGCAAATCTGGTGGCAGAGGACAGTGACTGCAGTCCGACATGCTCAAACCCTGCCTTTAAATCACCAAATCAGCATATCTTTCCCCATCTACATCCATATGTGGCAGAAAATAGAGCGTTAAAAAGATTTGATCACATCCGGACACAAAATGGACAAACTGAAATAAAAACGAAAACTTACCTTCATCACAAGCAATACCTAACACAACCCAAACAAAAAATTAGCCTATACATGGATCTGTGGTACTGTGCAAACTTTGCACGGTTTATCTAGACTGCGAGAGGTGTGTTTTATAAGCGCTAGAAAATAGCCACCACAAAAATGAAGCCAATGCCACATGACAGAAACAGTGACTGATTTGTTTTTTTTTAGTTAAAAACTGAAAATAAAGTTTCAGTGATTCAATTTGAGTAGCTAAATTCTACTATCATTTTTACTTATTGTGAAAATGCATCACAACACATTTTCAAAGAACGCTGTATTTTATCCCTGTAACCCTATTCCGCTTTGTATAGATGTTGATAATTTCTGAGAATGGAATTTTTTTTTTTTTTTCATTATAATAATAATTTACAGAGCGTTTTCTGACAATATTTCTGCTCTTCTCATAATAAACATGCACATTTTACCTCAATCCATAATTTCAAGCAATTACGAGAGCGATATCAGTGTTTTCCCAAACTATAATTAAATGCTTGTCTATTACTGCAAACTAAAGGAATGTGAATTAGTGAAAATTATGTTATGTGGCAAAAGAGAAACAATGTTGACATAAAACAAACAACACTTAAGCACCTTTTCAGATTCATGAAAGTAGCTGGAAAAGAGTGTAAGCACATCTCTGTCAAATTAAGGACTATTTTCCCTCCACCACAAGAATGTGAGGATCCGAATACCAGAGGAACGACATTTCTGAAAATCTCACGGCATGTGCTTCCATGTCCCAACAAGCTTGTGTTTGTTCGAGATGCTCATGCCAAAAACATCCCAGCAGTGCTTCAACACTAAACAAAATGCAAACCGAAGAAACAGGGAAAACAGCTACAACCCCCAAGGCAATGTTCACCGCACCGGTTAGTAGAAAGCCATCTAAAACACCAGAGTAAACAACCACCAGAGCTTCCATTACTGTTTGTGAACCATTGATCAATGTGGAAAGTACATGCATGATCATTAAAGAGATCTTGATCAAGTAAAGGCTGATTTTGATGGAATGGACTAAATCAAATGAAAGTCAGGACCAATCAACTGTCCAGGAGTGAATCTTTTTGCTCCAAAATCAATGGAAGCTCAAAGCTTTAGACTTGTGCCGATGTCTCAGTAAAATCCTTTTTATGTAGTTGTTTACAGTATAAATATATGAATAAGCGAATGGAAGTACTCACTAGTTAGCAAACTAATAAGAATAAATTATAATAATTACATATTTAAATACATAAATAATTACATATTTAAATTATTTACATATATAACATTTCGACTTTATTCTCGTAGTGTTTTGACTTTATTCTCTGAGTATTCTGGTAGTATTTCAACTTAGTATTCTCGTAGTATTTTGACTTTAATTTCAAAATATTATGACTTTGATCTCGTAATCGTAGATTTTTTTTTAATGTGGCACTAAAATGCTGTCATACTTTAGTTTGTATAGTCAATATCTTTTTAGAAATGTATTATTTCTTCGTATTTTTTAACAACAGCACCTTAAAATAATATTGTAGTACAAATAATTTTAAAGAAAAAAGTATAAATTAATAGCATTCCGACAAATACTATCATAATACGTAAATAAATAAATACATTTTCTATATTCTCATGGTATTTCGACTTCATTCTCATTGTTTTCTGACTTTATTCTCGTAGTTTTTTTACTTCATTCTCGTAGTATTCCGAATTTATTCCCGCCGTATTCCGAATTTATTCCCGCAGTATTCCGAATTTATTCCCGCAGTATTTCAACTATATTCTCAAAATACTGACTTCTAGTATTCGGACTTTATTCTTCTAGTATTCGGACTTTATTCTTCTAGTATTCAGACTTTATTCTTGTAGTATTCAGACTTTATTCTCGCAGTATTCTGACTTTATTCCCGCAGTATTTCAATTAAAGTATTTCAACTATATTCTCAAAATACTGACTTTGTTCTTGTAGTATTTGGACTTTTTTCTCGTAGTATTCCAACTTTATTCTCGCAGTATTCCGACTTTATTCCGACTTTATTCTCGCAGTATTCCGACTTTATTCTCGCAGTATTCCGACTTTATTCTCGCAGTATTCCGACTTTATTCTCACAGTATTCCGACTTTATTCTCGCAGTATTCCGACTTTATTCTCGCAGTATTCCGACTTTATTCAAGCAGTATTCCGACTTTATTCAAGCAGTATTCCGACTTTATTCAAGCAGTATTCTGACTTTATTCTCGCAGTATTCTGACTTTATTCAAGCAGTATTCCGACTTTATTCAAGCAGTATTCCGACTTTATTCAAGCAGTATTCCGACTTTATTCAAGCAGTATTCCGACTTTATTCAAGCAGTATTCCGACTTTATTCAAGCAGTATTCTGACTTTATTCTCGCAGTATTCTGACTTTATTCAAGCAGTATTCCGACTTTATTCAAGCAGTATTCCGACTTTATTCAAGCAGTATTCCGACTTTATTCAAGCAGTATTCCGACTTTATTCTCGCAGTATTCTGACTTTATTCAAGCAGTATTCCGACTTTATTCAAGCAGTATTCCGACTTTATTCAAGCAGTATTCCGACTTTATTCAAGCAGTATTCCGATTTTATTCAAGCAGTATTCAGACTTTATTCAAGCAGTATTCAGACTTTATTCAAGCAGTATTCCAATTCAAGTTTTTCATCTATATTCTCAAAATATTGACTTTATTCTTGTAGTATTCAGACTTTATTCTCGTAGTATTTGGACTTTTTTCTTGTAGTATTCCAACTTTATTCTCGCAGTATTCCGACTTTATTCTCGCAGTATTCCGACTTTATTCTCACAGTATTCCGACTTTATTCTCACAGTATTCCGACTTTATTCTCGCAGTATTCCGACTTTATTCTCGCAGTATTCCGACTTTATTCAAGCAGTATTCCGACTTTATTCAAGCAGTATTCCGACTTTATTCAAGCAGTATTCTGACTTTATTCTCGCAGTATTCTGACTTTATTCTTCTAGTATTCCGACTTTATTCTTCTAGTATTCCGACTTTATTCTTCTAGTATTCCGACTTTATTCTTCTAGTATTCCGACTTTATTCTTCTAGTATTCCGACTTTATTCTTCTAGTATTTGGACATTTTTTTCCGCAGTATTCCGACTTTTATACTCGCAGTATTCCGACTTTATTCTCGCAGTATTCCGACTTTATTCTCGCAGTATTCCGACTTTATTCTCGCAGTATTCCGACTTTATTCAAGCAGTATTTCAATTCAAGTATTTCAACTATATTCTCAAAATATTGACTTTATTCTTGTAGCATTCAGACTTTATTCTCGTAGTATTTGGACTTTTTTGTTTTAGTATTCCAACTTTATTCTCGCAGTATTCTGACTTTATTCCCGCAGTATTTCAATTAAAGTATTTCAACTATATTCTCAAAATACTGACTTTGTTCTTGTAGTATTTGGACTTTTTTCTCGTAGTATTCCAACTTTATTCTCGCAGTATTCCGACATTATTCTCAAAGTATTTCGACTTTATTCTCGTAGTATTCCGACTTTATTCTCGCAGTATTCTGACTTTATTCTCGCAGTATTCTGACTTTATTCTCGCAGTATTCCGACTTAATTCTCACAGTATTCCGACTTTATTCTCACAGTATTCCGACTTTATTGTTGAGCATTCAGATTATATTCTCACAGTATTCCGACTTTATTCTTGTAGTATTCCGACTATATTCTCAAAATATTTTCACTTTATTCTTTTAGTATTCGACTTTATTCTCATAGTATTTCAACTACATTCTCAAAATATTTCAACTTTATTCTTTTAGTATTTGGACTTTATTCTCTTAGCATTTCGACTTTATTCTCATAGTACTTAGACTTAATTCTTGTAGTATTTTGACATAGTACTTTGACTTTATTTTGCAAATATTATGACTTTAATCTCACAATTTTCGATTTTTTTTACGTGGCACTAAACACCATCATACTTTAGTTTGTATAGTCAATACTCTTATTTTACTATTTCAGTATTTTTTTTTTTTGTATTTTTCAACAACAGCGCCTTAAAATACTAGTGTAGTATTTTAAAAATATTATAATTTAAGTAGAGATTGCATTACTGTTTTGCTTCATTCTCTTTAGGCATACCATTATATATTTTAAGAGCAATACTATATTTTTAATATTTTATTTTATTTGCCTCCATTTTGGGGTTACACACATCTGCAACATTTGCATCTTCATGGTAGATAATAAGTTCTAGGACTCTAGGATAGAACGGCTATCCAAACGCCACCACTAGCATGCAGAACGGTCAGTCCTAGACCGGCACAAGTCTAGCAGAAACCGTTTTTTTGGATGGATTAGTGTCTGGCAGAGGACAGGCTCCCTGAAACCAGCGAACAGACACGGTTCAGAAGGGTTGGCTTACTTTGATGAAGTCCAGACAGGTTTATCTGAAACCCTGGTGGTGAGAAGAACAATGGACACATGGTTTGATCTGGAAAAACACCTTCAATTGCAGCATATGTTCAGATCCAGTGCTAATTCTGTCACCATAACCTGCTCTTCAATACAACCTCAAAATCCAATAAAACAGCTAACAGTGAGCATCTGAAGCTCGCTCAAACCAAACCTTTGTGCCGGGATGTGCATCAGTGAACCAGTAAACATGGGAAATGTGTGTACATGCAGAGGAGTTTCACACACAACAGCAACCGGAAATCAGCAGAACGAAAAACAAAAGAAAATACCAGACTAAGAGAGAAATGAAGGAGAGAAATGAAGAGAAAATCAAAATGAAACCATTCAGAGAGGGAATATAAACAGCAGTTGTTCTGGGGAAAACAATTTCACAGGTCTCACCGTGGTCCGTCATCAGGGAGGATTGTGGGTAAGAAGAGGCAAGAGATAAAGGGAGAGAAATATCATGAGGGGAAATACTGAGTTTCATTGCTTAAATAACAGATTTAAAAGAATCCGTCCAGATGGAATTTGGGAACTTCAGGCTGTAAAAATAAAGTCTGTTCATGTTAGGTTATTTCATGACAAATACACTGAAGAAAATTGGTGTAGGATTTACTTGTAGTAATTTTCACTTTCAAATAATTTAAGTAACAATCAATAAATGTGATATTTTGAAGTAGAAAGAGTGAAATAGGACTTTATTGTAACATTCCACAAAAATATTTAGTTTTGCAACAAAAAGCCATAATGAAGATGATGCACATAAGGTAAATGTGTCATCACTATGAAGGTAAAACAGTAGCAAAACTCGAGAGCTTGTTGATTTGAATGTGAAAACTTGTCATATTAATATTCGTATTTGTAAGTTGAAATTTGAACTCACAGCTCTGATGTGAAACGCTGAATCTGTCGATTTGCACACACAGACAATGATCAAAACACCTGTGTTTTGAATTTGAAGTTGCAAATTAATAGCTACAAATGTGTAAAATGACATTCACATGAACAAAATGAAAGACACAAGTGTTGTCAAATCGACAGATTCAGCTTTTCACATCAGAGCTGTGAGTTCAAATTTCAACTTACAAATACGAATATTAATATGACAAGTTTTCACATTCAAATCAACAAGCTCTCGAGTTTTGCTACTGTTTTACCTTTTACAAGAACGCAGAGATTAACTACATATATCATGTGATAACTCATGCATGTTTACTCTTCCTGTGTAAATGTGAAGCCAATGAATAAACCTTCCCAACCAAAGCAGAATCACGTCAGACGGCGTGTTCAGGAAATACAGGAATGATGGTGTGATGGTGGAGATTTTGGAAAACCACAGAATAAAAGAGAGAACTGTTTTCAATAAAACAGACAGACTAAACTCTAATGCAAAACTGAAGCCTTTGACATTCAATTGAGGACTTCATACTAGCATATTATGTTAGAGAAACATATCATTTCTATATAAGTGCTCTATAAAGAGACTGCAACCAATGCAGAACAGTGTAAAACTGAATTACAAACCCGTAAAGATGTGAATCTCACAAAAAAGGTCAGCTTCATATTTCACCCCAAAATAAGAATTTAAATAAATAAATACAAATACAAATACAAATACAAATACATATACATATATATATATATATATATATATATATATATATATATATATATATGCATTTTTATTACGGCACCTTTAAATATAAGTGCAGTTTTTTTTTTTTCATTTTTAATAAAATTAAAATGATTTATTATTTAAAAAAATTTAAAACAGCACAGCAAATAATATCATGATGCATCAATACTCTAATAATCATTAATTAACTAATAATAACTATAATAATCTAATAAATTAGAAAATCAATAAACTAAAACTAATAAATGGCAATAATACTAAATAATAAATAACCAAAGTAAATAAAGTCCTCGTTATTCTCATTACTGTAAAATAAATAAATAAATATATACATATTTTTATATACATTCAAATAAATAAAAATAAATAGCAATAATTGTGTATTTATTCATTTATGACATTGTGATAGTATTTGTTATCATTTATCAAATATTTGTATTTTTTTTATATGAATATTTATCTATTTTTTTCCCCCACCAAATTCCTTTTTTTCCATTTTATTTTTTCCGGCTTCTGTCTTTTTTCCGTTTTATGTGGTTAAATTAAGAATTATTAATTAAAAAACATGTCTAATTAATTGAAAACATGAAGCGCACACAATTTAACAGCAATTTATTAAAAGTTTAGTAAAAATTAAATTTTTAAGGTTCAAATTCATTTTTTTTAATAAAAAGCAGCTCTATTTAATTGATTTCATTTTTATTTTATATTATTTTATTTTATTTTATTTTTTATAGAAATGCTGTGTTGTGTATTAACATTTTTCTGGTAAATGTCTGGTAAATATTCCTTAAATTCCTAAAATAATGTTTTAATAATTCTATTAGTAGTAATAGTACTATCATTATATTAAGTATGTATTTGTCACAATTTCTTCAAGTTACACCAAACTTTTATTTTGACGGGTTGCTGTGGAGATCTTTAGGTTTCTGTTTGTATATGATATGACGATAGTTTTTCTCACGAGAAACAATAAAATGCTCATGAAGTGACTCTCAGAGCAGTTGTAGTAAAAGCTAAAAACAATATGTGTGTAGTAAACGAAACTTCACACAGAGACAAGCAGAACATGCAGGATTCATATTTAAATAGTATTTTTGTGGCTTAATATTCACAGACACGCGTTAAGTGTATTGACCTAGTTTTGATTTATTCATCCAAAATTCAGCAAATTCCATGACATTCCACGTTATACAGTAAATTCCGAAATTCCAACAAAATATATAATGTTCTACAATATATATATATTTTTATTTATTTATTTATTTTATTTTATTTTGGGGTTAAACATGACCTTTTTTCAACATTTTTATGAGACTTAACAAAGTCTCATAAAACATACCTTAACATACATCACATTGGCTGCATACAGTAAGATTGAGTTTTATTGTGAATTTTATTCGACCCACTGCATGATGATTACAGTCCAAACCGTTCAATGTAAACTCAGTGACTACCTGAATCTCTCTGAAACCTCCAGCATGAGCTGATGTCTGAAAATCAAAATGAATTGCATCAGTTTGGACAGAATACCCAGTTTTATTAAAGAGGCATCTGAGGTTGGCCTAGTAAATTTTAGAGCAAAACTAACACATAACAGACTACAGTATATGGCTGCATCTAATAGAGGAACTGAAACATTTTCAATATCAAGACAAACAAAACAACAATTGTCATGATGTGGCTGATGAAACACATTTCATGCACATTGGCGTCTTTGTTCAAACCTGCAATCTTTCAGTTACCAGCCCATATCTTTAACCACTACACCACACCATTCAAAGAATCACATTTCAAGCTAAAATTATTACTAACTCATTAGAGCTGTCCGTTTTCCAGACAGATCCACATTTTATGTTAAATACA
This sequence comes from Garra rufa, assembly GCF_049309525.1. Lineage (NCBI taxonomy): Eukaryota > Metazoa > Chordata > Actinopteri > Cypriniformes > Cyprinidae > Garra > Garra rufa. The sequence goes on from NC_133361.1 coordinate 19,796,802, forward strand.
ACAAAATACCATTGTGGTTCACAATAGTTAATGTCCAAAACAACCCACATTCTACATTACATGCAATATATAGTGGATAATGATCTAAATGACTCATACTTAACCATGAATATATCATGTGGCAATTTGAATCATAAAACTAGCCAAATTATAATCATAAACACATGTATGCAGTAGTTTATATTAAGGTTTTCAGGAAAAGTTTGGAAAATTGTGTAAAATCATTCAATAATAAAGTAAACAAGCATACATATTAATAATTAATAATTTATTAGTAAATAAATAAATTAATACAATAAAAATAAAAATGAAGGATATCATTTTCAATAATTAAAAAAAGCAATTTCTGCTATACTTAAAAAAAAAATCCAAATAATATTTTAGACATTTCTAAAATAATTTTTTCGCAATACATTTTTTTTTTTACACAAAAAACGTTATATAATGCGAGGAATATCATTTTATGAGCCAGTGGCATCTGAACGATTGAAATCCCTTGCTTATGATATTTAAGTCATTCAGATTAGCAGTGATCTTTCCATTTAAATGTGTCATTTTCTTTATGAAATCAGGTGGTTTCCACAAATTATTTAAATAACACCTTAATCTTATAATTTATTAAGAAACGACTTTTAATTCCTAAAGAACCACTCGCATTTATCTGAAGTTCATATTAGCATTAACGTCTCGTTAGCCAGTTACGTTAGCCGTTCAGCTAAATATGTCAACAAACTCCAATGACAGTCAGTAAACGAACAATGGCAATAAACGAATTAATATAATACTAAAGGCGATGTGGACATGCAAATCATTCATTTATATTTAGGTTACATTGTAAATAACGTAATTATTGCGTTGAGAAAAATAAATATGCACGGGCCTGTCAGTGTTTGACGTTAAGAGCAGTTAGCCGAGCGGCTAACAGGACTCTACAATTAGAATTACACTCCTACTAAAAAGAAACTAAATAATGGATACCAGTTAAAACATAAAATTCAAATCGTGTAAATGCACATTTAAATCGATAGATTAGCTAAAGCCTAAAGTTAAGATACGCTGGTAATGCGGTGAACGAGTCACATCTGATGTGTGTAAACTGTCATTGGATCTCATTGTAGGGTGGATGTGCGCGGTTCGGCTGATTTCTGACCTTGCATGCTGCTCATGGTGGTGATGTGCTGGCTTTGGGTCGAGTGATGCTGCGCGGTGTTGCTGCTGCTCAGGCTGGAGGCTGCTGCTGGGTTACTGCTGGGGCTGGACGTCGCCATTTGGGTTTGACTTCCAGCAGCCAGCGCTGGGCTGCAATGCAGAGAGACAGACAGCAGAGTAACCTACAGGACAGCACTGCACAACACAGCACAGCACACAGCTCTATCTCTCTCTCTCTCTCTCTCTCTCTCTCTCTCTCTCTCTCTCTCTCTCTCTCTCACACACACACACACACACACACACACACACACACACACACACACACACACACGCACGCACACACACACAGAGATTTGCAAGTGGTTTGTGGTAAAAATAAATAAATAAATGAAATGAAGCGTTTAAAGAACAAAATGTGCTTTCATGTTACACAAACATTTACAGTAAAATAATAAGAATAGAATAAAATAGAATTGCAATGGAAACAGTACAGAGTAAACAATTAAATGAAAAATAAAATAAATAATTTTAAAGAACAAAATGTGCTTTCATGTGACAATATTTACAGTAAAATAATAAGAATATAATAGAATAGAATAGAATAGAATAGAATAGAATCGAGAGATGAAAACAGTACAGAGTGAACAATAAAACTAAAAATAAAATACTTTATTTTAAAGAACAAAATGTGCTTTCATGTGACAATATTTACAGTAAAATAATAAGAATAGAATAGAATAGAATAGAATAGAATAGAATAGAATCGAGAGATGAAAACAGTACAGAGTGAACAATGAAATGAAAAATAAATGGTTTTAAAGAACAAAATGTGCTTTCATGTGACAATATTTACAGTAAAATAATAAGAATAGAATAGAATAGAATAGAATCGTGAGATGAAAACAGTACAGAGTGAACAATAAAACTAAAAATAAAGTAATTTATTTTAAAGAACAAAATGTGCCATACTATACAATGCCAGTGACATACTATATAAAGTAAAATAATAGAATAGAATAGAATAGAATAGAATAGAATAGAATAGAATAGAATAGAACTGAATTGAATAGAATCGTGAGATGGAAACAGTACAGAGTGAACAATGAAACAAAAAATAAATGGTTTTAAAGAACAAAATGTGCTTCCATGTGACCACATTTACATTACATTAAAATAATAAAAATAGAATAGAATAGAATTGTGAGATGGAAACAGTACAGAGTAAATAGACTTTAAAAACAAAATGTGCTTTCATGTGACACATTTAGAGTAAAGTAATAAGAATATAATATAACAGAATACAATAAAATAGAATAGAATCGTGAGATGAAAACAGTACAGAGTAAACAATAAAATGAAAAATAAATAATTTAAAGGAGCAAAATTTCGTGTGACACAACATGTACAGTAAAATAATAAGAATAATAGAATAGAATAGAATAGAATAGAATAGAATAGAACTGTGAGATGGAAACAATAAAATAAATGGTTTTAAAGATCATAATGTGCTTTCATGTGACAACATTTACATTCAAATAATAAAAATAGAATAGAATAGAATAGAATAGAATAGAATAGAATAGAATAGAATAGAATAGAATAGAATAACATTGTCAGATGGAAACAGTAGTGTAAACAATGAAACAAAAAAAAATTGTTTTCACGTGACAAAGCATTTAGAGTAAAAATAATATAAATAGATTAGAATAGAAGAACAGAACAGAATGGGAATGGGATCAGTACAGAGTAAACAATAAAAAATAAAGAACAAAATGTGATTCCATGTGACACATTTACAGTAAAGTAATAAGAATAGAATATAACAGAATAGAATAGAAAATAAAATACAATAGAATTGAATAGAATAATGAGATGAAAAAAGTGCAGAGTAAACAATGAAATGAAAAATAAAATAATTAGTTTTAAAGAACAAAATGTGCTTTCATGTGACACAACATTAACAATAAAATAATAAGAATAGAATAGAATAGAATAGAATAGAATAGAATAGAATAGAATAGAATAGAATAGAATAGAATAGAATAGAATTGTGAGATGGAAACAGTACAGTGTAAACAATGAAATGAAAAATAAAATAATTAGTTTAAAGAACAAAATGTGCTTTCATGTGACACAACAGTAACAATAAAATAATAAGAACAGAACAGAATAGAATAGAATAGAATAGAATAGAATAGAATAGAATAGAATAGAATAGAATAGAATAGAATAGAAAAAATAGAATCGTGAGATGAAAACAATACGGAGTAAACAATGAAACATTGTAAAAAATAATTTGTTTTAAAGAACAAAATGTTCTTTCATGTGACACAACATTAACAATAAAATAATAAGAATAGAATAGAATAGAATAGAATAGAATACAACCGTGAGATGGAAACAATAAAATAAATGGTTTTAAAGAACAAAATGTGCTTTCATGTGACAATATTTACATTCAAATAATAAAAATAGAATAGAATAGAATAGAATAGAATAGAATAGAATAGAATAGAATAGAATTGTGAGATGGAAACAATACAGAGTAAACAAAAAAAACAAAAAATAACATAAATCATTTTAAACAACAAAGTGTGTTTCCATGTGACAACTTTTACAGTAAAATAATAAGGATATTAATCCAAATGGTTGATTCATTTATTCATTTTTATTCATTTATTTATTGATTCATAGCCTTTTGCGTTGTTAAATGATTTAATGAATCTAACAGTGTCGTGAACTTCATTTCCCACAATGCTTAGCTCTGTCCCGCGGGCCGTCATATCCGGAAACCAGGACAGTTATAAAGTCCAGTGCGTTTTCGTTTAAGAGAAATGTTGTTAAACTTAGTATAAATGCACAGGAGTCCAAATGACGAACAAGATGAGTGTCCCGTTCTCTGAGATCATCTGGAGAGTTTGTAATTTATTCATGTCAGTGTTTTTCTCGCTGGCAACTTACGTGCAGGTAACGTTAAATGTTACTTTTTAGATTTTTTTTGCACACACTGAATGAGCGATGGCCATCAAATGAAGCACTTATTTATATACATAAGTGATGATTAACTGCTGATTTGTTTGTTTATGTTTAGATAAATGATCCGGATGCTGCTTTGTGGATGGTGAAACTCACTTTAACCTCAAATGAGAACCATTTCTGCCTTTGCAAAACGTATATATGCTCCTTTATATTATTTTGTGTTTGTTTCTGCAGATTGGTTATGCTATTCCAGCTGGATTGTGTTTTTTGCTTTGCTGTCAACCACAAATAACAGGTAAGAAAGTGAAGTTTTTCATGAATCAAAATGAGACGCGATGCTGACATCTAGTGGAGGAGAAATACATAAAAAATAGTTTTTTAAATTGGACTTTGCTATTGTCTGATATATCAAATATGTAAAAGTAAATTATATATTTGTTTGCCTCATGAATTATATGCATTAAAAAAGACTAGTGTGTGAAAACAGTATATTCAGAAGACACAAGACTTGAGTTTTAGTCTACATGCAAAATCCCACTTTGTGGTGGCCATAAAAGAGATTATGGTAGAATTTAGAGTTATAAATAAATGTGTTATGTTATAACTTTTCCAGAGTCATTATTATGGAGGAGAATGGCTGATCTGCATGTGCTTGTAGCCTCTACGTTTGGAGTCATTCTGGGCTGGAAACTTTATAAAGAGGGAATTGAAGACTTTTTCCAGCAAGAGGAAGGAAGGTAACAACCATTGAGAGGAGTTTGAACCAATGTTCCATTACATAATTGGAATAAAACTGCTTTATTTTATTCGTTGCATAATTGTTGCTTTTAGGGAATGTGGTGGACTCATGTTGACAGTTTTCTGGCTGCTGTTGTGTCGACATTCAGGAAGGTGAATGCATCATTGTATGATTTTAACATCCATAATGCTTTTCTGATGACTGCGACTCAGTATGAATGTTTTTTTTCAGCTGTATTACGATCATGAATGTGTGTGTTTGGTTGTGTAGGAGTTCTGTGGGCTCTGTGAGGATCTGCACTGCTGTGGGAATCACTGTGTTTCCCTTCATCACATGGATGTATTATTACATGAACACAGAGCTAAGGAAACACTGGCCTGAACACTGTACAACTGCTCTCTGATCAGACAAAATATCATCTGAACTCTACATCAGCACAACACAGAGATGAGCTCGAAATGTCACTTCTGTTTGTGGTCATTGTGTCATTTAAATAGACTGATAAAATGACACAATATGATCAAAAAGACAAATTGAGTTAAGAAGCTTACTCTCTCCAGTTCTAAAAGCAAAATGAGGAAATGTGTTTTTGTTATCTTAATCTCCTGAAGTATAATCTAAACAATAATAAAAAGAAGTATATTACATTTGTCCTAATGCATTAAATCTTCGGCCTCTGTCTTTCTGATTTCCATTCATAAGGTCACTGCGGCTGGTTGTTTCTAGCACAGATTCTTCTTTCAGCCTGCAGAATGTGACATGCATGGCTGTTTATCCACACCAGAACTACCTACTGTAGCCAAAGCCCAATAAACTCATAACCTCTTCCAAGGCCCATATTTACCAAATATAGACCTCTGTGAATTTATACTCTGGTCTCAAGAGACACTGGCTTGTCCATTCACTGCTAGACAACTTTTAAACTGAACTTTTAATGCACATGTCTCAAATATCAACAAACTGATTATTTTTACATTTGGACTAGTATGGTGTTCCTGACTTTGCCATATTTGTACAGTGATTCTTTTTGTACTGATCCATCTCTGTACTGTACTGAACGCTTGTCTTCTCTAACTTCTCTTAATCTTTAAGTTCTAAATAAAGTGTAGAAACCTCAGCCATGGTGCAGAGGGCAGAGCTCCTTTCAGCGATCTCACTGTCCATGGCTTTCTCCCTCGTGGTGGGCATTGCAGCCAGATCTTGCACCTGGTCTAACATCACTAGCATATATCACATGCTTAAAAAAAAATAAAAATAATAAATATAAGCACAGAAGCTTAGATCAAAGTTGAGTTAAGCCCAACAGTTTGCATAGATTTAAATTGAACAATTAATTGAGTGTCTTGTCCAAATCAACATAAAGAGAAATCAAGATATTACTGAAATTACAGACACAATTTTAATAAAAATAAGCAAGTCAATATTTCACCTTCAAATTCAGGTTTGTAAGAGAACAATCCAGTGCATGAAGTCAGCATTAAACCTGTTTTAAAGAGATCTTCCAAACAACAACTTGTTCAGATAAACTCTCATTATGAAGTAAATTAAATCTGTAAAGGGAGAAACTAATATTATTGGATTTAAATTACAGTGTTGCATTTTGTTTGATAAATCTAAACTTGATTAAAAAAAGATTTAGAGGACATGATTTTCATGACAATATGAGAAGTTTTCAGTCAGACATTTTTCCTCAAACTTTAAAATACAGGCTTAAAATGTTGAAATATAAATAGGCCTATGTTTCCTAGTGGCACTGTATATTGGAACAGGAAAATAACTTCACAGAGAAATATACTCACAGAAAAACAGAGAAATGTACTGCAAAATTGCATGTACTGTAAATGAACATGCTGTGTTTCATACTATTTTTTTCCACTGCATAGAGGATGCATTTGGTTTTAATAATTTTATTAGAAACAATAACATTTAAACAATACCAGAAGTGACACAATAGTAAAGGATTACAGAAAAATGAACAGCCATCAGAAGATACGTCTAAACATATGAGCCTTTTCTGAAATCCAAAACCAGTCAACTTTGTCATGTCAGTTTAGCACAGAGGAATTGTGATTGTAAATTAAACCAGAACTAAATTAGTTTATTCAATAATGTCAGTTGCAGCTTTCTTAAAAGAGAAGTTCACTTCCAGAACAAAAATTTACAGATCATTTACTCACCCCCTTGTCATCCAAGATGTTCATGCATTTCTTTCTTCAGTTGTAAAGACATTATGTTTTGGGGGGAAAACATTTCAGGATTTCTCTCCATAAAGTGGACTCCTATGGTGCCCATGAGTTTGAACTTCCAAAATGCAGTTTAAATGCAGCTTCAAATGGCTCTAAACCATCCCAGCCAATGAAGAAGGGTCTTATCTAGTGAGTAAATGATCTGTAATTTTTTTGTACTGAAAGTGAACTTCTTTAAAGGAACCGTATGTAGGATTGTGGCCAAAACTGGTACTGCAATCACATTCAAAATACTGTAGAATGGTGTTTCCCCTCCCGCTCCCCCCTGACTCGAGGTTGCCAGCTAAGCTGCAGGAGTAGGCTGCAATAAGGAGCTTCCAACGGCAAGTGACACACAGTAATTTGTTTTTCTTCTGTTAATTATGTTTATGCTTCACAAGAGATGTTTTGCGAAGTAATTATGTATCGCAAAAATTTACAGATGGCGATTAGCCAAATATTTCGCAAAGATGTACTGTAATACCACATCTCAGTCGGAACATAGATTGTTTTCATACCCTGCTAGTGGTGCGATATAAAGCTTTTTATGAACGCATTTAGCTCGGCCGACCGCGGAAAATCCACTGAGTACTGAAGCAAAGTTAGCCAAACATAGATGAATCTTACCTGTTCAGGAAAAAATTACCAACGAAAGCATCTGTCTTCAAATTCTTCTCCGTTTTCAGCCGTCTCCATCTTTCAAAGGCATATCCTATACCAATCCTTGTTTTATTTCGGACTTTGTCACAACGTATTTCGGTTTCAAAACGAGGTCTTTTTCGTTTCGTAACGTTATACATGTTTAATCCGACACGTTAGTATAGCCGCAGCTGTAACAGAGCTGGCAACCCGTCTCACGAAACTCTACTGACTTCGTGATTGGTAGATCGCTGGAGGGTGGAGCCTCAGACCAAAACACAAAACGACAACAATAACATCAGTTGTGGGCTGCAACTCTCACTTTTAAATGACAATATCCTGGCCAGACCACTGTTGTCAGTGATATAAGTATTTGAAATGAACATGATTTCTTAATGTCTAGTGACATTTCAGGGCCATTTTATGATTAACTGACATAAATTTCTTACATATGGTTCCTTTAATGCTCTTTCTTCATTTGAGCAGCACAAATTCAGCACAGTGTTATTATATCAAGCAAAGACCACTGAGAATTACCCCTTTACAACATCATCCTGTGACACTGACAACCTTTGGATGAAGACATGCTTCCATCACCCTATTTTTTATGCGCATTTTGGAATATTGCAGAAATGAGTGATGGAAACACTTAACTCGTAAAAAGTGGGTTTAAAAAAGGTGAAAAGGTGGCTTTATGCTTGTATGGAAACCCAGCTTCTCTCTTATGCCTCTACCCCAGTGGTCTCAAACTCAATTCCTGGAGGGCCACAGAAAAACTATGAAATAAACATGGAAATAACAAATCAACAAGAACACAGATGCATGTTCACTTTTATAAAGCTGCACATATGGCTTATTATAAACACAAATGAGGTCCCTTAGTCCTTCCACAGTCTACCCGACACATGACCTGGTCGAAAAAAAAAAAAAAAAGAACTTGGCCAATGGCTTGTTCAGGTCCTGTTTGTTAAGGATCCTGAGTGTTTGTGAGTGGCTCTGACAGTTTGGACCTTCTCCTCTCATCTAGTTCCTTTAGGATTTTATAGATCTTGTCAGCCAGTAAGTGATAATATTCATCCTGAACACAAGACATTTGGGTATAAAAACAAAAATAAGGTTGAGGCATCATAAAATCAGGCTTTTCTAGTGTACATAAAGGCCAAAAATAATAAACCTGACTGAAATGTAGCATAAAAAACTTGTGTGGCTTACCCTGCTGTTGGCAGACTCATAAAAGTCCCCTTCGACTTTACAAGCGTAAACAACCAAGTTCTCCAAGCGTTTGTCCTGCAGCGCTGCAGGGTTTGGAACAGGGAATATGGCTTGAACCCTAAAAGAGCATTCAAGAGTTTGCAGAGAAAGTGCAAAAAAAAAATGGCACCCATTATAATAAGAGACAGTTCCTCTTGAACTCACAGCTTGTGCACTAGATGATTTCTCAGGTCCTGAGTGATGTTTTCATGCCAAGACTTCTTCATGCTAGGTTGTGACAGCGGTACAGATGCAGAAAGGCTCCCTGTGGAGAATTATAACGTTTGGAAAATTAAAAAATATCTACATGTGAACATCTTTCCTTATCTTTCTTTTCTCCATTACACACTGAAATGATCAGACAATTGCAATTACTTGTGGACTAGAAAACAGATGCACTTGTGTGCAGTGTTATATGGTTAATTTTATTTAACAATGTCAGATGAGGTTAGTAATTAAGGTTAATGATGAATATGGAACATACCGCTGCTGATGGTGGATGCTGCTGGTTGATTGACAAGAGGAGCCTGAATGTCAGTGTCAGTAGAACTCAGTGTCACTGAAAACAGAAAAAAATAATAAACATAAGCGGTCCAACAACAGCTGATACCTAAAAAAAATATCCAAGTATGCTTATGAAAGTAAAATGCACTGCAGGCATGTGATATGCATTAATAACAAAAATAACGTGGCAACATAAATAAATGGCTTAATGTTTGGCAGAGATAAGATTTAACAGATGTTGTACATCGGACGCGTCGCCACCAGATAGCGCTGTTTTCGACACTGACTCTTGAAGCTTTGAATCTTTTCCCGGAACCGTCAAGGAACAACCCTTCACTTCCCTATCCGATCCATACCATAAAGATTTTCAGCTTAATAAGAGGAAACAAGCAGAATACCAATCTTTTTTTTTTTTTTTTTGGTTAAAAATTCTATTAAAATCCGTCATCGAGCGTTGTAAACAGCAGTAACGCGTCATTTAAAACATGTTTGCTTGAAACGTTTTAGAAAATAATGCATGTCTATTATTTTCAGCCATTGTCACTCCTTTTGGACGGTGCGTTTCCCAACAGAATTCAACAGAACTTGCGAGCATATATGCTAGCTAACGATGCTTTTGGGAAACGCTCCCCTGATCTGTACCTTTCAAAAATGTTTAATGGACAACAATTGTTGTTGTACTTTACATATGGAAAGTAAAACGGGTTACACGGCGTTTCATCTGTCCTTAACCTGGGTAAAATAACGACATTTAAATTCTCTCAAATCATTTTCTATTTAACCAGTGTGTACTTGCAGTTTTGCAACAACTCCTCAAATGGAATATCCATTTTGCTGTCAGAGAGCGTCCTGAGCAGAGGGACAACCAGTGGCGCTTGAGACAGATGACCAATCCGTGATTCTGGACATGTGGGAGGAGCCAACCATCTCTGGCCGTCACGAGCTGGATGCAAGCATGGCATGGAGCATAGAACTACTACTAATATGATTTAATGGCTTATCACTTTTGACCACAATGTGGCACTGTCTCAAAACCTTTGGAGTACTTTCAGGTCATGGAATCAATGGTGTATACAAAGTTTTGTAATGGTACACCAATGCATTTCGTAAAATGTAGCATTTCCTATCAGAATACTCTATTGAAGTCAATGGCAATTCCATGTTTTGTTTAATTATAGCGCAACCAACAGGCAAAATTCCACCAAATGTTTTGTGTGTCCTTAGAGTGTGGCCATGCAAATTTGGAGAAAATATCAAATTTTGTTTTGGAGTTACAAACATTTTTTATATATATAAGGAGAAAAACAATAGCTGATTGCTGACTTTTTCTGCAGTTTCTTGCCACTTACTATCAAAATTTTGTCAATTGGGCATTAGTATAATAGCTCATACCAAGTTTTGTAACGATACCCCTGGTGAAAAAAAAAACATTTAAAACCAGCCCAGGCTGGTTGGCTGGTTGGCTGGTTGGCTGGTTTAGCTGGTCAACTAGCCTGGTTTTAGCTGGTCAGCAGGCTGGTTTTAGAGATTTTGACCAGGCTGGGAGACCAGCTAAAACCATATGCATTTTTTACATCTCCTGACCACTACGTGGCACTGCACCAAAACACTGCAGGTAGCCTCAGGTCATGCTTGTTATAAAACACGCCAAACCATTGCGGAGATATAGCCTCACATCCATTTTTGAGGGTTTTTCGTAGAATTCGTTTGCACGTTATTCGAGAATGGTTTGACTAATCAACTTTATTTGCACAACTTTTTGCCACCAGGGTCTGAAGATTATCTAAGCCAATTTTGGCAAAAAATCAGACAAACTGCCCAGGACGAGTTTAAAAAAGTAGGTTTTATGAACTATTAAAAATAGAAAACGTAAACCTTATTTAACAAATTTTGGACTTCATTAATTTCGATATGACCCAAGGATTCTGCGAAAAAAGACTTTTCATTCTATGGCTTACGGTTCAAATGTTATTAGCTTAAATATGAGTGAAATCTTGGACAAGTGGTGGTGCTATAGAGTTTGAGTTAAAGACTCTAAATTTGCTATGGTTAATGTTGATGAGGTCCTCTATCAGTGTGCCAAATTTCATATCTTTCCTACAAGCAGAAACAGAAGAACATAAAGAAGAAGAACGCTAACGGATACAATAGGTGCCATCACACCGTCTGTGCTTGGCCCCTATTAATACAACGTCTACAGCCCTGAATGTCAGTGGAGACCACACCAATATGAGCCCCGGAGACGGATCATCAGTAAAAAACTCCTCACCTAGATGGCCGTTTGCACAAGACCACAGGAACCAGATGAGTCCTTTGCAAATCTGACTTTGCTGTAACATGGAACTTTCGCACTATTGTCCCATTTAATACTGTAAAGTTGCTTTGACACAACCCATATTGATATTGTTAAAGTGCTGTATAAATAAAGGTGATTGATTGATTGATCACTTGACATTTTTTACAAAAGTCAAAGGTATCAAAGTTCTGTTATACATCCCATTTTCTTGATGTCTTGCACAGGGGGTGTGGACAAATGGAGGGTGGAGATGTGCTGCTCCTGTGCGACATCTTGCGGTTGAAAAATCTTATATAGCACCTTTAAAGTGTGTTGGATAAATCTGGATTCTGCAATTGGCCTAATCCTTTTCTCTCAATGTTTTTCATGTTTGTCATACCACTGAATCAAGATGTTCCTCTTGATCTTCAGTCCTCAGTGGTCTTTTTTCACATGTTTCTCCTGGGGTCTGGATCTGCTGTGATCTGCTGACTGAGGTATGTTTGGATCTCACTACATTCTGTGTTTAGGGCAAGACAACAATATTTAACAATCTTATGCTTTTGAAGGATCTCACATAAAAAAAAGTCTCCTGACATTGTAGGTCAAAGTTGTAAAATCTCAAATTAATGCAGCTTTAGAAATGACACTTACCTGACAGGACCACAGACATGCTGAGAAAGGCGATTAAAAGGTATTAGTAGATATATTTGAATTAGATCATTAACAGTTCAAATGAAAGAACTACTTTTAAAAATGACTACAATATTTCAGAAACAACTGTCACTTTGATCTCTCTTAATGATTTCAAGCTTGTTCTTCTAAAAGATGAATGACTGACAGAACATCTGAAGTTCAGCATATATGATGTAAATATAAATGGATAGTTTGTAATAGAGACAACTCTGGTTTATACTTACAAGATTCAAAAAATCCTGAAAACAGCACAAATAAGGTGAAGAAACATTCAGAAGGAAAGACAATCAATCTCAAATCTCCCACCATTAACTGGAAAAGGAAAGTGGATACATTACCATTTTGAAAAAACAAATTCAATCTTAACAACATATTAAAGATACAATTATATTGCAGTATAATTACTCTGGTACATTCATCTATACAGATGAATTCAACTCATAATAGTTTAAAACAAGATTGAGCTAGTGATTTCAGTCACTCATGATTTAAACAATGTCTTATAATTCAATGTTTTAAATATTTACCACATACTTTATGGATTATTGAAATATTAACTTAAAGACTGAAGTGGATTGTGCTCATTCACCTGTTTTCAGTGTCAGTTCAGTCATCAGTGTAACGGAGTTCAGTAAAACAACACCAACTGATCCAAACACATACACAGGAACGATACGGCGAAAATCTGTGATGCAAGTTTAATTATTGTATCAGTTTACCATCAGGGACATAAAAATGTTTGTATGGATGTGTGTGAAGCTGAAGAAGAGACACATCACATACTGTACCTCGAGAAATACGGAGAAAATAGAAAGTAACATCTGTGAACTTCATTACTGCCCAGAGTATCTGCAGAAACAGCATCACACAGCCCCATCCGACAGCATCTGTACGTTGAAAAGAGTGAAATTAAGAGTCATTTGCATCACATTTTAATTATCGTTTCATTCAATAAATGGCTTTATATGTACAAATATGGCGGAGTCTGTAGAGGAGGTATATTTTGTATTTGTTAGGAATGAAAGCGAGACTTTGAGTGATAGAAGTATAGTGTGTTTAACAGATTGTACAGTTGTTTAACAACTTATTGTTCAGCTGATGAAATATCTTTAAAAAAATTCAGTATATAGTCAAAACTCCAGGTTTGAAAATGGTGAGTTATGAAAACTATAGCATGTGCCATTATAAAGACTGAGAGTCTATCCCTCACAACCGCATTTTCATTAATTAGCGTTAATTAAGCTCTGTTATCTGTAATAAATTAAAAATTTACCTTTTTTATTTTCCAGTGTTATTATATAAAGGCCAATCATCACTGCATTAATCACTAACATGAAAATGAACATCACTGCTCTCATGACCAAAGGTGAACCTGAAAAATACAAGAGTGTGTGAATGTTTTTGTGAATAACAAAAACAGATCAGGGGTTAAAACAGAGACACAGAGATCAGATTCCTGTATAACATGTCTCTTTCAATAATGATGATCCATATAACAGAGATATTTATGCAGTTAAACAGAGATCAGAACTCAAATCATCAAATACTTACAGCCGAGCTTATAATAGCATCTATAAAACCATCTGTCATTCGTCATCATTAGTAACACTGGTAAAATGACAATAATGACAAATCCTAGAAACGGGAATGTAAAAAGGGTGATTGTATTAATGTGGGATATTATAAGACATCAACAGGCTCACAGTAAATTATTATGAATATCAAATGTGCTGATCTGAACCCTGACTAAAATGAACACAGATGAACTCAAACCATTATAAATATGAACTCACCTCCTTCTGCAGATCCAAATGTGAAGAACAGGAGGATGAATTGTAAAGTAGGCAGAATATCGAAGATCATGTCAGCCATAATATTAAAGAAATAAATTATCCGTCCACTTCTCTTTCCAATCTCTGTAACTGCAACTATGAGAGAAATATATGCAATAATGAATGTTGGATTCAGAAACAACTAAATCAACAAAATAACAACAAATAACTTTTTATTCATACAACTATATTATCAATAAGAGAAATTAAATCATTCAATAACCTCTTCAATAAATAGGTACATGTTTCTAATGAAAACTATATTAAAAAACAGTATGCACTATTTTTACTAATATTCTTAACTGCAATATCAGATGTGAACATTAAATATATCTGAATTTCAGTATCAAAATGTATTTGTGCATTTAGATTATTACATCGAAGAATGAACAATGTTCAGAATTAGACAAACTAATAAAACATGTAATTTCATTTACTGATTATGTCTCTGCTACCTGATGAATGGTGGAAATAAATCACACAGAAATACTTACTGTAAATGATTTTGCTGAGGAAGGACAGAAATACTATTATAAACAGGAGTATTATCACAGCTCTATTAAATTCTGCATAACTCAGAAGCTTTCCCCAAGCAGTTGTAAAAAAATCTGAAACAACAAAAGTAATACAGTAACAATAACCAAACAGAAGCATAACCAAAATAAACAGTAGTTACAGTTTAATTTTATGTAATCCTATTTTCTGTCATTTTAGTTTTAAGTCCAATTAAGTTTAGGTGAATATAACATTTAATGCAGAATTTGTTAATTATTTTGCAGATCAAGTTGTATTCATTAAAATCATGAAATGTCATTTAGTCCTTTAAACATGTACTGAACACATGTTGGATCTGTCTTCTGTCATATTAACAAATGGTTTCATATATCATAGCCTGCTGCTTAATGTTAATGATATGATTTATGTCATGTTATTTTTTTTAGATGGCAGCAGTATATTCAGATTATTACCAGAAAATTCTGACAACTGTTGCTCATTTCTTAATATGCGTTTTAGGGTTCATTGTTGATTGACATTTGTATGTTTACCTGAATAAACGACAATTGATAAAACCACATATTCTGCCACATAACTGTATTTCAGAGTCCACATTTTAATGCTGCCTGTAAAACAAACAAACAAAAAATCTTTCATGAAATCACACACAAAGATGATATGAAAAGTCTGAAAATTTGAGTACTATGACTTTCTGATCTCCTTCTTATAAACATGTTTTCAAAATTGAAGCTTTCAAGTCAACTTTCGGGAAAATCACTCACAGAAAGAATAAATAATGTCTGAACTTTTATGCATTTTAAGCATTCTCTAATGAACAGATGAAATGTCTTATACCTGTAAGCTCATTTATACATGGAGCAACCCAGAGCAACAACAGGGGCCTCAGAAAATAAAGAGCAGAACAAGAGACTGACTCATTCACAGACCCTGAAACAAAATTGCACGATAATCATGAGAATCCATGGAGAGTAACTGTATATGAAACAGTAAAAAAAGGGTACACTTAAATAAGTAGGAATAGTGTAATTCTAAGATGTATTATTGATATAATAACTAGAAACACAAAACACTCACCTTCAGAAACACCCCAGAGGATGAAAGCACAAAACATGATCATATTTGGACAGACGATTAGAAACAGATGAAGACGAAGGAATGAATCTGGAGAGAAAATATAAAATAACATCAGTCATTTGAGATAATTAAGTGTGAATTAAACATTCAATGGTAATTTACAATCTACTTTTTCATAACAAATCCTTTGATCTGTATAGTTGCAATTATTTTAAGGCCAAAACAAACTAATAAGATAACCCTTATGGGTTTGGAATGACAACAACATTTTCTTTTTAAGTTCATTGTGTGGACTTACCCAGCAATCTCAGTTTTAAATTTGTCTTGACTGAAAACATCTGTTTCTGTTTTCTGTAGACTGTACATGTATATTCTCCCTCATCTTCAGGTCTCAGTTTGTCCAGACGGAGGGAGAAGTTTCCATGTTGAATCTGATCAGTAAAGAAATGAGCTCTACCATGATAATCTTTGTCCTGTTCCTCTGGTCGACTCTCGCCATTCAGGAACAGATGAACCAGAGTCTCTGACTTTCTTGTTGTTCTTCTCCATTCCACCTCCAGATCCTTCATTGGTAAAATTTTGTCATAACAGGGCAAATCCACTGAGCCTCCTAGTGGGACATGCGGTTCTTTAGCATCGTCCACAATGAACCCTGAAAATAAAAAGCATCATTGATCAAAAACAAATAGAGCAGGCTGTGGTTGCCCAATATGTATATGAATCACATGATAAATATCTTGTCTTTTCTTACAATATTTTCTTAAACTCTCAAATGAAAGCAAAAAATAATACCAATACCTTTGTAATATGATCTGCAGTAGATTAGAAAGCAGAGCAGAAGTGCAGATCCAGATGCGGAAATACAGAGAATCAGTACCATTATGTGTGAAACAGACAAACCTTGAAAAAAATGCAAAAGTTGCTTTTGCAGATCCAAAATTACATGTATTAAAAAAAATAGCTTGATTCTATTCTATTCTATTCTTTTTGCAAAAAAGCAAAGTGGCGATTTTATTTTAAACCCCTCAAACGTCTCTACCATTTTTAAATTTCTGTTTGTTTGTCTTTATGACTCACCCAGTCGCCCCAGTACCACAGTTGCATTGGCTGAAAGTCCTCCAGCAAACACTTGACACATGTAAACTCCTTTATCCTCAGTTCTGACACTCTTCAGTCTGAGAGAGAAGTTTCCTTTGGGAATTTCATCAGTGAAGAACTCAACTCTGTCTCTGTATCGCTCATGTGCTGAATCTGATAGAGTCTTATTGTTTTGGTAGAGCAGAACCAGAATTTCTTCATCTTCATCAGTTTTCTTCCATAAAACCTCTTCAATTTGCTGAGATGTGATTTCTACAGAGCAGTCCAGAGTGACATCCTCACCCACAGACGCAGATATGGAGCGACTCGATCCTGATACTAGCAAACACAAAATAATAATTTTAGTGAATCTTATCACAGTGACCATCCCCCTCTAGTCTAGTGGTAAAATAATCATTATATTTTGGCTCTAAAAATCACCCACTTTCTGTCGGCTTATTGAAGTACGCATGTGTGATTCGTGACTTAAATGGATCGTTAGTGCCGATATAAGCACATCTAGACAGAGCAAACGCTTTACAGTAAGGCAGACTTTTTCATGACTCAGAAAATTATAAAAAGTGTTCTCATCTCGTGCAGCAAAAGTCGTTCAGTCAAAATGTTGCATTTATAACTGCATTAGAGGATAATATGAGCTGTAAGTTTCACGCTGACATGTTGCAAGCTTTAAAGGATAACTATTGCCAAAATGCATCCTGGGCTGTTTTTTTGTTGTTGTTTTTTTACTGTAAACGAGACACATATATCTAAAAGCATAATTACAACAAATGAGCCGTTTTTGAGATTGACCGTGATTTTGTTTTGTGGTCAATGGCCGGTGAATGGGAGTACTAGGGGCATACATTTGAGCGCATCAAACTCAATATTTTTACAACACTAAGAAGGCTCGACACACCATGAAACTTTGCTCGAAGTATCGTATGGGTCTCTACACATGAACTCCAGCATTGAGAACATTGTTTGTGTACACAGAGTTTACTAAAAAGAAAGGTTTTGAACAACTCACTTTCACTGTTTGGGTTTCTGCTCGCAGCCGTCTTGCCAGTCAAGAAGTGTCGATCTCCGAATGCGAATGAATGGACTCCATAGGATGAAATATTAGGCTTATATGAGGCTCTTTTTACAACTAGAAGGTCAATATTGTTTTTTGCTTGCGACAAAACAACGAATTAGCTGTGCGTTTATATGGAAATATGCTTTAGGAGCTATCCATCCTCGCATTCGGAGATCGACACTTCTTGACTGGCAAGACGGCTGCGAGCGGAAACCCAAACAGTGAAACTGAGTTGTTCAAAACCTTTCTTTTTAGTAAACTCTGTGTACACAAACAATGTTCTCAATGCTGGAGTTCATGTGTAGAGACCCATACGATACTTCGAGCAAAGTTTCATGGTGTGTCGAGCCTTCTTAGTGTTGTAAAAATATCGATTTTGATGCGCTCACAGTTATGCCCCTAGTACTCCCATTTACCGGCCATTGACCACAAAACGAAATCACGGTCAATCTCAAAAACGGCTCATTTGTCGTAATTATGCTTTTAGATATATGTTTGTCTCGTTTACAGTAAAAAAAAAAAAAACAGCCCAGGTTGCATTTTGGCAATAGTTTTCCTTTAACATAACAACTAACAATCATATGGACTAATTAGAGTCAGATACACAAATTATTATATTTTATCAGGTTACTTGTGTGCATGTAAATGTGCTCAGTGTTTTTGCTTCCAGACATTGTTCACTAACAACTTGTGGGTATGAGAGTTCAAAAGAGATACTTTGTTTAAAAATGCTGTAAAGCTGGTCAAACCAGGTAGCAGGTAGCAAACCAGGAAACGTAAGCAGAGAAAAACAAAAGGCACCACAGTAACCCATAAAATCAGATAAATCTCAGATAAAATAAAAAGATAAATCTACGAAAATTTACCACTAGGGTGCCATTTAAAAGGACTATAAGAACTATAATATAAGAGCTGTGTAATGAAATCTTAATAAGCCAGTAAATAAGTAAAACTGCCAAAAGCTAAAGACAAGTTATAGAATCAAGCAGGAGAGATTAGCTGCTCTCCATACTTACTGATTGTAATACATACATACTGTATAAAGTATGCAAAATATGTAGTGCTCACAGGTGATACAAATGAAACAAATTCAGCTCAGTAAGTGTATTTCAAAACTGCATGTTTCCAGAGATTTAAATTTGGCATATATTTGATAAATATAAAAAGAGAAAAATAATGTACATACCATCAGATAAGCCTATACCTAGAATAACAGCCACAAAAACAAGCATGTTCATGTTCAGCTGAAAATGTTATTGAATTGTCAGTGAACGCCTGCCTTCATTCCATTTGTGTTCTTTCTCTCAGCTTTGCTTTTTTTTACTTTCACTTTTACGTTCTTATACATGTAGGCAGGGCCTAAAACTTTTTGCCACACCTGCCAATGGTTTTACTGGCCATGAAACTTTTGTTAACAGCAGTTACTTTATTTATATGCATGTATTGTGTAATTACTACATTTTCGAGTCAGTCCATGTTCATATTTAGCGCAAACAAGCTGTCAATGTTCAGAGCGTCCAGCACAGCAAAAGTGGCCTGCATCCCAATGTGCATACTATCCATCCATACTATCCATGATAGTAGTAATTCTCAATACTTTTTAGGGCAGACAGGGTGGATAGTTTGCACATTGGGATGCAGGGAGGCGAAATGGCATTGCGTTGAGCACAATCGCAGACTGAGAAGCGATTGTGTAATTATTTTTCACAAGCCCCGATTTTTGAATGAGGAACCAAGTTTATACTTATTCCTGGATTTATTAATCTACAGTTCACAAAGACGGTTTGCTCTCAGATTCAACAGCAGTAAATAGCACAAGCTGACCAGTGAATGAACACGACTGTTTTTTTTTTGTTGTTGTTGTTGTTTTTTTAATATAGGACTGGAGACCTTCAAATACCAACACACCTGTTAAAAGTAAACCTGAGAGCTCACAAACCCATGGTTGCCAGATTGGGAAAAAAATACATATTTACACATTGTGCACGCACAACACTCAAGTGTGATCACTGTCAGTTCTTGTAAGAGTTTGAGCAAATGCTTATAGTGTTGGTTAACAGTTTTCCCTTATTGTTGAACATGTTTGTGATTCCTCTGAATTCGGCTGGGTTTCCTCTGTTACGTCACTCCTACCAGTCAGGAGAATTTCTAGTTCATGTGATTCAGCTGTCATCTGGTTCTGGTTTGATTCAGTGGCTGGGGTTTCATCACATCCTGCTGCATTCTAGGTTTAGGATAAAATGTGTTTTAATCTACTTCTATATTCCCTGGCTGTTTAATACGAAGCAAAGAACCTTTACTGTAGGTAACCTTGTTATTTTAAGAGTTTATAGGCCTAAAAAATATTCACCTGGGAACTTTGGTTCTGCTCACCAGACCTTGCTGCTTTCTAGGCAAGACAAATGCAAATGCATTTATACATCAATTAAACTTCAGGTTGATTGCAAATCTCAGTTCACTAACCTGACAATATTGCAGACACTTCATGTCAGAAATCCCTGAAATAAGATGAGCTCCATTTAAACACAGATCTGCTACTAAAACATTAGCTAATACAATGACTGAATGGAATTTATTTCTGCCACAAAATACAAACCTGAAAAGGCAACTTTTAATCTTACAATTTTAACTTTTTGCAAGTTTTTACATCACAGTTCAATTATCTCGCAATTACTTGAAAATTCAGAATTATGAGATAAATGGTTTTCATTACAACTATATTTTTATTGCATGGCAGAAATAAGCTTTCATAGTTTCCTTTATTTATAGTTTACGTAACATACAATTCTGAAACAAATTGCTCTGTTTTATAGGAACTAGATTTTTAATTGGAAAGAAGCAACTTTGCATAATTAAATAACATTATTAAAACATACTGAAAACAAATTTTAGCTATTTGTAATGATTACAAGGATACAATTCCAGTTACTTACAGGGTCCAAACATCAGAAAAATCAGCAGAGAAAAGACAAAGAGACTTTCAGAGGTGAAGACGACGACTCTCAGATCCCACACTGCATGCTTAGCATCAACTTAGGAAGATAAATATTAGTAATAATTCAAGTTTTGATTGGGTAAAGAATGTCAAATGTTATAAGTGTTTGTTCGCTCACCTGTTTTCAGTATCACTTTTGTCATCAGTGCGACAGCATTCAGCAAAACAACAACAACTGATCCAAACGCATACAAAATCTTTCTAAATAGAAGATCTGAAATAAATATATACATACATATAAGTTTATTAATTTATTTTAAAAGCATATAAATGTTTATTGACCAACTAAAACCTGTTTGTAAGGAGATCAACAGGATCTCTTTGGAGTTTAATGGTTAGTAAACATATTCATCTGTGTCTTATCAAAAAAACTGGCCACTGATACACCTTCAGGAGGGTTATTCAGGAAAACCTAAACAAACCCATCGGCTCGCTCTGAAATTTACACACCCACTACATCCAGTTCAAACGTCCAATCCTGAACAAAAATAAATTAAAAGCAAGACAAATATTTGGACCAATGGGAAATCAAAGTAAAAATTTGATAACCTCCACCAAACTTTTCGGTTTCTGAAAAGGGTGATAACTAAAGCAAACAGGGCTGACAAACAAGAGACAAAACTTTACAAACATTTTTTTAAATACGAATATAAGCAACACTATACCCAGATCTTCATTCTCTTCAAAGTACATTGTGATCATCCACAACACTTGCTGAAATACAGCCATAGAGATCCACGCTGCTCCATCTGTACAAAGAAAGATTTTGGTACAAAAATATTTAATGCAATATGAAAGTTCATTTATAAGTAAAATATGTCCATTTTAGCCCAGAGATAAATAAATGTTTTAGTTTTTAAAATATGCTTTAATAATTCTGTCATAAAAATTCAACTATACCTTTTTCATTTTTTAGTGTTGCGATGTAGAAATATACCATTACTGCGGTTATAAGAATCATGAAGATTATCCATGAGGTTTTACTGAGTAAAACGAACCCTGAAAAAGATTTGAATGTTTTCATTCAATAAGCCGTTTAAAAAATTTACTTAAAATACATTTAAATTAAAGACATAAACAGTAGTTGTAAAGAAAAGCATGAGAAAACATCTCAAGGGTGAATCACAAATAGGGTGACCACCTGGCAATAAATCTGTTGCGGGACACATGTGAGACATAATTTTTATGGAAGGAAGATGAGGGAACAGAGACCCCGAAATGCAGACGAGCTGAAGGCCAATATCAAAGCAACTTGGTCTACCATAACACCTCAACTGTGTCAAAGGCTGATCGCCTCCATGCCACGCCACCTTGATGCTGGAATTAGTGCAAAAGGAGGCCCAACAAAGTACTGAGGACATAATACAGCACATTAACACACTTTTCAGAAGGCCAACATGTGTTTAAGATAATTTTTTTAGTGGTCACATGAAATATTCTAAGTTTGTGAAATACAATTTTTTTTTTCTTGTCTTTAATCCATAATCATCAAAATTGAAACAAATAAAGGCTTGAAATATTTCACTTTCCCTCGATATTCTAATTTTTTGGCACATACTTGTACAATGCAAAGCGGGACGGGTGGTCACCCTAACCACAAATCATAAACCTTTAAGGATCCATAAGCAAGTGTAATTACTCAGTTATTATGCATAATTATAGACAGATGAATTTATCACATACTTACAGTTTTTCGTTCTCTCTACTCCAGCCAAACAGGAAAATGACAGAAAAAAGAACACCGGGAAAATTAGGGAAACAAAAAACCCTAAAAAAAAAGAGCAACTGAATTGTGATTTATTGAGAAACATGTCAACAAACTTGAACAAGAACACTTAATCAAGAACACACTAAAACCTTTCTAAGTGCTCAGTAAGATTAGATAAGATTTGGAATATAATGTTTTTCATGTTCCTCTATCAATTAATGTTACTTAACAAAAACAGTTATTTTTTTTCATTATTGTTTTAGGATAAAATGCCATTAAATAAGGGTCACTAACCTCCGCTGGCGCCTCCAAACGCGACTAACACAAGGGTAAACTGTAATGAAGGCAGAATTAAAAAGCTGAATTCAGCTACGACTTTAAATTTAACCCAAAACCATTTACATATCTCTTCACATAGAGCTGTCGGTGGTGTGTCTGAGCTTGCACTGTGTATTTCTTCTGGACCATCTCTGCCGAGATTGCTGTTTGCAATGGCACCTTCCTCGGTTGAGACTGGTGAGGATCTTTGTGGGGCTCGACACAGCTTTGGACACTGAAAATCAATCCCACAGCTTTCCTTCTTTTTACTCACTACTGTAAGATGAAAAATACATTAATGTTAATGCTGTCTTCAGTTCCGCTGAATGTGACTATTTATAATGGGTGGTTTTAAGATGAATTAGCATTAATGACTATAGTAAACTATAGTCGTTATTTAGAACAAAGAGCATTAAAGATTGAAGATCTGACAATAAATGTTTCTGAGCTTCTCAAATTAAAGTTAATAATAATAATGTTTCAAAGCATTTGCTCTAAAAAGAAAACAGACAAAAACACTTACAGACAAAGATATCCATGGAAAAGAGAAGCAACACAGCTACAGCCACAAACATTATTGCAGCTCTGTCAGACTGTGTATAATGATAAAGATTTCCAAAAATGTGTTTAAAAAGAACTGACCCAAAAAAGAAAAGAAAAAGAAATGAATAATTATTTGAGAATAGTACAGCCATACTTGACATAAAAAAGAGTGTTATGGTATTTTCTGTACACAACATTTAATGTTTGCAGCTATTATTGTGTGACAGCATCATATTACACATGATCAATGGCTTACCAACCTGTAAAATACATAAGCGTTAAAGGGGCAAATTCATTCAGAAAATAGAACTCTGTAAACAGAAATAGTTCCATTAGTTCTTTTGTTTTCATTCACATTTTTGTTAAGGAAATGAATGCAAATTTCATAAAGATCCTAAATGAAGACATTATGAAATTATTTCACGAAAACGCCTGGATTCATTCATTCATATAATTAATTTGATGAAATGCACTTTTTTTTTTTATCTGAAATTAAATATCCATACCTGACATCTTGGGTAAATATGGTGCAATATTAATCAACATCAGAGGCCTCAGACTATAAAGCAAACCACAAACGCCTGTCTCAAACTCAAGTCCTGCAAACAAAATTTAAACATTATTATGAAAAGACATTCCAAAATCCACTCAATGCTGTAAACGTTGAGCAGATCTGAAACTTCTTACAATAATCAAATTCAAATGAAATGCCAAAATAGTTTTTAATTGTTATTACTACATTTAAAACACTCACCTTCTATAAAACCCCACATGAAAAAAGCCCAACACATCATAACATTTGAAACAAACAGATGAAGGCATACAAGAATCCTGAAATGTTTGGTTGCTTTAGCATCTGTTAGTGAGGGGAAAATATTAGGTAAAGATTTTATCTTGATTGTTTTAAAATACAAACAGCCATGCAAACAGATTCTTTTACTAAGTTTATTGTTCTTAAATTGATTTGTTCAATAAATAGTTTGAAGTGATTTTTTTTCTTTATGTTGCAATGCTGGTAGGCAATGTGACCCTTGTTCATGTTTTACATTTACGATAAATTGCAGGAACAACTGAAACAACATGTACGCCTAGGTAACATTACATATAGGTGCATCTAAAAAAAAAAGACTAATAAAAAAGTTACTGTAACTTATTTTAAAAAATGAAACTTTCATATATTCTAGATTCAATACATGTAAAATAAAACATTTCAATTTTTTTTCGTATTAATTTTGATTATTAGAGCTTATAGCTCATGAAACTCAATTAGAATATTTACATTTGAGTTTCATTAAATGTCCATCCCTACAGTATAAATTCTTGGTATCTCTTGTTCTTTGAAACCACAAAAACTGGGAAGACTGCTAACTTGGAAATGGTCTAGAAGGCAATCATTGGCACCCTCCACAGAAAGGGCAAGTCACAGAAGGTCATTACTGAAGGGGTGGCTGCTTACAGAGTGCTGTATCAAAGCATATTAAATACAAAGTTGACTGGAAAGGGGAAAATGGGTTGGAAATGGTGCACAAGCAAAAGGGATGCCTGCAAGCTTGAGAAAACTGTCAAACAAAGCCGATTCAAACACATGGGAAAGCTTCACAAGGAGTGGACTGAAGCCACTGAGTGGACTGAGTCATTGCATCAAGAGTCACCACGCTCAGACTTCTTCAGGAAAAGGACTACCAAGCCACTTCTGAAACAGAAACATTGTCACAATGTCCTGGGCTAAGGAGAAAAAGAGCTGGACTGTTGCTCAGTGGTCCAAAGTCCTCTTTTCATGTTGAAATCATGGTCCCAGAGTCAGGAGGAAGGCACAGAATCCAAGTTGCCTGAAGTCCAGTGTGACGTTTCTGAAGTCAGTAATGATTTGGGGTGCCATGACGTCTGCTGGTGTTGGTCCATTGTGTTTTATCAAGTCCAAAAAGACAATGCAGCCATCTACCAGGAGATTTTGGAGCACGTTATGCTTCCATATCCTGACAAGCTTTATAGTGATGTTGATTTCCTTTTCTAGCAGGACTTTAGCACCTGCCCACAGTGCAAAAACCACTTCCAAGTGGTTTGATGACCATGATATTACTGTGCTTTATTGGCCAGCCAAAATGTCTGACCTGAATCCTATATGGAATTTATGGGATATTTTCAAGAGAAAGAGGAGAAACCGGATAAATCAACAATACAGATGAGCTGAAGGCTCAATAGCAGTGCCACAGGCTGATCGCTTCCATGCTACACCTCACTGATGCTGTAATTTGCTGGACCTATCTGCAGCTTTTGACGCAGTGAATCATCAGATCCTCCTGTCCACCCTCTCATTGCTGGGCATCACAGGGACACCACTTCGCTGGTTTAAATCCTACCTCACTTTCAGGGTGGCCTGGGGAGGGGAGGTATCTAAAACTCATCAACTGGTCACTCGGGTTCCTGGCCCGGGATCAGTTCTTGGACCCCTCCTCTTCTCCATATACACTGCATCTCTGGGGCCATCATACAGGCACATGGCTTCTCCTACCATTGCTATGCTCATGACACACAGCTCTATCTTTCATTCAAACCAGACGATCCATCGGTAGCTGCATGGATCTCAGGCTGCTTGGCGGATATCTCTGCATGGATGAAGAAACACCGTCTACAGCTAAATCTGGCAAAGACTGAGCTCCTTGACTTTCCTGCCACTCCAAATCTTCAACATGACTTCACCATCCAGTTAGGTTCATCAATAATTACCCCATCGACTTCAGCCAGAAATCTTGGTGTAATCTTTGATGAATCTTTGACTTTTAAAGACTACATAGCTAAAATTGCTCGATCTTGCAGGTTTGCATTGCACAACATCAGAAAGATCAGGCCCTTCCTAACAGAGCATGCTGCCCAACTTCTCATCCAGGTCCTGGTCATTTCCAGGCTGGACTACTGCAATGCTTTTTTAGCCGGTCTTCCATCATGTACAATCAGACCTCTACAAATGATTCAGAATGCAGCAGAAGGACTGGTCTTCAATGAGCCCAAAAAGGCCCATGTCACACCTCTCTTCATATCACTGCACTGGCTACTGGTTACAGCTCGCATCAAATTCAAGACACTGATGCTGGCATATAGGACAGTCATCGGATCATCACCTGCCTACCTCCACTCACTACTACAAATCTACACTCCTTCTAGAAGTATGAGATCCTCTAGTGAAAGACACCTCATTGTACCATCACAGAGAGGCATTAAATCACTTTCCAGAACATTTTTGTTCACCGTTCCTGCCTGGTGGAACGATCTTCCTGCCCCTATTCGGAATGCTGACTCCTGTACAGTTTTCAAGTGATTGCTGAAAACCCATCTCTTTCTAAACTATTTCACCCAATCAAAAAATTAAATAAATTGTTCTCCTCTCTTTCTTGATCTTCCCTAACAATGCCTGATATATGGTATTTTTAAGCCCTTCCCATTTCGATCTGTCTCCTTATGAATTCCCCAATTGTAAGTCGCTTTGGATAAAAGCATCTGTAAGTGAATAAATGTAAATGTAAATGTAATTTGTGCTAAAGGAGCCCCGACCAAGTATTGAGTGCATAAATAAACATACTTTAAAGAACTTGATAGCAAATTCTTTTCTTTTTTTAATTGATCTTATACATATTCAAATATTTTGAGATACTGGATTTTTGACTTTCATGAGCTGTAAAACAAAACAAAACCTTTTGAAATGTTTTACTTTACATGTAATGAACATTTTCTGAAATAAGTTACAATTAAATAATTAACTTTTTCATAATATTATTTTTTTTAGATCCACCTGTACATTGAAGGAGTAAGTGAATCTGCACTGTACCTCAAGCCGCAAGGGTTCTCTACATAACAATGCAAAAAAATTCTTTAATCTGTAATCTCCAGAGGTGGGACCAAGTCATTGTTTTGCAAGTCACAAGTAAGTCTCGAGTCTTTGCATTCAAGTCTCAAGTCAAGTCCCGAGTCAAGACGAGCAAGTCCAAGTCGAGTTGCAAGTCCTCAACTTTAAGCTTCAAGTCCTAAACAAGTCACTAGTGCTGTTTGCCCAAATTAGTGTCTCTGTATTAATTACTAAATTTAAAGTCAGTGATAGTCTATAGTAGGTATAATTATAAAAGATAGGCTATAATAATTAGTGATGTTTCATTGAGGAATTAATCATTGTTTGTGATCAAATATAGGCCTAATTGAATTAATTATTTATTTTAAGTCCACTGTTTCATTTGTTAAATATTCAGTGACTTTAATGAATCAGTTTAGTCAAATAAAATAAATATAATATAAATATATATAAATATTTTAAAAGGTTTAGCCAATTATTAGGCTACTGTTGTTTCTTCTACTTCTTCTTATTATTATAAGTGGTTTATAGTGATTTTGTGTAATTTAAATGTCAAAGGGGCCGTTCATATGTCACGTCTTTTGCGCGCTCAAGTTCGTTATTTCAAATGTAGATGGCGGTATGCGCGCTCATAATGGAAGCGACGCGGTCCTGTCGTCCTGACCACAGATATACTGTACGCGACGCGCTCGTTTTTTTTCCAGGCGCGTCCGCGCCGCATAGAGATAAAAACATTTCACCAGAGGTCTTGTGACAAGAACCAACCCAACAGCTTCATCCTTTTCCTTAATAACATTGAAAGTACTGCCAAGTTGGAGAAACAGCTTATCGCTGTACAGGAATAACCATTTTTAAATAAATTTAATAGCAGAGCTACTGCAAGCGATTTTTAATGCTGGAAATCCATTTATCCTTTACTAAAACTTCCGCCTCTTCATGGAGAGCGGGTCATGGTTGCTTAAAGCCCGGCTTACACTAAAGGAGTTTTAGCCCGATTTTGCCCCGATTTTCCCATCCCAAACGCAGTGTTTTATAAATATAAATTATAACGTGTGTGTATATAGGCCTATATATAAATAAAATACATATGTGACCCTGGACCACAAAACCAGTCATAAGGTTAAATTTTACAAAACTGAGATGTATACATCACATGAAAGCTCAATAAATAAGCTTTCTATTGATGTATTGTTTGTTATGCTGAGATACATCTATTTGAAAATCTGGAATCTAAGGGTGCAAAAAAATCAAAATACTGAGAAAATCACCTTTAAAGTTCTCCAAATTAAGTTCTTAACAATTATGCATATTACTAATCAAAAATTACATTTTGATATATTTATAGTATGAATTTTACAAAAAAATCTTCATGGAACATGATCTTTACTTAATTTCCTAATGATTTTTGGCATAAAAGAAAAATCAATAATTTTGACCCATACAATGTATTTTTGGCTATTGCTACAAATATACCCCAGCGACTTAAGACTGGTTTTGTGGTCCAGGGTCACATATGTATATAATTTTGAAACAAAATAAATGAGGCTCAAACATTATTAACAAACGTGCGTGTTTATTTTAGCAATTCAGTCAGTGAGCAGGCAGCCAAAAAATGCAAAAATAAATCAAAGAAATAATATATTTAAATAAGAAATAACAATGTTAAATAGGCTACCAATGTTAAATAGCCTAAATAACAATATTAAATAGGCTATTAAACAAACATTCGTTGCAAAAATGTTGGACGTCTCATCTACTGGCCCGAGTCCGACTGGAACCTGTCTTTTTTCTCTTTCTCTTAAGATTCCCCATTAGCCTACTGCTGTTTTTAATAGCAAAGTGATTACATTTATTTTCGTTTCTTTAGTTTATGAAGTTAATTTAGAGATATTTTTGGAACACTTTTTGTTTGTTAAATTCAAGTTTTTGTTTTTTTAAAGTAACGACCAAGACCAGCAGCAGACATTTAGCCTTCTCAAAGTCATCACGATTTCAATTAAAATCCATAGATAGTTTTTTAGATTAAAAAAAAAAACGTATCAAAAGCATATCACAATATTAGTTTAATCGATCAACCTAAATAAATGTGTGCTATTAGGCGCATATCCATCGTTTGTGCAGAGAATGAAAGCTGGAGCTGGCTTTGCCGGACATGGAGGCGTCAGTGCGATGTGAAACGTTAAGGTAGCCTAATTTTTGCTCATAAAGGTATAAGTAATATATCATCCGGAATTGTAAAGGGTCAGTTTGTGTAACAAACAGTATTAACAAAAGGTGCTTTTAAAGAAAACAAACAGGATACGCTTTCTGATGTCTTGGTGTTAAACAGGAGGGCTTCACAATAATTAACCGAAAGCCAGGTAATTGCGTCACAGACACGATTATCTATAGAAATTATTTAAATTATAACTTCACTACTGTAAAACGAAATAATTAAAATCGAAAACAAAACTCTTCCATTAGCTATAGGCCTAATCTATAAAGATGCATTTAGGCATTAAAGGCCATTTGAGCAAATGTCGAGTCAGGATCATCAACTTCATCTTTGAGACACTGACTCAGAAAATACTAGTAATATCAAAAACAATAAATATCAATATAAAATTTTGCCCGACACATTAATGGTAATTACTTTTGCTGGGGCTTTGCGGCCAGGTGCATTTGAACGTGGAACTCTTCCAGCTGGTCGCTGCTGATGGCAGGACACTAAACACCGCCATGGAAGAAATGATGATCCTAATAATATCTTGTAGTGATGCGACACGAATTTCAAATATTGTAGTGTATGCATGTTTAGGATTTCAGGTAAAATAATTTGCAAACATTATGTGTGCGCTGCGCTGCAACCAGATTTCATATTCGGTTAGGATTTTAAAACTCCTGTAGTGTGAGCAGGTGTTCTAACATTTCATCCTACTGTAGGCCTACCTATCCTTGACGCCAGTCACGCCACAGGAGCGCAAGCTGCAAGAGCGGTTTGGAAAGAAAGAGAAAGCGGCGCGCCAAGCGTTTTCCACACGTTTTTAGGCTCGACATGTGAACGGCCCCTAAAACATTAAATATCCTTAACATTATGTGGATAAAAACATTACAAGCGCTCACTTAGCGATTCCCTCTCTGGCTCAGTGCCAAATGCTGAGCTAATCATATCAGTGTGATATGCTTCAGCCTATTGATCAGAACTCTCGAAGTTTTTCTTTAGAAGACTTGCCGAGTCACAGGGTTCAAGTCCAAGTCAATTCTCGAGTCATTGCTGTCAAAGTCTAAGTCGAGTCGCAAGTTATCAAATTTGTGACTCAAGTCCAAGTCGAGTCTCTAATCATTGGCTGGAGTTTAAAACTCTGGTAATCTGGGTCTTTATAAAAGGTGTTTTCAGTGTTTGAACATACCTGTACTTTGTGTTCTGCGGTAGATTATAATGCAGAGCAGAAGTGCAAATGCAGAAGCCGTGATACAGAGAATCAACACTATTATTTGTTGAGCTGAGAAACCTGAAAGTTAAAAAAAATCAATAAATACCCTAAAAATAAGAAAGAGAGAGAGAGAGAGAGCTAGTATATGCGAGAGTAGTCTAGACACTCACATAGAAAGTAATATTAATAAAAATGATTAATATTCCAGACAATGATAAATAGGTTGACAAACCTTTTTTTGTCTAAATGGTTCCATAAAGAACCTTAAACATCTGAAGAACCTTTCTGTTTCACAAAAGGTTCTTTGTGACACAAGGTTCTTCAGATTATAAAATGGTCAGAAAGAGATGGTTCTTAAAAGAACCTTCGACTTAATGTTTTTTTTTTGTTTGTTTTTTGTGGAACCAAAAATGGTTCTTCTATGGCATTGCTGTGAAGAACCTTTTAAAGCACTTTATTTTTAAGAGTGTAGGTGCATTGATTGTAGGGATGTGTACAAATCTGAATACGTAATTCGGAAAGGCATGGCTTCAAAAATAAATAATTGTTCTGAATAAGAAAAATATTCATCAGACACAGTAACTCTGTGTGTTTGTGGAACAATAGGTGAGCCAAAGGATATCCAACCATTATACACAAACCTTTAAAATACGCAATAGCGAGTGTCTGAATGAGTGTTAACTCTCTATGAATGAAATTATATCTGCATTGCAATAATCAATAAGAGATATGCTTTGTTATTGATAAAATGGAACAAAGTATTTAATTTTATAACAAAATACATACAATAAATGCTGTTTTGATGTTCTTTACAGGGGTAGTTCACCCAAAAATTAGAATTCTGTCATTGAATACTCACCCTTGTGTTGTTCCAAACACATAAGACCTTTGTTCATCTTTAGAACACAAATTAAGATATTTTTACGGAAACTCAAGAGCTTTCTGACCCTGCATAGACTGCAATGTCATCAGTTGTTCTAAACGAAGGTGTTTGAAACTACATGAAGGTGAGTAATTAATGGCAAATTTTTAATTTTTGGATGAAATATTATTTTAATATGGCGTTACAGTTGCAGTTCAAGCGGCATGTAAACCAATAATCTCTTTCTCTTTACTACTAGTTATAGCACCAAAAACACATGAATTAACATCAGAAGGCATGTTGTTTTCATTATTTAATGCATGATGTCTGATATGATGCCTTCAGAAATCAGAGCTTTAATTTATCATTTATTTTACTGTCTCACTTAAAATAATAATTTTAATGAGTTATACAAGTCACATTTGTTAAATGAAAGCTATGATTGGAACAAAACTACATTTAAAAAAGACTTATGTCATTTGAAATTACAAACTCACAGTTTAAACCCCGTCCATTTCCAGGATTTTATCCAAATACAGATACAGAAATCAGCTCTGGCGCATAAACCCCTGTTTGATTGTATCTGTGACTCACCCAATCGCCCCAGTTCTGCGGTTGCATTGGCTGAAAGTCCTCCAGCAAACACTTGACACATGTAAAGTCCTTTATCCTTAGTTCTGACACTCTTCAGTCTTAGAGAGAAGTTTCCTTTGGGGATTTCAGCAGTGAAGAACTCAGCTCTGTCTCTGTATCGCTCATCTGATGAATCTGGTAAAGTCTCATTGTTTTGGTAGAGCAGAACTAGAATATTTTCATCTTCATCTGTTTTCTTCCAACCTCGTCAAAGTGTTCAGGTGTGATGTGAGAGTCTACAGAGCAGTTCAGAGTGACGTCCTCACCCACAGACACAGATATGGACCCATCTGATCCTGATACTAGCAAACGCTCTGAAAGAACAAAAATCACTGTTTATACAAGATTAAAGCACTTTTTAAATAAAACTTAAAAACACAGGTGAGTGAACAGCATCTTTTACTTGAACCAAGTTTCATCAATATTCTGGTTATATAACTAAATATTCATAACTATGATATACGGTCAAGTGAAGGGTTTTTCACATATACTGTCCTATTGTATCCTATAAAGATTCTACATACCTTCGGAGTTCATCACAAGTACTGAAAATATGAAAAGGCAGATGAGAAAGTTCATCTTCATGCAAAACAATAAAGATGAAACTCCCATCATATTTTAAGAAAAAAAGATATATATATTTTTTGCAAGGTTCGGGACAGACATGCTTAGAGAGATAACATCTCTCTTTCTTTTCTTACTTTCACTTAATATTTAACTAGGCATGATAAAAAAAATATTGTTCTGCTGATCTAAGATCAGTTTTACACACTTTGTGGAAGGAGGATTTGGGCGAATCAGGTCATGAGGAAATATGAGAGAATATATCTCAGTCACACTATAAGTTAATAATTAACAGTAACAGATGAAAACAACAGCAGCTTACACTGCAGCAATTTTAAACTATAGCAATTCAGAAAAAAATAAATAAAATAAAATTGTCATGAAATTGAACCATTCAAATGACATGTTATTAAAGCATGTTTTAGAATTTTCTTTCTTTTCTTTTCTTTTTCTTTTTTTTTTTACAAAGGAATTTAAATGTGTGGCGTTTCTGCGATCATGCAACACAAATTACACAAAAAGATTGCACAATACATTTATACTCATACTGCACAACCAATGTCCTTCTGGAATCATTGCATTTACATGCTTTAATGTGTAAATAATAATCAGTGTAAACTCTTACTTGAATTACTTACTTGAACAGCCAGACATAAGAAAAGGTTATTTCCTCAGGCCGTACTTTGTGAACAGTTACATTAACACAGAACTGAGGAAACTCTGGCCTGAACAGTAGAACCCCAGTTGCATTACACATGAAGAACAACAGTAAAGTGTTTGAGTAAAGAGTCTGAATTCATGTTGGATAAAGAGTCTTTTTCTCACAATGTTAAATATGCGATTCCCCTGACCCAGACTAAATGTCCTCTAACATGGCACTCCCATCAGCCTCCAGATCTTGATTCAGTAGAGAATTCATTGCATGTGATTCCGCTGTGTTCGGTTTCTGGTTTGATCCTCTGCCTGAAGTTTTATCAGACCCTGCTGCATTCTGGGCTCAGAAGAAAATGTGTTATTTTGTTACCTAATTTACATATTTATACTTAAGCATAGTCATTGAAAATGCAACTAACCTGACAACCCTGCAGAGACTTCATTTCAGAAACCCCTGTGTGTTGAGAGCAGTAGAAAAAAAAGGTTGAATTATTTTGGTTCAGCTAAAGATGTATTAGAGAATTAAATGGCATAATGGCTTATTCCTGAACTTAACAAGCATAAACTTATAAAACAGTCAGTTCCAGACTTGGATAATGATAATGCAATATGCCAGTTGTGTTACATTCCAACATAAAGTTACAGTTTTGACCTGTTCATTATCTCTGCTCCTATATCCGATAATTATTTCTGTTGAATAGTAATAGCAGTTTTGTTATGTCGGGACTAGATCTTCGAGCGGAAGAATAGCATGCAATGAATCTTTTGAATATTTTGAATTAACTTCTTTTAAAAGCAATGCATGTAGTTATTCAATGTGCACTGTATTTAATATGATTTAAACCATGCCTTTAATGGGACAGCATCTTCTAACCTACTGAAAATGAAAATTACTATTATTATTCTTTGTAATTTGATAATTTGCACTGATTAACAGGTCAGGTCAGGAGTGTGTGTGTGTGTGTGTGTGTGTGTGTGTGTGTGTGTGTGTGTGTGTGTGTGTGTGTGTGTGTGTGTGTGTGTGTGTGTGTGTGTACCTGGTATTCATCACGTTGTGGGGACCAAATGTCCCCACAAGGATAGGAATACCAGTAGATTTTGACCTTGTGGGGACATTTCTTAGGTCCCCATGAGGAAACAGGCTTATAAATCATACACAATGAGTTTTTTTGATGAAGTAAAAGTGTGCACAATCTCCTGTGAGGGCTAGGTTTAGGTGTAGGGTAGGTGTAGGGCGATAGAAAGGACGGTTTGTACAGTATAAAAACCATTACGCCTATGGAATGTCCCCATAAAACATGTAAACCCAACATGTGTGTGTGTGTGTGTGTGTGTGTGTGTGTGTGTGTGTGTGTGTGTGTGTGTAAAGGGCATTAAACAGAAATAATTCCAGTTGTACTTACTAGGCCCAAACATGAGCAAAATCAGCAGAGAAAAAGACAAGAAGCTTTCACAAGGAAAGGCGACAACTCTCAGATCCCCCACAGCACGCTCACCATTGACTGAGGAAGAAAGAGAAACATTTAGACAATGAACAGCAACAATAAATAAATATAGCTGCAAGCAGCAATTACGGGGGCCAAGCACTAGGAAAGGGAAGCATCAGAACAAGTGCAGCAATGAGTAATTGAAACCAGTTTAAAGTGATTTTAGTCAAAAATGGGAGAAAAATCATAAAAACAACCACTAGTAATACAATATAATTGGTTATCACTTTTAACCACAAGGTGGCACTGTCTCAAAACGTTTTGAATGCTTTCAGGTCATGGTTAAAGTTTTGTAATGGTACACCAAAGCATTGGTAAAAAATGTAGCATTTTATATCATAGTGCTCCATTGTAGTCAACGGCAATTTCATGTTTTGTTCAATTATAGCGCCACCAAGAGGCACAATCCCACCAAATTTTGCATGTGTCCTTAGAGTGTGCTCAAACATATGTGTGTCAAATTTGGTGAAAATACCTAATTTTGTTTTGGAGCTATATACATTTCCAATATGAGAAGAGTAAAAAATGACAGATGGCTGACTTTGTTTGCATTTTTTTTTGTCACTTACTATCAAATGTTTGACAACTTGGCATTGGCGTATAGCCGCCATGATATATTTTTGAATTTCCTATGGTGGTTTCGTGTCGATAGGAGTAACGGTTTATAAGATATTGGCAAATATTTTTTAAGTGCTGAAATGCAATGTTGTGCAAACCTTAAGGCAAAATCTGGCATGTTTGGTATTGGTGGACTCTGCAAGGATTCAGGAGTATAAAAACTCTCATAAAAATAAGTCGACCAAAGTTATAAGCATGTGCATATTTGATTTTACCACTAGGTGGCACAGGCTCAAAACTTCTCAGGTTCCTTCAGGACATCATGCTGATGACCCATACCGAGTTTCGCAATGATACGCCAATGCATTCGTAAAATATAGCGTTTTACTATAACATTCAAAATGGCTGACGCCCATTCAACTCGGTATTATGCAACAGTTTTGTGATTTTTGGCCAAACCATTGAGAAGTTATAAGCTAAAATAGCCATTTTTTTGTATTTCCTGATAAACTAGGTGACATTGTGCAGAAACTCTGCAGGTAGCCTCAAGTCATGCTTGTTATAACACACACCAAGTTTGGTCTCAAAATGATAAACAGTTGCAGAGATACAGCCTCACATCCATTTTTGTGTGCTTTTCGTAGAATCCGTTCACGTGTTCTTCAAAAACAGTTTGACTAATCAACTTGAATTCCATAACTTTTTTGTCAGCATGGTCTCAAGATGATCTGAGCCAAATTTGGTGAAAATCAGACAAACCGTCTAGGACAAGTTCGAAAAAGAAGGTTTTTCAAACAAAAAAAAATAAAAAATAAAAACAAGAAAAAAAAGTAAACCTTACGACTTTTTCATTTTGGTGTTCATTCGACTCAACATGAGCCACGGATTCAGAGAAAAAAATATTTTGATTTTGTTCCTTAAGGCTCAAAGGTTATTAGCATAAACATGAGTGAAACTTTGGACAAGTGCTGGCGCTACAGAGTTTGAGTTAGAGACTCCAAATTTGCTATGGTTAATGTTGAGACTGTCCTCTATCAGTGTGCCAAGTTTCATAACTTCCTGCAAGCAGAAACTTGTGCTTATGCATATCGCAAAAATCTGGGGGTCAGCAAAATCTGAGCAATAGAGAAAGAGAGACTATGATTATGTCAGAATAACTTTATCACTTTTAAACCTGAAAAGCCATTTAAAACAGAAAGTAAACGCACTTTTAGGAATTTTTTAAAACTGCATTTCTGTTATTAAATTGAATAAAATGTAAAACTGCATATAACTATTACACTTTATATATAAAGGTTGACATTCTCTGCTTTATGACGCTAAAGTGTTCTGTTTACTCACCTATTTTCAGTATCAGTTCAGTCATCAGTGTAACAGAGTTCAGTAAAACAACACCAACTGATCCAAACACATACACAACAGTTTTATAGGTGATGGTTAGATCTGTAAATTAGATACATTATTATATTATTTAAATGTATAAATATAAAATAGTTTAATTTACTTCAGACATATCATTCCCCGGTTTCACAGACAAGGTTTAAGCCCAATCCCAGACTAAAATGTAAGTCTGAGCTGTTTTAACTAAAAAAAGAAACTTGCACTGACCAATCTTAAAATATATCAGTGCCTTTGCTTTTGTCTCAAGATATACACCAGTATTTTCTTTGGCTAAGGTACGTTTATAAAAACTACTTAAATGTTCTAATAGAAACTATGGCCTAATCCTGTCACGGTACACAGATCAGCTGTGTTCTCAGGTCTCGTGGTCTGTGTTTAGTTGTGTTGTACGTCATGCTCACTCATCAGCTGCCAATCAGTCCCGCACCAGGTGCCGCTCATCATCACACTCTATTTATACTCACCGCTGTCTCTCTCCCATTGTCAGATGATTGTTCCCCGGACCTTTGCTGTGTGTGTCTCTGTGAGTTCGTGTTGGAGTCTGCGTTGGATGTCGTTCGTGTCTTCGTGTTCATCACTGTTGGATTATTCACCACGCATCCCAGGACTCACCCGCTCAGGACTTCACAACTCATCACGTCACGGCCATCTAGCCCCTGCCTCGCCCATCCGAGAGATCGCACTCACCAGCTGTTTGTATCACTTACGTCTGTTCAATAAATCACCATTTCCTGCATTTGCTTCCTCATCCTTTCTCGCACGTCACAGAATCATCTGACCACATGGAAGCAGCAGGATCACCTCAACCCACCACGGCGGATTTCATGCAGGCTTGTATCTCTCGGATGGACAGCCAGGAACAGACTATGGGTCAGGCGATCCGTAGTCTCGCGGGGCAGGTGTCCGAGCTCGCTCAGCGGATTCAACACATGCAACTTCCCGCTGCGCCACCCACACCGCCCACGCCATCTGTTCCCCCACCACCATCCAGCGCTACTACGTCATCCGAGCCCCGCCTTCCCACCCCAGAACTCTACAACGGTGAGCCGAACTTCTGCCGAGCTTTCCTCACTAGATGTTCCATGCACTTTGCTCTGCAACCCCGTACTTTCGCTAGTGAGGAAAGCAAGGTAGCGTTCGTGCTCACCCTGTTGTCGGGGAGGGCGGCACTGTGGGGAACGGCGGTGTGGGAGAATCAAGATCCCTGTGTTGCCTCGTTCGTTACACTCTCCGCTGAGATGAAGAGGGTGTTTGACCGCGCGGTCGCGGGGAGAGAGGCCGCGCGAGTCTTGGCGGATCTCCGACAGGGGGAGAGATCCGTCGCTGATTATTCCATCGAGTTCCGCACCCTGGCGGCGGAGTGTAACTGGAACGAGGAGGCGCAGTGGGATATGTTCCTGCATGGGCTGGCTGATCGCGTCCATCGTGAGATTTACGCCATGGACCTGCCCACCAGCCTTAACGGCCTTATTGACTTGGCTTTGCGGGTGGATTCTCGTCTCTCCCGAGCCGAGCGGCGGTGCTTACCCGCTCGGTTCCCCCCTGGGGAGGGACCACCTGCTCGAGCCAGCAGCAGTGACGCGGTCAGCCCTACCTACGATCACGAGCCTATGCAGGTGGGTCGAGCTCGGCTTTCTCGGGAGGAGAAGGAGAGGCGGAAGTCCCAGGGCCTTTGCTTATACTGCGGAGCCGCGGGACATTATGCTTACAACTGCCCGGTAAAAGGCCCAGCCCGGCAGTAAAACTGAGGCTACTGTCGGGTGGGATTTCCGCTGCGAAGACCTCATCCAGTGCTACCTCCACGCTCCTTCCGATTAGGCTCAGATGGTCAAACCAGGATCATCACTGCACTGCACTGTTGGACTCCGGGGCTGAAGGTAACTTTTTGGATTCTAGTTTTGCTCATCAGTTTCATGTTTCCCTTCTCCCCCTCACCAACAACATTGCCGTCCACGCACTCAATGGCCAGATTCTTCCTAACATCACACACATCACGGAACCCGTCACTCTCACTGTGTCTGGCAATCACAGTGAGAGCATCTCATTTTACATCCTGGACTCTCCCAATGCACCTGTTGTTTTAGGACATCCCTGGCTTATCAGACACAACCCTCGGATCGATTGGCAGCTGAAGTCGGTGACTGAGTGGAGCAATAAGTGTTACGAGTCTTGTCTTGTGTCTGCCTGTCCGTCTGTTTCTAGTTCTGTGTTTCAGGAGAAGACAGTGGATCTGAGTAACGTGCCCGCGGAGTACCACGACCTGAAGGAAGTGTTCAGTAAGTCGCGGGCTGCTTCTCTTCCTCCTCACCGTCCCTATGACTGTGCGATAGAGTTACTGACAGGTACGTCTCCGCCGAAAGGCAAACTTTATTCACTCTCAGTTCCCGAGAGAGAGGCTATGGAGAAATATATTTCTGATTCTCTAGCAGCGGGGTTCATTCGACCCTCCTCTTCTCCAGCGGGGGCGGGGTTCTTTTTTGTGGGGAAGAAGGACGGATCTCTGCGACCTTGTATTGATTACCGGGGTTTGAATAATATTACGGTAAAGAATACATATCCTTTGCCGCTAATATCTTCAGCCTTCGAGAGGTTGCAGGGAGCGTCCGTCTTCACGAAATTGGATTTAAGAAATGCTTATCATTTGGTCCGCATCAGGAGGGGAGATGAATGGAAGACTGCCTTTAATACCCCCAGGGGGCACTTTGAATACTTGGTCATGCCCTTCGGCTTGTCCAACTCCCCAGGGGTCTTTCAGGCACTCGTCAACGACGTGCTGCGAGACATGGTCGACCAGTTCATATATGTCTACCTGGACGACATATTGATTTTTTCTTCTTCTCTCCAGGAACATGTGCAGCACGTCCGGCGAGTGCTCCAAAGGCTGCTAGAGAATGGGCTTTTTGTCAAGGCGGAGAAATGCGAATTTCACGCACAGTCTGTTCCTTTCTTAGGGTACATCGTGTCGTCTGAGGGTATGCGTATGGATCCCGAGAAGGTTAAGGCTGTGGTAGATTGGCCAAGCCCAGATTCCCGTAAGGCCCTACTGAGGTTTCTGGGGTTCGCCAATTTTTACCGGCGTTTTATTCGCAACTACAGCCAACTAGCCGCACCTCTGACTGCCTTGACCTCTCCCCGAACGTCGTTCAGGTGGTCAGACGCAGCTGAGACTGCGTTTACCAAACTCAAGAGCCGCTTTGTTTCAGCTCCCATTCTGATTACCCCTGATCCATCACGACAGTTTGTGGTAGAGGTCGACGCATCGGAGGTGGGGGTAGGTGCGGTGCTCTCACAGCGCTCACCGACAGACGACAAGATGCATCCCTGCGCGTTTTTTTCACACCGCATGTCGACAGCCGAGACTAATTATGATATTGGTAACAGAGAGTTGTTGGCTGTCAAGTTAGCATTGGAAGAATGGCGTCACTGGTTAGAAGGGTCGGGGGTACCATTCATTGTTTGGACTGATCACAAGAACCTAGAATACATTCAAAATGCTAAAAGATTGAACTCTAGGCAGGCTCGGTGGGCACTTTTTTTCGGACGTTTTGACTTTACTATTTCGTACCGCCCGGGATCTAAAAACATCAAGCCCGATTCATTATCTCGTATTTTTGACCATTCCGATCGCCCGTCCACTCCCGAGAGTATTTTTCCTGAGACACTTATTGTCTCCACTCTCAGTTGGGAGGTCGAATCGAAGGTTAAAACAGCCTTACATGGGGTAACGCCTCCGGTCGCTTGCCCACCTAACCGTTTGTTTGTGCCAGAGAATCTTAGGTCCGAGGTTATCCAGTGGGGTCATTGTTCCAATGTGGCGTGTCATCCAGGGGTCAATCGCACCATACACTTGGTCAAGCAACGATTTTGGTGGCCACTTATGGCTCGTGACGTTCGCAGTTTTGTTTTGGCTTGCTCAGTTTGTGCCATTGGTAAGACATCTAACAGACCTCCAGATGGGCTCCTTCAAC
Organism: Garra rufa; assembly: GCF_049309525.1. Classification (NCBI taxonomy): domain Eukaryota; kingdom Metazoa; phylum Chordata; class Actinopteri; order Cypriniformes; family Cyprinidae; genus Garra; species Garra rufa. Next base: position 19,837,778 of record NC_133361.1, read on the forward strand.
CGCTGCCGATCCCTTCGAGACCCTGGTCCCACATCGCTCTAGATTTTGTCACCGCCCTCCCACCCTCCCAGGGTCACACGGTAGTTTTGACCGTGGTGGACCGGTTCTCGAAGGCGGTCCATTTTGTTCCCTTGCCCAAATTACCCTCAGCCAAGGAGACAGCGGTGGCAGTTGTAGACCACGTCTTTCGGTTACATGGCCTCCCGACGGACGTGGTCTCCGACAGAGGACCCCAGTTTGTATCCAAATTTTGGAAAGAGTTTTGTAAACTTCTGGGGGCCACTGTTAGTCTCTCTTCGGGGTTCCATCCTCAAAGCAATGGACAAACTGAGAGAGCCAACCAAGATTTAGAGAGAACGTTACGATGTATGGTCACTAGAAATCCTTCCTCCTGGAGTCAGCAACTGTCTATGGTGGAGTACGCCCACAATTCGTTACCGGTATCAGCCACGGGCCTATCTCCGTTTGAAGGTAGTTTAGGGTACCAGCCACCTAATTTTCCCAGTCTGGAATCCGAAGTCGCGGTCCCCTCTGCTCACGCCTTCGTCCAGAGGTGTCATCGCACCTGGAATAGAGCCCGTGAGACTCTACTCCAGGTGAGAGATCGCACCAAGGCCAAAGCCGATCGCCACCGGTCTAGGCCTCCCGTATACGTCGTTGGTTCTAAAGTGTGGCTTTCTACCAAGAACATTCCTCTCCGATCCGTGTCTAATAAACTTGCTCCCAAATTTATTGGCCCGTTTCCTGTCACCAAAATCATTAGTCCGGTGGCAGTCCGCCTCAAACTCCCTCCAGTGTACAGGAGAATTCACCCCGTCTTTCATGTATCCAAAATTAAACCCGTGTTTTTCGCACGTATTAACCCGCCAACTCCGGTTCCCCCACCGCCGCGTCTCGTAGACGGGGAGACCACCTATTCGGTTAATCGTATTCTGGACTCTAGACGGAGGGGACGCGGATTTCAGTACTTGGTGGACTGGGAAGGTTACGGTCCGGAGGAGAGAAGTTGGGTTCCTGCCAGGGACATCCTGGATCACTCCCTCATCGATGATTACAATCGACAGGTAAAGGAGTCTGGGAACGTCAGGCGACGTTCCTAGGGGAGGGGGTACTGTCACGGTACACAGATCAGCTGTGTTCTCAGGTCTCGTGGTCTGTGTTTTGTTGTGTTGTACGTCATGCTCACTCATCAGCTGCCAATCAGTCCCGCACCAGGTGCCGCTCATCATCACACTCTATTTATACTCACCGCTGTCTCTCTCCCATTGTCAGATGATTGTTCCCCGGACCTTTGCTGTGTGTGTCTCTGTGAGTTCGTGTTGGAGTCTGCGTTGGATGTCGTTCGTGTCTTCGTGTTCATCACTGTTGGATTATTCACCACGCATCCCAGGACTCACCCGCTCAGGACTTCACAACTCATCACGTCACGGCCATCTAGCCCCTGCCTCGCCCATCCGAGAGATCGCACTCACCAGCTGTTTGTATCACTTACGTCTGTTCAATAAATCACCATTTCCTGCATTTGCTTCCTCATCCTTTCTCGCACGTCACAAATCCTGGTTTAGTCTAAGCCCTGTCTGTGAAACCAGGTCCATATATTTTAAGTATAATGAATACATTTATATATTTAGATGTAAGCTTTACCATTCACTCATTTAAAATAATACTACTTAGATGGAGTAGCATTACTCTAAAACTTAAAAAACTTAAATCTTAAATGAAAACTGGATGAAAAATATACTATATGGACAAACATATTGGGTTACCAGACCATTATGCAAACAGGGAATTTAATAACTTTGCAATCTAAATATACAGACATTAATATTAGGGATGCATGATAAGAATTTTTTTTTTACCGATACCGATAGCCGATAATTAAGTCCTTCTTGTGGCCGATGCCGATACCGATACCCAATACATTCATATTTTATATGATAATTTTGTGCACCCAGGAGAATACAAAATCTAATATAAACTAATGAAATGTATATTATATATCTAGGTCAAACAATCATAGCAAACATCAGTCCTGACTCTTCAAAAATGATTTTATTTTTTGTGTAAGGTACCACAAAGTGACTGTGCAAGAGCAAAGAGTACTTTATTGGATCGGGTTTCATTTATTTATCGGAGCAATAAAAATGACGTAATTTTTACCCATATCGGTCGATAATTTATCTGTCCGATAAATATCGTGCATCCCTAATTAATATAGAGTTGGTCTATCAGCTAGCTAGTATTTCTGTGCTGAATGCACATTTCCGGGTTTCTTACAAGTTTCGGAAAGTTTTTTTCAGTCATGGCTCTTCTCTGAAGGGGAACTCCTTGTATAGGCATTTCTCCTGAAAGAGCGTGCCCGTGCCAGTGTTGCCAGATTGGGCGGGTTGCCACCCAATTGGGCTTCTTTTGATTGGCTTGGACAGGAGAACAGCGCATTGGATGGGTAGGCATATTTGGGCTGCTTTTAAAAAAATTAAAAGCCCAATCATCTGCTTTTTTCTTCGCTTTTATCTTTAGTCATGTTATTTTAATGTTAGAGCTTAAAGTATCACAGTAAAATAATGCGTAGTAGTGCAGTCATCAACACATTTTTCTTTATGCAACCCTCATTGGCTCAGTTTAACACAGACTTGTCAATCAATTTACCATCTTTTATGTTGGTTAGATGTGATGACTCGTGAGTGATGGTGTTTTGGCGCTATAAATGGCAAGATTTTGAATGCGCAGCTATATATTTATTCATTTATTTTATTTAAGTGATTGCGATGGCAAAGTGGTAAATATGTTACACATAAGTTATTTTGGCAGTTAAAAATTTGGACTGTTTTTTGTTAAAGTGGGTGCACACATGGACCAGAGTGAGAGCAAGAGCGCGCCCATCAACGTGCTTCATTCAGCTACACTGCTGCACAGGACTTACTAGGTCTCTAAACAAGTGTGGTTTTGGTTGTAAGTCAAAGAATACCTTGCTCAGCTTCCCGAAAAACTAAAGACTTTTTGGAGACATGAATGATGCAGTACTACTTTATAGGTACTCAAGATTAACATAAGATTGGGTGAAACTGTATGTGTTATGCCCCCTTTTGGCATCATGCACCTCAGCAGCACTCCCTGCTTTGTGACTTTATTTGTGGCTGTGTTGCTACTGCTCATAAATGCTTCCACTTTCCAATAATACCACATATATTTGATCATAGGATATCTAGTAGAGATAACTTTTCACTAATTGCTTACTGCAAAGGTGGCATCTTGTCACAGTACCATAATTGAATACACTGAGTTCCTCAGAATAAGTCTTTTTTCCACAAATGTTTGTTAATGCAGACTGCATGGCTAGGTGCTTGATTTTATAAAACTGTGGCAATGGGTCTAATTTAAATACTTTTAACTCAATAATTTAGAGGTGTGTCCTAATACTTTTGTCCGTATAGTGTACAAAATAATAATAAAACATTCAAGACTTAAGCCAAAGCTCACCCCTAGGATTTCCCATCAATAAGAAAATTGAGATCATCCACAGTGCTTGCTGAAATACACTCAGACACATCCATCCTGAAATATCTGTACACAGAGAGAAGTTTTCACAATAAGAATATTCACTTAAGTTAATCCATTAAAAAATATAGACCAGAAACATAAGATAAAGAAGTTTTAATTCTTTCCATTATCAGAAATATAATTTTTACCTCTTTCGTTTGCCAGTATTGTGTAGTGGAAAAAAATCGTTCCTGTATTTGTGATAACCATGAGGATTACCCATGCTATTTTATCGAGTAATTCTAAACCTGAAAAAGATAAAAAAAATAATCAAGTAACATCTCAAAGCTTAAATATATGCCTTGATTCAGTAAAGGCCTCACACTAAGGATGAAGACTATAAAGATAACAATAAAGATATAGTTCTAAAAACATTTTTTCCCCAGCTGATGAATGATTAAAACATTGACACCCAATCAGAATCAATCCTGCTATCACAATCTCAAGAATTTAAAACAGCAGATGAGTTTGTGCTTAGAATAGACAGATATCATCCAGTGGTGTGGACGCTGATATAGGTAACTTTATAGTTGTCATTATAGTTATCGTTCTTGGTATTAATGGGCCTAAATGTGAATTCTGACTGACCAGGAAATTCAGATCAAGTCCTGAAAATTCAAGTAAACTGTATGTATTTACTGATCATATAGAACTATAGACAATGATGAATTGACAATATGACAATACGAACTGATTGCATACTCACGTCTGTTCTGTTTCTTTAGTTCAAACAAAAAGGGAAATGACAGAAGAAAGAACACTGGGAGAGCTAAGGAAACATGACTTCCTAAAAACAAAAGAATAACATTAAAGAGAACCAAAACATTGCTGGTCAATAAGAAAGAACCGATTGCATCAGGGGCTGGGGGTGGGATTACTGTGACCAACAACATGAGCAGAAACTTTTGAAATAGCAGCCAAACATGAACATTCGATGATCGAAGATTCAATGTGTTTGGATGCCGATGTAGGTTTGTCACTGAAAAGCTCGGTTTGGAAAGCTATTGTTGATATTAGACTCATTCGAGATGTGTCGACGCTAGTGTTGTCAAAAGTACCGTCCACGATACCAGTCGCTAGTGAAATTTTAAAAACGTCCATTTCCCGCTAACATTTGAGTGCTCGAGCGGAATAATTTCAACACCTTTTAAATAAACACAAATGCCACCTCCTCCCGTTTTCCCGAAGTTGTTATTTCTATATAAAACAATAAACATCACATTTCAGCCATTAAACCATTTTAAATAAAAGAAATGAGTCAAACGTATTATTATATTAATTTAAAACATAAATATATATCATAATTGTCTTAACTGTTTACATTTTTAAAAGGCACATTAGCTTCTTTTACATTTATAGCTCTGTGTTTGCTGTAAAATGTAGGTTGATATTTGCATCCATCTGAACATAAACAGAAGACAGGCTTATTGAAAATACAAATTTAATCTATGCCACTAGGTGGAGCTTTTGGAATGGCAGAAATATAGCATAAACTATATCAGGCATTATAGGTAAAATTCCATCAAAACTATTCTGAAGAAGGTCAGTTTCCTTTAGAGATAAATTCATATAACATCCATGCTGTGTTTTGACTTTAAAACAACTATTAGCAGCACTAATATTTATTCATTGAAATCAGCCTTTTGAAGTTCAATCGTCACATTAATCCATATCACTATTCTTGTCTTTCCATCCCTAAATTTAAGACATCTCGAAATTATACCAATTTCATTGTACCAATGAAAGTATGTAAAACTTTACATTGCCTTAAATTTTATACAACTAAACTAAAATTGGAGCCCTGTATTAAAGGTATATATATATATATATATATATATATATATATATATATATATATATATATATATCCATTACTATTTTGCCACTTTCCCTTAAATACCCAAACTAGAATAAATGATTGATTCACCCTTCAAAGTAAACATTCAGTGACTTGAGCCTGGTGGAAAAAGATAGGAAATGGTGAGGTGGGGACTTATAGATAAGTTAAATAAGTTGGAGATCTTGTCTCCAGAATACTTTTATTGAGTTTTATTGTTTGATTTCATTTTCTGTATTAGCAAAAAAAAAAAAAAAAAAAAATCCTTACAATAGACTTTGATTAAAGGAATATGTACTGACACATTTGTAACATTTGCCAGGTTTTACAACTTGCCCATTTCTTTGATAGCTCAAGGTAAGCCAGTTGCCAGTGCCATAATGGGGCAGCGGAGTGCCACTAGGTCTATTAGGGCCTAACGTCATAAAAAAAGGCTACTCTTTATTGCAGCAGCCAAATTATCGCATTTAGCATGCATTGGTACCTAGTAACGAGATCTCCATTGTGACTGCAGTGTTGAGTGCCTCTGTATGACCTGTAGTTGCTGCTGTACTAAAGCTGTACCTTATGTGAGACTGCTGTTGTGTCACTGTGGTTGTTTAACATCTCTGCTTATGCTGAGCACCCTTCGCAGTAACATGGGCTTCTTGTTTAGTTGAAATATTCTTAGGATTTGTCGCTCAGCTTATTTTGTGCACTTGTTTTGGCCATTGCAGGGCAATAGCATTAATTAAGACCTGTGGAGTTTCCCCATACACTGTAAAACATTTTCACCAGTTTCAACTTAAAAACTAAAGTTCAGCAGCTGCCTTAAATGTTAAGTTAAACCAACTTAAAATTACAAGTCATTTCAACTCATGACAATAAAATTTGTTAAAATGACTTGTACTTTGTACATAAGTTGATTTAACTTATGAGTTGAAATTACTTGTATTTTAAGTTGATTTAACTTAAAATGTTAAGGCAGCTGCTGAACTTAAGTTTTTAAGTTGAAACTGGTGAAAGCTTTTTACACCGTAGCATCAGCTAAAGCTATACGAAACATCTTGTTCTCTTTTTAAAGATAGTTATGTTAGTAATCAGAGATTTTTTCATTTATATATAGTTTCCTAATTTTGAGAGACAGAGAGAGAAAACAGAGATTTGGTAAAGGGTCACTAACCTCCTCTGACAGCTCCAAAAGCAAAGAACAGGATGCCATATTGTAATGTAGGAATAAGTAAAAAGAAGAATCCAGATATAATTGCTATTTTACACCACATCCATTTCCATATTTCTTCACAGCATTGAATCGCCTTCTTTTTAGTCAAAACTAGAAAAATGAAAAACAAAAATTAACATTTTTAAATGTTTTCTTCAATTCTGCGCTACTTTGTATAATAAGAACTTTTAAAATTCACATTAAAGGCAAGATGTTAAAATAATGTGCATTATGATTAATTTTCCATGTAATCATTAAAAATTTGGAAATCAAAGATGCAAAGTTTGAAAGAAGGTGGTTATCATCCATCCTTTCTTCAAACCACTTATCCTCTGTAAAGACACAGGGAACTGGAGCCTATCCCCAGCATCTCAGACCACAGGAGGGAAAATGGATAGCCAGTTTATCACAGAGCTCACACACATTCACACTGACATTCATACCTACAGTACCTCACAAAAGTGAGTACACCCCTCACATTTCAGCAACCATTGTAGTATATCTTCTCAAGGAACAAACACACAGAAACTTACGGTAAATGAAGCCGATGCCAAAAAACATAATCATGAGTCCAAAGAAAATCACTGTCATGACTTTGTCAGATTCCAGATACTGTAAAATTCTTTCCCAAGCATGATTCAAAAGAACTGAAACATAACAGAAATGTTATAGTTATAGTTATTTGGAGAAATTCAGTTGAACATGAAAACTGTGGTAAAATGTTTGTATTTACCAACCTGAAGAATAAACTGCTATAAAAATGAAGATTTCAGTGAAAAGAGCATAAGCTGTGAAGAGAAATATGATTAATTCAATACACTACTGAAAATTTGAGGTCGGTAAAATTAGTTAATGTTTTTTTTTTTTTTTTTAAATAAGCTGCATTTGTTTGATCAAAATGACAGTAAAACATTTTTTTGAATATATGTAAATTTGAAATGTATTGCTGTGATCAAAGCAGTCATTACTTCAGTGCCACATGATCCTTCAGAAGTACTTTTTCCTATTATCATTTATCATTTTTGTGAAAATATGAAATATTCAGTTCAGGATTGTTCAAAAGAACATTATTTATTCAAATTATACATCTTGTTAATGTGCCTTTGCTGAAAAAAAAAGTATTATTTTCTTGAATGGTTAGTGTATAACATTTTAGCTGACAAAATAATGTCAATAATAAAAAGATTTTAAAATTGCACATTTATGTTAAGGAAATCATGAATACATGTGTTATGTGAAAATCCAAACCTGATATCTTCTCTAAATATGGTGCAACATAAATCAACATCAGAGGCCTCAGCATATAAAGAGCACAGCAAGAGACCGTCTCATACAGAAAACCTGCAACATATTCAGATGTTTCATGAAAATGAATAGCAAATATAGCTAAAATATTTAAAATATTGAGAGAAAAGTGATCATGATACAGTATCTGTCCAGAATGAACTTGAGATGTCTTGAGATAATAATGTTTTTTTTTTTAATCATGTGACCAATAGCTTTAAAACACTCACCTTCTATAAAACCCCAGATGAAAGAAGCCACAAACATTATAATATTTGGAAGAAGCGCATGAAGAAACCCAAGAGTCCTGATGTGTTTGGTTGCAGTGGGGACTGTTAGTAAGGAGTAAAATATTCATGAATATTTTTGTTTAATCTTCATCACTTTACCTAAATGTAGGTAAATGATTAGATATATAGTAGTTATTAATTGTCTTGATGGTTGTGAATATAGCATACAGATAAAAGATACAATACGTAACTTAATGATAAATATATCCTACAAACATTTTTTTTAAAGTGAAGATGAACATACCATTATTATGTGATCTGCAGTAGATCAGGCAGCAAAGCAGAAGTGCAGATCCAGATGCAGAAATACAGAGGATCAACACCATTATGTGTAAAACAGAGAAACCTGAAAAAGTTACATATATATGTATACAAATATAGATTCAAATACATTGGCATTAAAATTATTTTATGTTTTACATTTGTTGTATCTGTGACTTACCCAGTCTCTTCAGTTCTGCAGTTGCATTGGCTGAAAGTCCTCCAGCAAACACTTGACACATGTAAACTCCTTTATCCTCAGTTCTGACACTCTTCAGTCTGAGAGAGAAGTTTCCTTTGGGGATTTCACCAGTGAAGAACTCAGCTCTGTCTCTGTATCTCTCCCCTGATGAATCTGATAAAGTCTTATTGTTCTGGTAGAGCAGAACCAGAATATAATCATCTTCATCAGTTTTCTTCCATGAAACCTCTTCAAAGTGTTCAGGTGTGATGTGAGAGTCTACAGAGCAGTTCAGGGTGATGTCCTCCCTTATAGACGCAGATATCGACTCATCTGAACCTGATACTAGCAAACGCTCTGAAAGTAAATTAAAGTGTAATATCAGCATAAAATAACTTCTACCTGAACTACAGGTTCACAAAATTTTAATATCATGACAAAGTTCAACATTGTAAGCTTCCTGTGTCCAAATCTAGTCAGCTAATTAACGCAAAACACTTGCAAAGGTTTCCTCAGCCTTTAAATTGTCTCAGTCTGGCTTAGTAGGCTTTAAAATCATGGGGAAGACTGATGACTTGACGGTTGTGCCGAAGACCATCATTGACACCCTCCAAGGAGGAAAAGTCTCAAAAGGCAATTGCAAAAGAAGCTGGATGCTCACAGAGCGCAGTATTGAATTATATTAACAGAGTGTTAAGAGGAAGGGAAAAATGTGGCCATAGCCTTGAGAGGATTGCAGAAATCTGGGGGAGCTTCAAAAGGAGTGGACTGAGGCTGGCATCAAGAACAACCACATACAGACATCTGCATGACATGTGCTACAGCTGGAGAATCCCATGCATTAAGCCACTCCTGAACCAAAAACAACGTCAGAAGCGTCTGTGCTGGACTAAGGAGAAAAAGCACTGGTCTGTTGCCCAGTGGTCCCAAGTCCTGTTTTCATATGAAAGCAAATTTTGCATTTCATTAGGAAATCAAGGTCCCAGAGTCTGGAGGAAGACCGAAGAGGCACAAAAGTCAAGCTGCTTAAAGTGCAGTGTTAAGTTTCCACAGTCAGTGATGGTTTGCCATCTGCTGGTGTGGGTTCATTGTCTTTTATCAAGTCCACAGTCAACGCAGCTGTCTACCAGGAAATTTGAGAGCACTTCCTGCTTCCTGCTGCCAACCAGGGGTGTGTTTACGCTAGGGGGGGCCCTAAGCAAACCTGAGAGGCGGCCTGGTGATCGCGCTTCTGGGGGGGTCTCTCGAGGGAGAATTTCAATTTCGCAATCGCATTCCCGTAGAAAGAAATCACAATTGCGGGGTTTGCGTGGTGGGTAAACATGCTACTTCTGCCAACAAGCTTTTTGGAGACGATGATTTTATTTTCCAGGAGGATTTGGCACCTGCCCACAAAGCCAAAACTACCAGTACCTGGTTTAATAGCCATGGAATAACTGTACTTGATTGGCCGGCAAACTCGCCTGACTTAAACCCCATTGAAAATCTATGGGGTATTGTCAAAAGGAAGATGAGGGAACAGAGACCCCGAAATGCAGATGAGCAGAAGGCCAATATCAAAGCAACTTGGGCTAGCATAACACCTCAACTGTGTCAAAGGCTGATCGCCTCCATGCCACGCCGCCTTGATGCTGGAATTAGTGCAAAACGAGGCCCAACAAAGTACTGAGGACATAATACAGTACATTAACACACTTTTCAGAAGGCCAACATGTGTTTAAGATCCTTTTTTTATTGGTCACAGGAAATATTCTAATTTTGTGAAATACTGGATTTTTTTTTTTTTTTTTGTCTTTAATCCATAATCATTAAAATTGAAACAAATAAAGGCTTGAAATATGAACTAATATAACATACAAGTTTCACTATTTGAAACAAATTATTGAAATAAACGGACTCGATATTCTAATTTTTTTGGCACATACCTGTAATGTGGTTTTTACTCACCAACATTTCTTATTTGAACCACAGTCTCACCAGACTCTTGCTGACTGTAAACTTTACATGTGTATCGTCCCTCATCTTCAGCTCTCAAATGGTTCAGATGGAGGGAGAAGTTTCCATGTTGAATCTGATCAGTAAAGAAATGAACTCTATCATTATAATCCTGATGCTGGGCCTCTGGGCGACTCTCACCATCTTGATACAGATGAACCAGAGTCTCTGAGTCTGTTCTTCTCCATTCCACCTCCAGACCCTCCATTAGTAAGAGTTTATCAACATAACAGGGCAAAACCACTGAAGATCCCAGAGGAGCAACCAGAGGACCTGAGGGACCATGCACGGTTAATCCTATAAAATGAATGATCATGCAATATTCATTAAAAATCAAAATGTATCTATACAGAAATACTTTTTTTTTTTTACTGTGAAATGTCCAAATTAATTGTTGCTGTACAAATTATTTGGTCCCACTTTTTTATTAGGTGGCCTTAACTACAAAAATATAGGTGCTTCACAATAGAAGAACCTTTTCTGTCTAAATGGTTCCATTAAGAACCTTTAACATCTGAAGAACCTTTTTGTTTCACAAAAGTTTCTTTGTGCAAAAAAAAATTCTTCAGATTATAAAAAAGCTAAGAAAGAGGTGGTTCTTTAAAAAACCTTTGACTGAATGGTTCTTTGTGGAAGCAAAAATGGTTCTTCTATGGCATCGCTTGAAGAACCCTTTAAAGTACCTTTATTTTTAAGAGTGTACTGTGTAGCCTACTTACATCGAAAAATAAATACAATGTACTTATTCTTTGTCATGCAGCTGCTAGATTGAAGATAAAAGCGCTTGAAGAAGAAGATAAACTCAAACAGGGTATTTATTCCACGAGACCCAGAAGATCAGGTAATCAACTAAATGTGAGGTACACACAATAACCAACAAACTCAAACTGAACATACAGGGACTAATGCACAGACCAAACAAGGATAATTAACAAGACACACCTGAACCGAATGAAGAACTCAAATCAGAAACCATGACAATTAACTTAACAGTAAAAAAGGTGCAAACAAAGACCAGAGTGATGGTGTGACATTCTGTTCATAGGTTCTAAGGTTAGGGGACATAAAAGTGGGTTAAGGTATAAGGAATGGGTCAACATAATTACATGATGCAGGTCTTTTATTTTTTATACATATAAGTACAATGTAAAAATGTATATGTGCAATAAATGCATTGTATCAAATTATTAATTTAAATGTAAGTACTTTAAGGCCACCTAATATGTGTTCATCACTAATCTGAACACAAACTGTCCATTTCACCCTAATTGAAAAGGACAGGAGATTTAAAAGATTTTGTGCAAAAGCTGATTTAGCATTTCTTTAAACCATAGACATTGATTAATTAAAGTAGGGTATAGAGAATTTAATTTTCAATTAATTTACTTTTCAAAACACTTTCTGCCCTGCCTTTTTATTTATAGCTTTTCTTACATTTTATTTGAGTCCAAATCAGCTAGTAAAGATGCTTTACCACTGCACATGTGGATGCACTTCAAAGATGACAAGTGATTATTCTTATAATTTAATTAATATTGTTATTATAGGCATGAATTTACTAACATACTGAAAATGTAACAAGTTAATGAACACATGACATGTATTACAAATTGCAGTGGAGTCCCTAAAAGTCCGCATATGTGACACACTTGGAATTGTGTCAATATCATGTGACTTTTAAAATCAAGTTCTGCAATTGTTTAATTCCATCTTCATCATTTGAGCAGGCATATAACATCGTTGATTATAGTGATCTAAATCTAAAGCGAATCTTCAAGACACCTTTAATAGGAGGTGTCCAAACTATTTGCATGTCAATGACAGCGCACTGTATATTTATAGCCAAAAGAAATTAATATCAAACCGCAAACTTTACTGCGATCTACGCCTGCGCTGTGCATATCTTTTTTTTTATTGTGCGCATAAGTATTTTATATTTTATTTATAACGTTTTGGGGAATGATCTTTGACTGTACACATATTTTCTTGTATATGTAGACCTAAATGTCCTAGTATCATGCGTGCACCTCCCTGTGTAAACAATCTAGACAGTTATACGGAAATCACAGTAAGTTGAGATCATATAGGCTACGTACCATCAGCGATCATCAGCATCACCATTAGCTTCATCTTCAAATATGCAAAACTAAACAAATCGATCATGTCTGCTAGCTGAAAAAAATATCGCAAGTGTTATAGCCTACGCCTGTGTCAATGAGCGGTCAGTGAGGAAGACTGACCGCTTACATTCAGTATTACTTTTACTTTCACTTTCAGATGGCCACTGCCGTAACCTTCTCAGTTTTCAGAGTACCTTATATTGTATTTTGCAAAAATAAAAATAAATAAAAATGCGTTTATGTGTCTGTCTGTCTGGAACTTGTGGGATGTTTGTCAATGTGAATTCAATGTCCAAAACTTTGTTATTAGCGAGGGTATTTCATAAAAGTGAGAGAGAGAAAAAAAGAAGCAACTCTGGAGTCTGGAAAGCGGAATAAACTTACTCATCTGGTGCATTGCATCTTCTTAAAACAACAGTTTATTTATATTAATCACATCATAAAGTTTTGTTTCATTAAACTTTAATATATAAATGAAATCTGTATTTATGCATACATTCCTCAACCAAGTGACATGACCATTTGCTGTCATGCAAATTGAAAAAGTGAAGTCATATTTATGTTGCGTATTGTTTTTCATTTTATTTCAAGTCAGCTTTACAGGAAGTTGTATTAGTGTTCAATGCATTTGTCTTTTAAGCACATGCTAAAATGACATATGCCCTGAGAGTGAAATATCTACGCTATCTATAATAGAGAGAACCATCTTGGGATTTTTGAAGGGCGTCTAATGGAAATTTGATAACAGACTAATCAATGATTTCCATTTTCTATTTTAAGGCAGAGGTTTAGTATGATATATTTTCTGCAAATAGCAGATCTTCAGTACAGGTCCAATCTTATAAATTGTACACATTCCGATCACTGTAAAGTAAGAACAGAGAGAGAAAGATCTCATTGAATCTGATTACCGAATCAGATCAATGAAATACATCAGTCTCTGACTGATGATTCTGTTAGTTGTTGATTCTCTAATTGTTGATTCTGAGTGTAGTTCAGAATAACTGTCCAAATCTCTTTTTTTAAGACTTTGTTTTTTTTTTTCTTCTGAAAGAACAGCCAGAGTGCAGGATGTAACCTATGTGTCATTTCTGTCTCAGTTAAACAGCATGATTAGGTGAAGAGAGATTTTCCATTTCATGAGTCTCTGATGATGTTCTCTGTGTTCAAAACAAGAAAGTAGCATCTACACAACTGAACTTTATACTAAGATGACAAACCGGTCAGCTGATATGTCTTTGCGTTACCCTGAGATGATGTCTGTGACTTTCATCTGAGTTCTACACATTGTGTGCAAATCTGTGTAAAACAACAGGATGAAAAAACAATTACAGGCTAGATATAAATCTACACAGAGAATTACAGCTGTAATGAATTAAAAAATGGAACTTACTCAGGCTTAATCTTCACTATATGAAAGTATGCATTAAAAGTTAGAGAGAAAAAATACATGCCATGTTACGGTTATCTTATTGCAATATTTAGAATGTCAAAATTAAGCAAAATTAAGAATCAAATACAATTGATTTAATCTGTCTTTGTTAAAAAGATTTTAAAAGATACTTACAAAAAGAACGGAAGTTAACTATCCAATATAAAGCGAAAACACATTCAGAGGGGAAGACAATGACTCTCAGATCTTTAATGACACGCTCCCCATTTCCTAAGAATTAAAATAAAAGAATTACATGAGGATAAAAGGAAGATGGGAACATTTGCAAATAAAATTTTAAACAATTTAGTATTTCTTATAATGTAATACTGTACATTTTGTCCAGACCCCTCAGACAATGTGTTGTCTAATGAAACTGTATTACATTACATTCATAAAATTATACTTACGTGTTCTCAGGATCAGTTCTGCTGTCAGTATACCAGAGTTCAACAAAACAAGACCAAGTGCTCCAAATATGTACATGATCACATGAGAGAGATGCACTAGAACACATTTTAATTGTTAAATCGAGAACATTTACAGTACAATTACTTAAAGTGATTATTTTCAGCAATGAGTGATTACATGAATTTGGTCCTTGTTGGCTTGTCTCAAACTGTTGTTGTTGTTGTCGCCGCACTACTAAATGTTCTGCCTCTGTGTAATAAAAAAACTAAATTGATTTAAAAGTCAAAAGGATGAGCATAGTATATGTATATATAGTATATTTATCCTGGGCTCAGAACACACAACAAAGTATGCGACCCTGGACCACAAAACCAGTCATAAGCGTATTTTTTTGGAAATAAATAAGCTTTCCATTGATGTATAATTTGTTATGATAGGACAATATTTGTTTGAGATATTTTAAAATCTGCAATCTAAGGGTGCAAAAAAAAAAAAAAAAAAAAAAAATTAAGAAAACCACCTTTAAATTTGTCCAAATTAAGTTCTTAGCAATTCCTAATAAAAAAATAAAAATAAAAATAAGTTTTGATATATTTATGGTATAAAACTTACAAAATATCTTCATGGAACATGATCTTTACTTAATACCCTAATGATTGTTGGCATAAAAGAAAAATCTATCATTTTGACCCATACAGTGTATTTTTGGCTATTGCTCCAATATACCTGTGCTACTTTAGACTGCTTTTGTGGTCCAAGGTCACATATAATAATCAAACTCTGGGTGTCAAGAAGTTACTAAGACTGAATATTATTGTCAAATAATGTCTTTGTTATGTTCTACTATTTGTTTCATATGTTTTTGTTTTTTTGCACTCCCCTTTGATAAATGGAATGAGTTGGTGCAACTCGTTGTAAAATTGTTGAAAAAAAAAAAACAGTCTGTTTAAATATGGGGAACTTATTGAGATATAGGTTGTTATTGTGGCTCATTACAGTTTTCAGTTTAACACACTGCACATGAAATGTCACTTACCTGGTCTGAGAAGGCCAATTAAGGAAATCCGTTCGACAAATTGTGCCAAAGACAGAAAAACTGAAGAGATCCAATTAAAGCACATACAACTAAATCCTAAAAAAACCAAAAACAAACATATTATTATTACATATTTTCTAATATTTACACAACTATTTTGTGAGAACCTTCAATAAGCAAGTGGGCTTTAATCTAGTGGTCACTTCAGTTTTTTTTTTTTTTTTTGTAATACTAATAAAAAAATTGTTAGGTACAACATACTTCTTTTGTTCATGTTCAATGGCATTTTTCAGCTATGGAGGTGTTATACAGGTAAGGTTAGGGACAGGTTTGGAGGTATGGTTAGGTGTCAGGCTAACAAGAGGGAATCTTTTTTTTTTCAAAGCCACTGTAATAACTAATTCAAACAAACCATTCAGAAACTCTTACCTCTACACAGTTTGAGACAGAAGAGCACTACACATCCAAAGCATATTCCAAGAATTACATGTGTCATGTTCATAAAATGTGAATTCTTTTGGGCATAAAAAACTGTCAGAGGAATAAAAAAAAAAAAAAAATACTCCACATAAAACAAATATTGTTACTGTGCAAAATTAAAAAAATATATATATAAGTAAACAAGCTGGGATTACTGTGCAATATTTGGTAATAAATGTATTGTTTCAATTACATAAGCAGCACACCAGTAAAGATTTGAGTTCTCTTTTGTATCTTATTACGCTTGAATGTTTTAAAAGCACTTGAATGAATGGTAGCAGGATCATATACTTTAACACTAGCCAAAGGATGTCAGGGGGGAAAAACTGAAACAAATAAAAAAAGAAAACACATTTTGATAGCCTAATGTATATTATCCAACAGGTAGTTCAGTCATTGAATATGGGACATTATTTATAACCATGCGTATACACAGATTTGATCTTTCAGTGTGCATATACTAAAATCTCCAGGTACCACAGGTGTTTCGGAATTTAAAGGAAAAATAGGCTCATTCTCCAACTCCCCCCGAGTTAATAAGTTGAGTTTTACCGTTTTGAAATCCATTCAGCCGTTCTCCTGTTCTGGCGATATCACTTTTGGCATAGCCTAGCATAGATCATTGAATCCTATTAGACCAATAGCATCACGTTCAAAAATAACCAATGAGTTTCGGTATTTGTCCTATTTAAAACTTGACTCTTCTGCAGTTAAATTGTACTAAGACCGTCGGAAAATGTAAAGATGCGATTTTCTATAAGATTAGGAATTACACTCCCATTCCGGTGTAATAGTCAAGAAAGTTTGCTGCTGTTAAAAAAAGTCACACAGCGCCTGAAGTTAGTTCCCAGCAAGGTAACTTCCAACAAGGAATGCTCCCTGTGCATGAAGTTGGTCACAATGTGCTGCGATGTGCTGCGTGATATTACTGCGCCTGCTTCAGCCATGTTATGGCAGCAAACTTCCTTGACTATTACGCCAGAATTGGAGTGTAGTTCCTAATTGGCCTGGAAAATTGTATCTTTACATTTTCCGTCGGTGGTCATTTTGAACGAGATGCTATTGGTCTAATAGGCTATAAGCTATGCTAAAAGTGATATCGCCAGAACAGGAGAACAGCTGCATGGATTTCAAAACGGTAAAAATCAACTTATTAACTTGGGGGGAGTTGGAGAATTAGCCTATTTCCAAAAAATGTGGAGTGTTCCTTAAAAGGGTACACCGGATAGGTTAGGTTAGGTTTCTGGTGTGTTTGTCAGCTCAGAAAAGCTGGGAGGGAATAAACATGTAGCCAGTTTGTTATGGGCTGACTGAGTCTAAAACTGTGTCATCCAGTGAGCTGTTTCAAATTGCAGCCTGTTTCAATTAAAACCACCTTGTGTCCCTATGACTAACCTTAACCTCACTGAGGCTATAATATCTGCCCTAATTTTCCTACTGAGACTGCAGGTTGGAAACTGCTTTCTTGGCTTGGGATGCTCAAGACTCAAGCAGCAGTCGCATTTAAATATTTGAATTCAGGCAAAACTGGTAATACCGCATACACCACTTTTATTTACATTCAGATGTGCATAAGCATACAGTACACTATGATCTACTTCCCTTTGATAATAATCTCACTTTTGTATTTGCCTGAAAGTCAATCAGACTCGAAATTAGCCAAAATATTGGTGCATATGAACACATGATTCTGTTTTTTGCCAACTCTTTCAGCACTCCAGTGCCAGTTCTTACAGCAGTCACTGAACTGAGCAAACAGTTCTGACTCATTAGCATTTAGTTGCCATAAACAGAGCTGTTTTTGACAAGGTTAAATTGAGGAACTTTATGCATTTCATGAAAACCCTATAGAATCATACTATGTCATGGAAAATGGACGTCCAATGTCCTCTTTAATAATATAATTGCATATGTATTATGTCATTGCATGATTACATGAACGAAATGATGGATCAGTTATTTTGAAAGAACCAATTTGCAGAGAAGAATTGTATTTCCCAGTTTGCCTGCAGGCTCTGAATTACAGGTAATAATGTTGTAAATAATGTTCAGTTTCTTGCACAGACTGAATGTTTTGCTTCATAAGACCTTCATATATCACCAGGAGCCATGGGTATTAATTTTGTGTTGCTTTTTTTAAAAGGTCCACTGAAGTGCCTTGAAACACACAAAGTGTACTCCATTTGATGTGCGTGAACACGGGTGGTCGACACATGTGCTTTAGAAAGCTTCATCCATGTCTAGAGTCTGCTCTTTTTTTCCCTCATAAGTTAACTCTGTGAACAAGTGATTGATTTCAGCCGCAGCTTCAGCGTCTATTTATAGTGTGGGTCGCTTCGGATTCTAGAGAGCATTTGATTGGACAGAAACTTTGATGAGTAGCTAAAGTGCAGGCCGATGTCATCAAAACCACTGATCCATAAAGTTAGAAACTTTTGAAACTTTTTTTAAATGTTTATATCTTCTAAAAGCAAATTTTGTCATTGTTTTGGAGCACACAAGCTTATAGATCATCTTATGGCTAACATATTCATATTAAAAGCCAAAAAAGCCAGTCCTTTTAGCTAAAAACCTTCTACATTTTGGATGGCCTGGGTTGCGTAAATTGATATTTTTTAGGTGAACTATCTATTTATTGTGTGATCATCAATAATGATAATGAATAATTATAATGAAAAAAAAAAAAACTAAGTCTAATACATACCTGGAAGATACATAAACAACATTACAGGTCTCAGAATATAAAGAGCACAGCAACTGATTATCTCACTATTGAATCCTGGAACAGAGTATTAATTGTTAGGTATAAGATAAAATGACAAAAACTGTGTGGTGATGAAGAATCACATCAAGAGAAATTAAACAAACCCAACATATCAAGACAGTAATCTTGAGTCAGCAATGAAAAACATCTGCATAATACAAAATAAATAAATAAATAAATACATAATCAATCCTGTCAAGTTCTTACTATTCTGCTTTAGTGGTCTCATGGGTAAATGTATAGACTACAAAACTCACCTTCAGTAAGACCCCAGAAGATGAAGGCAAAAAACATGCAGATGTTTGGACAAAAGACAAGTGAAACCTGAATTCTCCAGAAGTTTGTTCTGAAGTTTGTTCTGCTTGGGCAAGCTGTGCAAGCAATGAGAAAGACACTTACAGCAACACAGGCAGAATGTATTGCAGGAAATGAAGTATGTAAATATGATTCTTCTCACAAACACACCTGTGTTATAACTGCTGTAGATCAGACAGCAGAACAGAAGTACAGCTCCAAATCCAGAAACGATGCAGAGAACCAACACCATTATGTGCAAAGTAGAAAAACCTGTCAAAAATGGATAATCAATTAGCATTTACATCTGGACTGAGTCGAACTGTTATATTTAGTTTTTCTAACATAATTAGAAGACAAGAATTTTTAATTGAGGCCATTGATTCTCCTACAGTACTGCATTCTACATGGATATTTACAATTAACATAAGATTAATATAAAATATATACTGAGTATATATATTGTATATTAGTATATATACGGTATATTGTATAGATACGGTGTGCACCTCATTGTAAAGAATAAATAGTAACACTTTAGAATAATTACTAAAGAAAAAAATTGTCATTGTCAAAGAACCTAATTGTTCATTTTATAAATGTTACTGTTGTGATTATTAATGAATTAGTCATTCTTTATGAATTGGTCACAGTTCACAAGTAGTTCTCAATGACAATTTTTTTTCTTTAGTAATTATCAAAGACCTAATAAGGGACCACCTTTGTCCAAAATTAGCAATTACCTACTGCTTAGTTAAGCTTGCTTCTATATTAGTTAATAGTATTAATGTAAGTGTTAATGTAGAACTATCTATTACTTACTGCATAGTTACTTGTTAACAACGGCCCATTATTCTAAAGTGTTACTGAATAAATAAATAAATGAAATGAAAGGTTGATAAGTAACTTAAAAATAAAGCAATATCATACGCACTTTTTTAAAGTTAACTCAACTAAATCTATCCAACTACAATTTGTGTTTAGATAAATAAATAGATATATATAAAAAATATTTAGATTAATATTAAAGATAATTAGTAAATTCCAAGATGGGATGTTTATTAGAAAATATTTAAACGATAGTTAAGTGTTTAATTTTTATTTTATTTTTTTAGCTGTAAACAGAAACCACCTTATTTATCCATTTATTTAGGTATTTATTTCTTTTTCAGTCAACTCACCTAGCTGCCCCATGTTCTGCAGTTGCACAGGCTGAAAGTCCTCCAGCAAACACTTGACACATGTAAACTCCTTTATCCTCAGTTCTGGCACTCTTCAGTCTGAGAGAGAAGTTTCCTTTGGGGATTTCAGCAGTGAATAACTCAACTCTGTCTCTGTATCGCTCATCTGATGAATCTGGAAAAACCTCATTGTTTTGTTAGAGCAGAACCAGAATATCTTCATCTTCATCAGTTTTCTGCCATGAAATATTTTCAGTGTGTTCAGGTGCGATGTGAGAGTCCACAGAGCAGTTCAGAGTGACATCCTCACCAACAGACACAGATATAGACTCATCTGATCCTGATACTAGCAAACGCAAAGAATAAAAGTGGTTCAAATTCAATAACAAAAACATAAAAAAAAATTGAAAATGAATTTTCAGTGGTCTTTATAGGACAGGTAGCCTATACGTTTAAATAAATGCTTTTACTTTCGTTTCCTGTCGTTGTTAAGACCTGTTTTAATATATGAACCATGAAAAACTACACAGCAAAATCACCAGTGTTATATACACAGCTAGGTGTATATAGCTGGAGTCCCATCCATGGCTGTTAAAACACTGAAGCAGATGTAGAATCTATTATTTGTAGTGCTGAATGTGGACTTATCCAAGCAGTTAATTAATCAAGATTCACTTTACAAGTGATTGACCATAGTGATAACACCTGCTGTTTATGTTAATGAGTCTACCAAAGAATCAATGTAAAATATAAGCATTTTAATAAAGTAAGGTCTGGTAAGTATTTGCGGAAGAGATCCCCAAAATTTATTACACTGTGAATTTAACAAGACACACAGTAACCTATTTAAAGCATTGTTTACATAAATGATTACAGATTATATAGATATGTATACACACATTACACTTAATTTCCAGTGATATCACAGTTTAATTTGTGGTCTAAAAGTTTTGTATAATTTTGTATAAACAAACTGTATAATACTGTTCTGGTTTACAACAGTGAATAAATGCAATTAAAGGCTAAGGTATCACTGTTTATTGGCACTTTAAATCTTACTGAGCATTAAATTATTTAGATATTTAGATTTTTTTTACATTTTTACATAATTGAGATCCTTCTTGGACCTCTCAGTAGAAAATAATAATAATAATAATAATATAATTTATTCCTTTATTTTATTATTTTTTATAAAATGGGCGAACTCTCTTTGTAACCTGTGGTCTGGGATCAGGGTTTTAATTTCTCCTCTAATAGTAAATGCTACAGTTTTCACCAACTGTATAGACTTATCTGAAACATATCCGTTATATCATGCAAAAGGTGGCAGCCTCCTTCACGGTATTTAATGAAATGTTGTACACTGAGAACAATTTCACTCATTTTCTCTCCTGTTGTTGTCTAGTCCAGAACATACAGTCTGACTTTCTCATGATTCAAACGTTCCTGCATGATGTTTTAGTAAGTAATTTGTGTCCTGTGTCGTTTATATTAATAACATTATCTTATTCATTCACTCATGCTGATGTGTATGTAAGACAGATGCTTGACACGCATTTGAAGCTTAACAGTAGACATAAAGCTATTTTCACAATTACAAAATATGCTGAAACAGACAAACAAACAGCCAAAACCATCTGCAATAAAATTATGAACATCACTAAAGTGTGTTTGATCACTGTCAACCCTAATAAGAGTTCGAGAAAACATTCAGTGTTGGATAAAAAGTCTTTGTTGACCATGTTTGTGATTCCACTGAATCAGACTGAGTGTCGTCTGTTTCTCCTACCAGCCTCCTGATCTTGATTCAGTAAAGGATTCATTTCATGTGATTCTGCTGCGTTCTGGTTCTGGTTTGATCCATTGACTAGTGTTGCATCACATCCTGCTGAAATCTGGGTTCAAAATAAAACATAAAACATTTAATTTAAACATATTATCATAAAATATGTATGCTTTGGCGGCATTTATTCAAAGGTTATTTTTTTGTAATAAAAAAGCTTAATAGGAAATAGGAAATTTGACTGACAAATCTATTTAAATCTGCCCACTCAAATCTTATAAAAGCTCCAGTCAGTGATCTAGAAAAAGGTGTTTTACTCTATATAAAGGTGGTTGCACATCATGGCTGCCATATTTAAAGGAGTATGATGCTGCATCCACAATGATAGTTGTCAATATAATATCCCAAACCTCCTTCACGTCACTAGTGAACCTAAACTAGGTCTCCTGCAAGTCAATTTAAAAACGATGCTAACCTGATATGGTTGAAGGCACATTTTTATCCCTGTGTGTAATAAGGGGGAAAAGATTTCAAATCAGAAAACATCATTATTGTCAATCAAACACCTTTACAGTGAATCACCTTACATCAGATTACATCACGTTTACATCAGATTTTGCACACATTAACTAAATCTCAAAACAATAACTGTTCATTTATTTTACAAAGGGGATGTATCATACATATCACCATTATGAAAGATATATTTAATTCTCTAATTATAATGAGGTGAGGAAGGAGATCAGTGAAATAATCTTGAGGAGTACATGAGTGGCCAAATATTGTAATCAAACAGGTTTCAACAACAATGGTCAATGGTTGATCTCTGACCTGCTCTTAGATCAGAATCAAATGTCATTAATCTAACAGTTTATTTCATACTCACAGGGTTCAAAAACTTGTAAAATCAGCAAAGAGAAAGTGAAGAGGCCTTCGGAGGGAAAAACGGCGATTCTCAGATCTTTAACTGAACGATCGCCGTTAACTGAAGATAAAAGTAAAACATTTAACTGAAAACAATTATTTACACATTTGTACTGAGTCATAAAACAGCATTAAAAGTTGATTGTAATTACCCCAAATCTCTTCACAATGTGATAGTAACTGTGCTAAGTCACTGAGTAAAATAAGGTTCTAACATTTGTTTACCACACATTTAGTGGGTTATTTAATGTAAACATACTAAAAAGAAACTGAAACTGTATGATGTTCATTCACCTGTTTTCAATATCAGTTCAGTCATCAGTGTCACAGAGTTCAGTACAACAATACCAACTGATCCAAACACATACACAGGGACAAAATGGTGAAAATCTGTAAGATCAAATGACATGGTTTTATTCAATCATTTCGACCGGTGCCACTGTTGATGGCATAGGAGTTCACAAGCATTTTTCCCCCCACCAGGAGAGGTTTATTAGGCTGCTGTCACTTTAAGAACAAATGCAAAGATCTAATATACCGACAAACATTTAAATACTTTCCCAACTTTTTTTTTTTTTTTTTTTCAAGTCAAAACACACCAGGAGAAACAGGAGAAGTACTAGTAATTTTCTGGCAGGACATTATCCATTTTCTACAGACTTTTTTCTAACAGATTTGTGTTTGATTGAGGAAACAATGAAATGTCAGTTCAAGATTGCAAATATACAAGAGTGGAGCAGGATTTGAAAAAAATGATGTTTGATTAAACAAGGTTCAGGAGGAGCACGATCAGATAATCAACCCATTCGGCACAGGTGCAACCTGTTTAACCAATCATTCAATCAGCGCATCCTCTATATATTACCAGCCGTCTTACCTCCATCCAGCGATAGTTTCTTGGCATTCGGTTTGGCGTTGGTCAAAATATTACAGTCAAAGACTAAACCTGTACCGGGGTTTTTGGATCATCCGTTGCAATCTGTCGGCCTTAGATTGACTTCGCCTCGCTCGACACCACTAGTACCGCACGAGACCCGGCTTTCGAGCGTCGGGTCGCAGCGACAAGCCTCAGACCAGCCTGGGTCGCGCCCTACTTCTCACCACAGCAAACCCAACTCGCTTCCCGCTTTGGTTCAACTATTCACCGCTGCCTTTTCCGGCCACAGCGCTTCATGTAGTCAGACCACCAGGTCTCGTAGCAGTCGCTAGCGAGAGACGGGCCGTGTTGTTAATTATTTTTAGGTAAGTTTAGTGGACGGTATACGGCGTATACCCACTATTTAAAACCCCTTTTGATGTGCATTATTCAGTAACGTTAGTGTTCCGCATTAGCCAAAATCATGACAGTCTACCACATCCAGTCATATGTGAATAAATGTAAATATTCGCTAAAGACAGTGATAATGCAGTCAGGACCGCGGCGCCGGCTTGCTATGAAATGTATTTGATGATTGGGTAACACTTTATAATAACTATCTGTTATAACTAATTAATAGATCATTAATAAACTGCTAGTTAATGGGTTATAAATGACTTGTTAAATAACAGTTAATTGTTTGTTAATTATTTATAACTGTGCCTTATAGATAGCCAAAAGATAACTTACAAGCTGTTAGTAAACAAGTTATAAATGACTTGTTAACTATATTTTAATAATTTATAACTATACCTAATAAATTAGTAATAGATCATGAACAAGCTGTTAGTAAATTACTTACTAAAGACTTGTTAAGTATCAGTTAATAGTTTATATTATGTTATTGGGACGTTATTCTAAAGTTGCAACTATTCTTCATTTATTAAATGTTAGTAAATGAGGAATAGTTGCAACTTTAGAATAACGTCCCAATAACATACATAAGCTAATAACTAACACTTAACTAATATAAGGGTTTGTATTCTGTTGTATACTGCTGTTCTGCCATGTGATGGTTCAGTATGTGTGTTTCTATATATTAAACACAATGTTCAATATTTCATCTGTGGAGTTTCTTTGGTAAAATACAGTACACAGAAAAGCCTATGAGTGGAACAAGGTTGAGGTACAAAAGTTGTATATTTTAAATATCACAGCAAATTTCTGTAGCTTGAACTTGTTCCATCCATTTGCTGTTCTACAAAGTTTCACTGGTATTAGTAGATGGTTAACAAACTATGAACAACTGATCTGTAAAGTGTGAGTTAATATATTAGTTAAGTGTTAGTTATTAGCTTATGTATGTTATTGGGACGTTATTCTAAAGTAGCAACTATTCCTCATTTACTAACAGTTAATAAATGAAGAATAGTTGCAACTTTAGAATAAAGTCCCAATAACATATATAAACTATTAACTGATACTTAACAAGTCTTTAGTAAGTAATTTACTAACAGCTTGTTCATGATCTATTATTAATTTATTAGGTATAGTTATAAATCATTAAAATACAGTTAACAAGTCATTTATAACTTGTTATTACATGGCTCTTTGGAATGCTTGATTCTGATTGGTCAGTTGAGACATTTGCAGGTTCGTTCTTTTCACACACAGTTATAAATAATTAACAAACTATTAACTGTTATTTAACAAGTCATTTATAACTCATTAACTAACAGTTTATTAATGATATATTAACTAGTTATAACGGATAGTTATTATAAAGTGTTACCGATTATTATTACTTATTAACTTGTGTTGGAATTTTCCAACTCACGTGAGACAGATGAATAGAGGCCAGTTGCATAAACTTGGCCACTATGTTAAGTCTGTGTCTGGAAAACTAGTTTAACCAACCTGGAGTTAACTGTGCGATCATCTGTTATTTTTTCCAGTTCTAATTAGGCCAATATATCTTTTTATGTAACAAACATAGAAAAATTAGAACCAATGATGAAGAAAAAAATTTAAGTCTGTGTAAAGGTATTTGAGAGAATGGTTTCCAAACACATTATAAATGTTAGAAATGTATTGCTGAATTACACGTTACAAAGACTGTAAACTATGTAGTACTGAATTGTGGATGGTTAGTTTTTCCCTCACTTTTGTATTCAGGACTTCTCGATGCCACCGAGCATGGCCCCTTCCCTAACATTATAAGAGATGTGTTTGACTTGAGGTATCATTTATTGTTTAGTTGGATACAATTAATATTGGAATCAAATGAAAGTATGCTGAAAATTGGTGTGCATACAGTAGCTTATGTAGGTCAAACAGCACATGGGGTGAGGCATTATTATGCAATATCAGCAATCACAGATATTTGGACAGTTTTAGATTTTCTCAGAGGTCATGTGAGAAAAACACAGAGATGCAGAGTCGCACAGGATTAAAATCTCAAAGTACACTGTGAAACTCAATTTTTTTTCCACGTTGCCCTGGAAAACTAGGCCTGTCCAAATAGGGCTTTAGTTTGTATTTCATTAGTTCATGTTTTCCCTTGTTCTATTCAGCTGAGTGCCATTCATTATTTAATTCTCTGTATTTAGTCATGTGACAATCTTATACAGAAAATGAGCAGCCTAATAAAGAAGTTGACTGGTACAAAGTATTTTATGTATTTTGAAAATGCAAAAATACTACATTTAATTTATCAATTTGATTAATTCCCAAACGCTTTAAAATACATGTTTCTGAAATACTGCCCATCTCAGCCTATATGGATATATAAGACATGGTATAGATTTCTTTTTCTTTTTCTTTCATTAAGTTTGATGTAAGCCAAATAATTGTATTCTATCTGCTGGACACAAACTTTGACACAAAATAATGCAGATTTCACTCTGTAACACTCTTCCTTGTACACTGGTACATTTCCATTTGAAAATATACATATAATTCATGGTGCATTAACATTTCTAACAAATATTTACCAAAGCATTTAGAGCTATATGAGCTTTTACATATCAAAAAGACAGAGGAGGAGCCTGATAATCTGACAGATATATAAAGAGAGTTCGTGTCAGACTGAATAATAAAACAAGGTGAGTTGCTATCTTTATTCTTCAATTGCTTAGCATAAAATTAAGACAGGTTTTCAGAAAATAACAGATAAATATTATATATGAAAAATGTTATTACTTTATAGATTAAACAAATCTAACTCCTAAGAAAAATTCAGAAGACGGAAGTAAGTTCATCTGCTTCTTTTACTTTGTCGATTACTCTAAACTCCGGAATCTTGCTCAATTTAACTTTGATTTCATCACTATACATGTGCAACATAACTCTTTCTCTGTGTCTCTTGTAGATGATGCTGTTTTTGGCAGCTTTTCTCCCTCTTTTATTGGGCAGTGACTCTGCACTCATGCCATTCGACTGTTCTGACATCCAAAACTCAGGAGAAAAACTGAGTGGGATTTATGCCATCTATCCAGCAGGTGACACTCCTGTCTGGGTTTTCTGTCACATTGTCTCAGACGGGAGCATAGAAGACAATGGAGGATGGACGGTATGTGACTTTGCATCATTAA
Source organism: Garra rufa (assembly GCF_049309525.1). Classification (NCBI taxonomy): domain Eukaryota; kingdom Metazoa; phylum Chordata; class Actinopteri; order Cypriniformes; family Cyprinidae; genus Garra; species Garra rufa. The sequence goes on from NC_133361.1 coordinate 19,865,241, forward strand.
ACATACATCAGAACATACTTTATGAATCGTATGTTGTATATAAACCCATCACAGGTGATTCAGAGGAGAATGGACGGCAGTATGAATTTCTATCAGCCGTGGAATCAGTACAAGAGAGGATTTGGGAATGCGGAGACCGAATACTGGCTGGGTAAGATCTCAAAGTGCAATGTTTATATGTTTGTTGAACATGTTCTTCGTGTGTGTGTGTGTGTGTGTGTGTGTGTGTGTGTGTGTGTGTGTGTGTGTGTGTGTGTGTGTGTGTGTGTGTGTGTGTGTATATATGTGTGTGTGTCTGTGTGTGTGTGTGTGTGTGTGTGTGTGTGTGTGTGTGTGTGTGTGTGTGTGTGTGTGTGTGTGTGTGTGTGTGTGTGTGTCTCTCTCTAAACAGGGCTGAAAAACATGTACCATCTGACACGGACCAGAACATATATACTAAGAGTGGATCTGGAAGACTTCAATGGAAGGAAGGGTTACGCTCTGTACTCATCCTTTTCTGTGGCTGCTGAAGTTGATGGATATAAACTGCAAGTTTCAGGATTTACTGATGGAGGAGCAGGTAGGACACTTTCATGCATAGGATTCATGTACACTTGATTATGCACTTTAGTGCATCTTTGTGCACGTTTTTATATTGTATTTAATTTGGATCCAGACTGTTCAATGTAATTTACCAGCTTTTCTGTAATGAGTTCTTTAAATGTGGCTTACATGTAAAAATACAGATTTTTTTTTAAGAGTACCAGCAAGCATTATGAAATGTCAGATATGTTGCTCTGTCAAAATATATTAAATAGAGAAGAAAAACACTTGTTTTTTGACTATTAATCAATCAATCAATCAATCAATCAATAACCTTTATTTAAACAGTAACAATGCGGTTGTGTCAAAGCAACTTCACAGTATTAAATATGACAATCAGTGTTTGGGAAAGTTACTTTTAAAAGTAATGCATTACAATATTGAGTTACTCCCTAAAAAAGTAACTAATTACATTACTTAATTACTTTTTATGGAAAGTAATGTGGTACGTTACTTTTTAAATCAGGGCAGGGCTTGTTTGTTTTATAAAAATTTATATTTTTGGCAAATGTAAAAACCTTTTTAAATCAAAAGCCTCAGGCTTAGAGAAAAGTAAATTCACGTCTGTGCAGTAGACTGCATAAGAAAAAAATTAAACTTCTCAGCAATACAAAAAAGGAAAAGAAATGGTAAATTATCTTGAGTAATTTTTGCTTATTAGTACGGACGAATTGGATCATCGAAGGTCGGCAGCAAAGACATCGGTTAATAAAATGGGATTAAATACATAAAGGATATTTGTATTATTTAACATATTTAATTATTGCAGGTTTGCATTGAATTTCACTGTTTTTATTCATTTTGAGGAATACTGTATCCCTTTTTTTAGTGAGTGAAATATTTTTTTTGCATGTTCACATTTATTCTAGAACTAAAGTAACATCTTACTCACAATTTCTGTCAACATGGGGACAGGAGAGCTTACTGGCGTTACTTATTTAAAAAAATAACTCAGATATTTGCTTGTTAAAAGTAATGCTTTACTAGTTACTTAGAAAAAGTAGTATTGTAACGTAACTTGCGTCAGATTTGCAAAGGACTTATCTGGTTACTGTGGTCTTGCGGCAACGGCCGTCTAGGTGAGGAGTTCTTTACTGATGATTCGTCTCCGGGGCTCATCTAGTTGATGTTGGCTCCGCTGACAATCAGGGCTGTGGAGGTCGTCTCTAGGTGCTAATCCTCCATCTGGGCTGGGTACGGACTGGATCCTTGGGACTGCAGTGACTATCTGATCTGGATACAGACTGGATCTGGCGGCTATGTAGACCTTGGAATAAGAACAAAAAAGCCTAGTATTAGCGTAGATGCCATTCTTCTTACGATGCAACAAGTACATCAGGTTTAATGGGAAGTGTTCCCTGTTTCCGGTTGACCTAATTAATGCAGCCTAACAATTCTTTAATGAATTTGGATTATAGAAATGTGTTAATGTGTTAAGTGTAAGCCAGGTTAAAGAGATGTGTCTTTAATATAGATTTAAACTGACAGAGTGTGTCTGCCTCCCGAACAGTGTTAGGTAAGATTGTTCCAGAGTTTAGGCGCTAGATAAGAAAATGATCTGCCGCCTGCAGTTGATTTTGATATTCTAGTTATTATTAAATTGCTGAGTTTTGAGAACGCAGCGGACGTGAGGGACTTTAATGTGATAAGAGCTTTGCTCAAGTGAGGAGCTGAACCATTGAGAGCTTTATAAGTAATTAGCAAGATTTTAAAATCTATACAATGTTTTATAGGGAGCCAGTGCAGTGCTGACAGAACCGGGCTAATATGGTCATACTTTCTGGATCTATTAAGAACTCTAGCTGCTGCATTTTGGACCAGCTGGAGTTTGTATATTAAGCGTGCAGAACAACCACCCAATAAAGCATTACAATAATCTATCCTTGAGGTCATGAATGCATGAATTAACATTTCTGCATTTGACATCAAGACCATAGGTCGTAATTTCAAATGCGGTTTGCAAATGCTAGGAATGTACCTTTCGAACAAAAGATTGCTATGGAATAGCACACCTAGGTTCCTAACTGATGACGAAAAATTGACAGTGCAGCCATCGAGTTATATATTATGCTAATCCTGTTAATGATGCTCTTTCTCTCCGCAGGTGACTCTTTGACCTTCCACAATGGTCTGAAGTTCACAACCTTTGACAAGGATCAAGACATTGATGATAATAACTGTGCCAAAATGCGTCTCGGGGGATTTTGGTATAGAGCCACACCTTGTCACTACACAAACCCCAATGGGGTGTACTTATGGGGAAGAGATGCCACCATTTTCGGTATTGGAAATGCTTGGTACACCTGGGAGAACAGTGTTGCTGTCAGCATGAAGACCATCAGCATGAAGATTAAACCTGTGTCTTAAAAACATTAGTGTTTACAGTTGCAAATTGTTTATATTGTTAACCATATATTACCACTGAGAAGATTTATGCTTTCTCTTTTAACTGTGAAATAGAATAAATCATGTAAGTCAGAATGATATGGTGATTTTTTTAAATAAACTTTAGCATTGAAAGCATTATGTCTGTATGGAGATGACTGTTACCACGGCAAACCTCAAGAAATTACCTAGCTATGGATGCTTGTATCCGGCACCAAAACAAAAAAACAATTGTGACTTTCTCACAACTGAGACTTTCTTTTCCTCAGAATTGCAAGGAAAGTTTAAGATGACAAACGTTAACGTCTGAAAACGTTATAGTTTCTTGTGTGTGTATATATATATATAT